>NC_090648.1:449944157-450315303 GCF_040937935.1 Hyperolius riggenbachi
CACTCCTGACCATAAGGCGCACCTAGGTTAAGAGGACAAAACCAGGGGGAAAAATATATATATACACTAAACCTGGTGCATCTATGGTGAGGGGGCATCTCGTGGATTATACCTCCTTTGTACCTCATGCCCCCTTGTACCTCTTGTGTCCCCCTTGTGTCCTCCTCTGTGTCCCCCTTATATCCTCCATCCTCCTCTATCCTCCTTTGTGTCCTCCTCTGTGCCCCTTTGTGTCCTCCTCTATGCCGCTCTGTGTCCCATTTGTTTTTGTTTTTTTTCAAATTCTTTATTTTTAGAAAAATTTCATACATATTGATATTACAAATTACATTCACTATGCATCAGCCATAACCCACAACAGGGTATACTTAACATACTTCACAATAAAAGACAGGAATCCACAATATAAATCACATTTACTTGTTATTTCACCCGCCTAATCTCACAAGGCCTCTCTCCCTAGAAACTAGTTTTACAATTCACATCTGACCCCTGGTTATTTTCATCTGCCATGCCCATCAACACCTCCCCTGTTATCCCTTCCATTCATTCTACACACATACCATCCTAGTACCTCTTTCTCACCTGCTTCCCTTGTCCTCTCCTTTTCCTCCGTCCTGTGTCCATCTCATCTTTACCATCATAATCTTATGTGGCTTGAACTTTTTACTCCCCAACATCCGTAGTCACAGATACCCCATTACTTGTCTGTACTCTAAGGTATCATTAAACCTTTCCCATTTCTCCCATATCAATCTAAATTGTTCCTCTTTCTCATTTATTGAGTAGGTCAAGCCCTCCATACGTTGGATGTAATGTATCTCCTGGAACCACTCAGCGATCCGAGGAGTCAGATAGGATTTCCAATGTCTCCCAATTAAAATTCTGGCTGCATTTATCAGATGACAACATAAAGTTTTCCTATATTTATTTACACTAATTTCGTTAAAGTGTAACAGATAGAAAGCTGGATCATCTGAAGGTCTCATTTCTGTTAATTTGCCAATAAAATTTTTAACCTCCTCCCAATAGCCTCTTATCCTTGAGCAGCTCCAGAAGATATGGAGAAATGTGCCCTCGCTCTCCCCACACCTCCAACACATCCCGTCAGCGTCCCTATACATCTTCTTTAATTTAACCGGTGTGAGATACCACCTTGTGAGTATTTTATACCCGGACTCATGGATCCTTGCTGAGATCGATGATCTATATGACAGTTCTATTATCTTCCCCCATTGAACATCTGTAAAGGAATACTTCAAATCTTCCTGCCATTCCTGCCTAAGTTGAATGGTTACATCCTCACTACCCAATAGTTCTCTATATATTTTTGTTAGGACCCTCTTAGTCCCAGAGTCGGAGTCACACATCTTCTCAAACCTTGAGAGCTCTCGAGAGAAATCCTCCTGCCTTCCTTTTGATTGCACAAAATGTTGAAATTGCATTAGGTTCCACCACTTAATGGTTAATCCTCCATACTCTTCTTCTACCTCTTTCCCAGATTTCCATTCTTCTCCCCTCACTAGAGTCCTGGCTCTTATACCCCTCCCTCTTCTTAACTCACCATTCTCTTTTCTGTAGCTTCCCGGCTTAAATTCTGGATTATCCAGAATTGGCATAAGGGGGGACGGAGTTGGCGAGAGAGATTTCTTATCCCTAAATTTGTTAAATATCTTAAAGAGGAGCTGTTAGGTATAAGGTCTCAGAGAAAATAAACACATATATCAGTAGCTAAAGATTGGCTGTACTTACATTACATATGCATTTCACTGTCCACGTTTGGATTTCACAGAATTTGTATATAGTATATGCAGAGATAGATGCTCCTGACAGCTCATGGCAGGCTCCATGTTTTTCTGTCAAATGTGTCGTCATGTCCTGCCTGCTTCCTGATCACAGAAAAGCTCGTTTTGAATAACACAGTGTGCAGTGAATATTAATGAGCCATGTGGCTAGGAACAATAGCTGACTCCTGCAGTGTACTCTGCCCGGAGATTTATCAGTGCTACGCGCTGGACTGATTACAAGCTGCTGTAACGTCTCATTAGCAGCCGAGGGGAGGGCCCCAGAATGCTTTGCAGTTTAGTATGCGGCTTGCGTCCTTATGGGTCTATAACAGCTTTGCTGATAAGCACACATCAAAGGTAACTGAGATTTTTATCTTCACTAATGCCTTTCTGGCTTCCTTCTAAACTGTTTAACACAGGAGAATAGAGGTTTAAATTAGCTTCTGCAGCCTGACAGTTACTCTTTAAGTGTTTGGTTTACTAATATACTTGCTGGGTGTTCACTCTTATAAAGCCCAGAGAGCCATAGAACGTTGTATAACGGAGTTTCCACCATATTCTGTATTCTGTTCAATATCTACCCATAGTTTCACCGTCCCTCCTTGATGCCAATCCACGGCCCTTGTCAGGACCGCTGCACTATAGTATAGATATGGGTCTGGGACCGCTAACCCTCCCCTATTTTTGGGTTGCGTTAGTTTAGAAAATTTTTGTCTCGAGGGTTTATCCTTCCATATGAATCGAGTAAACTCCCTTCTAAGTTGTTCAAAGTACTTCATAGGTACAGGGATTGGCACAGTTTGAAATATATATAAAAGCCTTGGCATAACATTCATCTTTAGGATATTAATCCTACCTGTCATTGATACCCTAATCTTTCTCCATTTTAATAGGTCCCTTTTTAGTTTGGCCAGAATTGGACAATAATTTAGTTGGTAAATTTTTTGAGTATCCCCTGGTACGTTTATCCCCAGGTACGTAATGGCCTCTTCTACCCATCGAAATTTAAAGTTGACTTTTACCCTCTCCATCTCCATTACAGACATATTAAGCCCCATTGCCTGGCATTTTTCCCAATTAATTCTAAAGTTCGAGAGCTCTCCATATTTCTCAAACTCCACCATCAAGTTTGGTAAGGAGATGTGTGGACTCCGCAAGTAAAACAGCAGATCATCAGCAAATGCTGCCACTCGATGTTCCTTCTGCCCTATTTTAAGTCCTAAGATATCGGGGTTATTTCTAACGGAGCACAAAAACGGCTCTAATATCAACGCGAATATCATTGGTGACAGTGGGCATCCCTGTCGTGTGCCATTATATATTGCCAGGGAGTCAGATAGTATGCCATTGACTCTTACCCTGGCTGATAGCTCCCCATACAGGGCAAGGATCCAAGTCCTCATGTTTTCCCCCAGGCCAACATGCTGTAACACCGCCCTCATAAACTCCCAGCTGACCCTGTCAAATGCTTTCTCAGCATCCGTCGATGACAGGGTCAGCTGAGGCCCCAGCCCACTGCACCAGGTCCAATGTCCTCATGGTATTGTCCCGTGCTTCCCTGGAGGGGACAAACCCCACCTGATCTGGGTGTATTATTTCATGCAGCCAAGGTGACATTCTAATTGCTAAAATTTTTGCGTATATCTTCAGATCAACGTTTAACAACGATATTGGCCTGAAGTTCACACACTGGGATGGATCCTTGCCCTGCTTATGTATGACCGCTATATGTGATTCCAGAGATTCTCTTCCCCACCCTCTCTGTTCTCCCTTCCTTTCTATCATTGCATTTAGAGTTGATACCCAGTGGGGTTCAAGTTCTTGGAAGAATTTCTCAAAATACTCTATTCCAAAGCCATCTGGGCCGGGAGCTTTCCCTCTAGCCATACTCTGCATCGCTATTTGCAGCTCTCGCCCAGTAATTGGAGCTTCCATCCGTTCCATCTCTGTTTCAGTTATTTTCCCCATCCCACAGTCAACTAAATATTGAGCAATCTCATTTTCCTTTCATTTTCTTTTCTTCAAATTGTATAATTTCTCGTAATACAACCTGAATAATGCCACCTGTTCTTCATTTTTGTAGTGTTTAACCCCTCTGGAATCACAAATATATGGGATGTAAATTTGCTGTTTGTTGATCTCTTAGGGCTCTGGCCAGCATCTTGCCTGCTTTATCTCCATATTGATAGAAATGCCTTTTACATCTATGGGCAGCATATCGTGCCTTTGTGAACATCATTGATTTTAATTTCTCCCTCTCTGCCATCAATTTCCCTCTAATTTCATGGGCTTAAGTTTTCTTATGTTCCTTTCAGGGGCGTAACTAGAAATCACTGGGCCCCCCTGCGAATATTTGGATGGGGCCCCCCCCCATAGGTGCCAAATAATCGTAATGGGGCAGCGTTTCACTGTAAATTAATTGTAAAGTGGGCAGCATTTTACCAGACAATCGTAATGTGGGCCAGAAAATCGTAATGTGGGCAGAGTTCACCAGAAAATCGTAATGTGGGCACCAGTCACCAGAAAATTGTAACGTGGACAGCATTCACCAGACAATCGTAATATGAGCAGCGTTCACCAGAAAATCATAATGTGGGCAGAGTTCACCAGAAAATCATAATGTGGGCAGAGTTCACCAGAAAATCGTAATGTGGGCACCAGTCACCAGAAAATCGTAACATGAGCAGCAGTCACCAGAAAATTGTAACGTGGACAGCATTCACCAGACAATTGTAATGTGGGCAGCGTTCACCAGAATATCGTAATGTGGGACAGAAAATCGTAATGTGGGCAGAGTTCACCAGAAAATCGCAATGTGGGCAGCAGTCACCAGAAAATCGCCATGTGGGCAGCAGTCACCAGAAAATCGCCATGTGGGCAGCAGACACCAGAAAATCGCAATGTGGGCAGCAGACACCTGAAAATCGCAATGTGGGCAGCAGACACCTGAAAATCGTAATGTGGCCAGCAGACACCTGAAAATCACAATGTGGGCAGCAGGCACCAGAAAATCGCAATGTGGGCAGCAGACACCTGAAAATCGCAATGTGGGCAGCAGACACCTGAAAATCGTAATGTGGGCAGCAGACACCAGAAAATCGCAATGTGGGCAGCAGTGACCAGAAAATCGCAATGTGGGCAGCAGACACCTGAAAATCGTAATGTGGGCAGCAGACACCTGAAAATCGTAATGTGGGCAGCAGACACCAGAAAATCGCAATGTGGGCAGCAGACACCAGAAAATCATAATATGGGCAGCTGACACCTGAAAATCGCAATGTGGGCAGCAGACACCTGAAAATCGTAATGTGGGCAGCAGACACCTGAAAATCGTAATGTGGGCAGCAGACACCAGAAAATCGCAATGTTGGCAGCAGTGACCAGAAAATCGCAATGTTGGCAGCAGACATCTGAAAATCGTAATGTGGCCAGCAGACACCTGAAAATCGTAATGTGGCCAGCAGACACCTGAAAATCGTAATGTGGCCAGCAGACACCTGAAAATCGTAATGTGGGCAGCAGACACCAGAAAATCGCAATGTGGGCAGCAGACACCTGAAAATCGTAATGTGGGCAGCAGACACCAGAAAATCGCAATGTGGGCAGCAGTCACCAGAAAATCGCAATGTGGGCAGCAGACATCTGAAAATCGTAATGTGGCCAGCAGACACCTGAAAATCGTAATGTGGCCAGCAGACACCTGAAAATCGTAATGTGGCCAGCAGACACCTGAAAATCGTAATGTGGGCAGCAAACACCAGAAAATCGCAATGTGGGCAGCAGACACCTGAAAATCGTAATGTGGGCAGCAGACACCTGAAAATCCCCCTGCAGAATTTCAGAGCGCCTCCCCCCCCCCCCCCCCCCCCCGGGGCCCGCTCGTGGCCGTTTTTTGGGGGCTGGAGGGGTGGCAGCATGAGGGGAAAGCCTTGCCCACAGTCGGCGGGGAGAGGGGAAGTTCCCCCCTCTCCCTCACCTCGGGGCTCTCCCCTCTGCGCCCCCCTCCAGCTAGTTACCGTCTGTGGGCAGCGGGCCGGGCAGCAGCGGGATACATACCTTCTTCCTTGCGTTCCATCGCCGCCTTCTCGCTCAAGCGGCTGACGTCACTTACGCTTCCGGAAGTGACGTCAGCCGCTAGAGCGAGAAGGCGGCGATGGAACGCAAGGAAGAAGGTATGTATCTGCCGCTGCTGCCCGCTGCCCACAGACGGTAACTAGCTGGAGGGGAGCGCAGAGGGGAGAGCCCCGAGGTGAGGGAGAGGGGGGAACTTCCCCTCTCCCCGCCGACTGTGGGCAAGGCTTTCCCCTCATGCTGCCACCCCTCCAGCCCCCAAAAAACGGCCCCGAGCGGGCCCCAGGGGGGGGGCCGGGCCCCCCCGCGGGCGCAGGCGCTGCAGGGCCTATTGCTACGCCCCTGGTTCCTTTTCCATATTAGTTATTCTTTGTATACATTCCTCCATTTCTTTTTCTCTTTCTTTTTTAGCTCTACTCCCCTCCTGTATTAATACTCCCCGAATCATACACTTATGGGCCTCCCAAACACTTACGGGAGACACATCAGTGGTGGTATTAAATTTGAAGTATTCCTTTAATTCCCCCGTTATCCTTTTAGCAATATCTTCCCTACTCAGCAAGGAGACATTAAGTTTCCAATTATATTGTTTCTTAGACTGATCTCTTATTCCCATCTCTAAAATAATTTGGGGAATGGTCTGCCAACGTTGCCACCCCTATATTTGTATTTATTCTCTCCGAGAGTAATCCGTGCGAGACCAAAAAATAATCTAATCTCGAATATTTACCATGTGGATTTGAATAGAAGGTATAGTCTCTCTCCTTTGGGTGTTGTATACGCCAGATATCTATTAATTGTGACTTAACCAGTCTTTGTTTACATCTTCGTATTACCCGCTGGGAGAGACTAGACCCTCCAGTAGATGAATCTAATTGTCCCATTTGTGTCAACCTCTATGCCCCTTTGTGTCCCCCTTGTGTCCTCCTCTATGCCCCTTTGTGTCCCCCTTGTATCCTCCTCTATGCCCCTTTGTGTCCCCCTTGTGTCCTCCTCTATGCCCCTTTGTGTCCCCCTTGTGTCCCCACTGTGTCCTCCTGTGTCCCCCTTGTATCCTCCTCTATGCCCCTTTGTGTCCCCCTTGTGTCCCCACTGTGTCCTCCTGTGTCCCCCTCTATCCTCCTTGTGTCTTCCACCATGCGCCTTTGTGTCCCTGTGTTCTTCGTTTGTCCCCATATTCTCCTCTGCATGGGCACAGTACAGGGAGTCCCCAACATTGCGGTGGGTTGGAAGTTCGTATTGGCTGGCGCTCACAAGTCAGGAACGCCCTGCATTTGTACTATAATACGCAGTGACTTTATTTCCCCACTTTTGGGGGAGAAAAATTTAGTCTCACAGCGGAGCTCCGTCATTCAAGCAGAGATGCGTGCACATCGACATGCGCTATCTAATGCAAAACACACCCCCAGGACTTCACACCAATTGGCATTAAGCATCCCTAGGGCTGCCAATTGGCGTGGAGCAGTCTTTAAGTTCGGTGGTGGCTGGAAGGAGTAATGGTTAAGGTCTCTGCCTCTGACACAGGAGACCAGGGTTCGAATCTCGGCTCTGCCTGTTCAGTAAGCCAACACCTATTAAGTAGGAGACCTTTGGCAAGTCTCCCTAACACTGCAACTGCCTATAGAGCACGCCCTAGTGGCTGCTGCTCTGGCGCTTTGAGTCCGCCAGGAGAAAAGCGCGATATAAGTGTTATTTGTCTATTTGTCTAGTTAAAGAATATCAAGATAATCAATGGATCAGTTACATACAACTGTTTTGCCGACTCCCAGAAGACTTTCCAGACTTAATCCTGTCACCATCTGTAAAAGAACAGAACTCTTAAAGTGTGTTGTGATAGGGGTTTGTAAGATATGTACTAAAGCATAGCTTAGTGATGTTTGTCTTCTTAAAACAGAAGGAAATTGTGATAATTTAGGTTTAAGTGAACATCTGTGATTACCCACAATGCACCACTACAGAATATGCAAGTTATCTCTTTATGCCCCTGAAGCCAGGCTTGCATATAGAGCTGCTGGTGTCTAGCAAGCCTATAGCTTTACATTTTACAGAGCCACACCAACCCCATACGCAGGCAGCCTGTTTCTGACATTTGGTTCTCCTCAGTGCACGGCAGGGATAGATATGGCTCTATGGGATAGGGCTTGGACCAATACAACAGAGTAACCAAGCAGTTCGGGGTGACTCAAAACCACCAGGGAAGTCTATACTTTCCTTGTGGTTTTGGGTCACCCCGAGCTGCTTGATTACTCCGTTGTACTAAAAAATTGGCAATCAATATTTTGTTCTTGACAGCACTGCTGAGCTACAGTATAACCTTTCCTTTTGTTTTTTTGTTTATTTTTTGGGAGAATTCTTTATAAAAAATATAACAAATTAGGAATAGGGATCGTCAGTGAGGTGCAAATTGTTACGAGTTGATGCAGGATTATGCAAATTATACGTACACATCTTGAAAATGGACCAATCGCATTCCACCGTGGCAGGATTCGATTGGTACATTTTTAAGATGCACACATAATTTGCATAATCCGGCATCAAATCGGAACGAGTTGCATGTCATTGACCATCCCTAAGTAGTAATGACAAAATGAGAGCACTGCTCAGCACTAATTATGGCTCACACTATTATGCATTTAAAGTGACACTGAAGTGAAAAAACAAAACAAAAAACGTATGATATAATGAGTTCTATGTGTGGTATGGATAAGTAATAGAACATTAGTAGCAAAGAATATAAAATATTTTTATTTTCACTTATATAGCTTTACTTTTATAACATTGCATCATTCTCTAATATTGGCAATTTACAAACCACACTCTGTATCTCAAACTATTCAAGAGAGCAGAGCTAATGAACCTTTGAACTTCCCTGCAGTAAAACCTTATCTGAAGCTGACTGTCACTGTTTCTTTGATGTATAAGTGCTTCAGAATACAGCACTGTAGCCAACCCAAGTTGGGTCGGAGAGCTCAGAGAAGCTCTCTTGCATAGATAACAACTGATGTTTCTTAACTCCTCCTGTACTGGAAACAATATGAGACTATTTTTCTTACACTAGCAGAGCATTTAATTTTGTTTAACCTCCTGGGGACCACACATAGCAAATCCTATACCACACTTGTGACTGCCTAAGCCTGACGCGGCGTAGGATTTACGCCACCTGCTTTCACCGCTAAACAGTATACAATACAATATCCATTTATCATTGTTAAATCTTTCCTCACCCAGATTTCTAGTCTGAAATGTATCACTGGTGGTGACATATTTAGGTCTGCCAGATGATCTGTACAGAATGTCTGTGAGGCCCAGTGCACACCAAAACCGCTAGCAGATCGGCAAAACGCTAGCGGTTTTTGTAGCGTTTTTTCTCGCGTTTAGAGAGAAAACGCTCGCGTTTTGTAAAATAAGTGTTGCGTTTTTGTTAGCGTTTGCGTTTTGCATTTTTTACTTTAAAGTGGTTGAAATAGCTTAAACAAAGGGTAAAAAGTGTTATATTGATGATGTATGTGTTCTGAGTTAAGTAATCAAGCAGTAATTAAGGTCAATTGAACAATATAAAAAGGGTGTTTCCCTTCACAGTCTTGTGGGTTTGTTGAGGAGTATCTAGAGAGGTTTTTGGAGAGTAGAGTGGTTGGTTTGCTGAGAATGTATCCTGATCTGATTTTGTTATTTGCTGTAGCAGCATATATGAGGGGCAGACCAAGGGCCCGGAGATTCTGGATCCATCCTATGCATAGGAAGGGGCAGTTTTGGATTCTCTACAGTGATTTGAGGCGTCATCCTGAGAAATTTTTTGGCTACACCCGGATGTCTATTGCCAGGTAAATGTTCATCATGTTATGTACAGATATAACAATCTGTGTTAAGAATATATGTATAATATATACCTTGAAATGTGTCGTATGCTTCATAGCAAACTCAGTTTTGCATCACATCATGTTACAAAATGCTGCCTAAACATAGATCTCTACATTTCTTGTGGTGTTTACATTAAACAAGGTGCCTGATATTCCTGCTAATTGAGTATTTGGGATCATTGTCGCAACAGCCCCTGAAGAAGCTTGCCATTCAGGTGGTCATAGTCAAGGCACAGTCTATTATTGTTAGAGTTGTGTTAATCAGACACTACTGCAGTCAAGAAAATGTTGAGGACAGTTGAGTAACAGGTATATTTAAACCAGCAACATACACCTCCCTAGAAGTTGTTTTTCACTTATATTAGCATGCTGAAAGGAGGTGTTTGATGTCAATTAATCATGCAGTATTCAACATGTTAGACACAGTAATGACAACCTTATATGGTGCAATGGTTTATTTCTCACACCTTTCTAAAGTAACAATGCCGCTTTATTTTTTACAACAAAGTATTTGTTTGAAAGTGGCAGACATCCACATGTATGAATATATAATCGCATCAATTTTGAAATTGAAATCAAGATTGCCATACCAACTGCAATTTACATTGTCAACCTATCGTTCTCGTTTCACAGTTTTGATACACTGTTGGAGAAGTTGAGGGATGGTCTTAAACGCAAAGATACAAATTATAGAAGAGCTATTTCGCCAACTGAAAGACTCCTCATAACATTGAGGTAAACATTATTAATCAACATTTTAACATAAAACATTCTTTTTTCTCTAGCTGAAATTACTAGCAATCTTGTTGGAATAGAAATTCGGTCATTGTATTATCAGCATTGAACGATGGTGGTGTACTGTCAGAGCTGCTTTGTGAGGTGTTTTGAAAGTTCAAATCAGTGTACACTGGATTTTCATGTGACAATGATGAAGTATGATAGCTATGAGGTGGCTCATTACGTACAGGAGGTGGCATGGGGAAATGAGCATGGCGAGCATGTCGGATGTTTGGCCTATGCATAGCAGGGTAAGTAGGTGGGTCATACATAGGATGAGTATGGTAACGTTGTTGTTGGTATTGAGGGTAGTGATGTTGAGGGCCAGACATGCGTGGTTGAGAAATGAAATGGTGACTACCTTCTGATGGAAGTCTATCAGTTTGTAAATAAGTGTCCAGGGCATTTGAGATAGCAAGCCTGGCTGCCCATTGCTTGTCTTCAGGAACTTTTTGCAGAAAAGGCACTAAACTTAAAAGATATTGTGTGCATGGATCTTTTAATTTTGCTACTTCTTCCTCTCTTTTATCCATGTGATCAACCGCCTTTTCTATCGAACTAATTAGCTTCTCATCATACTCTGCCCTGCTTATACCTCTTCCCATTCTCCTTCCTTGTGTAGATGCCCTGAACCCTCTATGTGTCACATTGGTGCGTGTCCTGGTAGATGGGGACCTGTTTTGTGTGTCTTGTGGTGGAGTAGATGCACTCTCATCCTGTGTTGCTGTCTCTTGGTCCTGGGAACAGACATCTTGTGTATCAAGGTCACTGTTTGTTTGTGCCAACACTTCTGCATCTTCCTCTGGTGGGTCTGGTGGTAGGCTATCTTCAGTTCTTAAAACAAAAATATAAAAAGATATACTAAGCATATGTTTAATCATGGTATAGCAATAGGCTCACATTTGCACTATACTTACGTAGGATAATCATGATGTGGTCTGAGGAATTCTAAGATGGATGTGAATTTGTATTTCACCCGTTGTGAGCTGCCAGAACCACTTTTGGATTCCTGAAACTGTTTTTCCAACTCTTTCCGATAACTATCACGTACCGACTTCCATCTTCTACGAAGAACAGCAACTAAAAAACATAATTTAACATATTTTTTTTATTTACAGATTCTTGGTTACAGGACAATCGTATGCAGCACTGCATCATCAATATAGGATGGGAAGAAGTACTATTCGTTATCTGGTTTTGGATAGTGTTGGGTGAACAGTGTTCGCCACTGTTCGGGTTCTGCAGAACATCACCCTGTTCGGGTGATGTTCGGGTTCGGCCGAACACCTCATGGTGTTCGGCCAAACTGTTCGGCCATATGGCCGAACTAAGAGCGCATGGCCGAACGTTACCCGAACGTTCGGCTAGCGCTGTGATTGGCCGAACGGGTCACGTGTGGTGTTGGGCAAACATCTAGATGTTCGGGTTCGGGCCGAACATGGCCGAACTCCGAACATAATGGAAGTCAATGGGGACCCGAACTTTCGTGCTTTGTAAAGCCTCCTTATATGCTACATACCCCAAATTTACAGAGTATGTGCACCTTGGGAGTGGGTACAAGCAGAAATTTTTTTTTAGCAAAAAGAGCTTATAGTTTTTGAGAAAATCGATTTTAAAGTTTCAAAGGGAAAACTGTCTTTTAAATGCGGGAAATGTCTGTTTTCTTTGCACAGGTAACATGCTTTTTGTCGGCATGCAGTCATAAATGTAATACATATAAGAGGTTCCAGGAAAAGGGACCGGTAACGCTAACCCAGCAGCAGCACACGTGATGGAACAGGAGGAGGGTGGCGCAGGAGGAGAAGGCCACGCTTTGAGACACAACAACCCAGGCCTTGCATGCGGACAAGAAGCGTGCGGATAGCAATTTGCATTTTGTCGCCATGCAGTCATAAATGTAATACAGATGAGAGGTTCAATAAACAGGGACCGGAAACGCTAACCCATCACATATGTTCATTGTTCATGTTACTTGGTTGGGGTCCGGGAGTATTGCGTAGTCGTTTCCAATCCAGGATTGATTCATTTTAATTTGAGTCAGACGGTCTGCATTTTCTGTGGAGAGGCGGATACACCGCCGATCTGTGACGATGCCTCCGGCAGCACTGAAACAGCGTTCCGACATAACGCTGGCTGCCGGGCAAGCCAGCACCTCTATTGCGTACATTGCCAGTTTGTGCCAGGTGTCTAGCTTCGATACCCAATAGTTGAAGGGTGCAGGTGGATTGTTCAACACAGCTATGCCATCTGACATGTAGTCCTTGACCATCTTCTCCAGGCGATCGGTGTTGGAGGTGGATCTGCACGCTTGCTGTTCTGTGTGCTGCTGCATGGGTGTCAGAAAATTTTCCCACTCCAAGGACACTGCCGATACCATTCCCTTTTGGGCACTAGCTGCGGCTTGTGTTGTTTGCTGCCCTCCTGGTCATCCTGGGTTTGCGGAAGTCAGTCTGTCGGCGTACAACTGGCTAGAGGAGGGGGAGGATGTCAATCTCCTCTCTAAAGTCTCCACAAGGGCCTGCTGGTATTCTTCCATTTTGACCTGTCTGGCTCTTTCTTCAAGCAGTTTTGGAACATTGTGTTTGTACCGTGGATCCAGAAGGGTATAAACCCAGTAATTGGTGTTGTCCAGAATGCGCACAATGCGTGGTGGCGAGTCTGACGTACATAAATCGCAGCAATGGCCGTTAGCAACGTCTGAATCTCACGAAATGTCTCATGCAGGTAGAAGACATATTGTTAGACTTGGATTCCAAAGATGGGGCCCCTACATCTCTGCAAACCAGAGTTACAGGGGTCCAAAACTGGTAAAATCCCCCTTAGGCTTTCATTGGGCCTCCTATTTACAGTTCCAAAATCTCACATCTTTTCAAAGGGCAATTACTCAGCAGTGGCAAATTTTCTAGCATTGTAGGGACCCTTAGGGGGAACATGACTGGTGAGTTTCGGGCTCCTAGGCCGAAGAGGTCATAGCCTAGGGTCACAAAAACCTGTTTATTTGGGCTATTTCAATGGTAGTGATGGTGGCGTACATAAATCTCAGCAATGGCCGTTAGCAAAGTCTGAATCTCACGAAATGTCTCATGCAGGTAGAAGACGTATTGTTAGACTTGGATTCCAAAGATGGGGTCCCTACATCTCTGCAAACCAGAGTTACAGGGGTCCAAAATTGGTAAAATACCCCATAGGATTTCATTGCCTCCCTATTTCACTTTCCAAAATCTCACATCTTTTCAAAGGGCAATTACTCAACAGTGGCAAATTTTCTAGCATTGTAGGGACCCTTAGGGGGAACATGACTGGTGAGTTTCGGGCCCCTAGGCCGAAGAGGTCATAGCCTTCGGTCACAAAAACCTGTTTATTTGGGCTATTTCAATGGTAGTGATGGTGACGTACATAAATCGCAGCAATGGCCGTTAGCAAAGTCTGAATCTTGCGTAATGTCTCATGCAGGTAGAAGACATATTGTTAGACTTGGATTCCAAAGATGGGGTCCCTACATCTCTGCAAACCAGAGTTACAGGGGTCCAAAATTGGTAAAATCCCCCATAGGATTTCATTGCCTCCCTATTTCACTTTCCAAAATCTCACATCTTTTCAAAGGGCAATTACTCAACAGTGGCAAATTTTCTAGCATTGTAGGGACCCTTAGGGGGAACATGACTGGTGAGTTTCGGGCCCCTAGGCCAAAGAGGTCATAGCCTAGGGTCACAAAAACCTGTTTATTTGGGCTATTTCAATGGTAGTGATGGTGACGTACATAAATCGCAGCAATGGCCGTTAGCAAAGTCTGAATCTCACGAAATGTCTCATGCAGGTAGAAGACATATTGTTAGACTTGGATTCCAAAGATGGGGTCCCTACATCTCTGCAAACCAGAGTTACAGGGGTCCAAAATTGGTAAAATCCCCCATAGGATTTCATTGCCTCCCTATTTCACTTTCCAAAATCTCACATCTTTTCAAAGGGCAATGGCTCAGCAGTACCAAATTTTCTAGCATTGTAGGGACCCTTAGGGGGAACATGACTGGTGAGTTTCGGGCCCCTAGGCCGAAGAGGTCATAGCCTAGGGTCACAAAAACCTGTTTATTTGGGCTATTTCAATGGTAGTGATGGTGACGTACATAAATCGCAGCAATGGCCGTTAGCAAAGTCTGAATCTCACGAAATGTCTCATGCAGGTAGAAGACATATTGTTAGACTTGGATTCCAAAGATGGGGTCCCTACATCTCTGCAAACCAGAGTTACAGGGGTCCAAAATTGGTAAAATACCCCATAGGATTTCATTGCCTCCCTATTTCACTTTCCAAAATCTCACATCTTTTCAAAGGGCAATGGCTCAGCAGTACCAAATTTTCTAGCATTGTAGGGACCCTTAGGGGGAACATGACTGGTGAGTTTCGGGCCCCTAGGCCGAAGAGGTCATAGCCTAGGGTCACAAAAACCTGTTTATTTGGGCTATTTCAATGGTAGTGATGGTGGCGTACATAAATCTCAGCCATGGCCGTTAGCAACGTCTGAATCTCACGAAATGTCTCATGCAGGTAGAAGACATATTGTTAGACTTGGATTCCAAAGATGGGGTCCCTACATCTCTGCAAACCAGAGTTACAGGGGTCCAAAATTGGTAAAATCCCCCATAGGCTTTCATTTGGCCTCCTATTTACCGTTCCAAAATCTCACACCATTTCAAAGGGCAATGGCTCAGCAGTGGCAAAACTCACCAGTCATGATCCCCCTAAGGGTCCCTACAATGCTAGAAAATTTGGTACTGCTGAGCCATTGCCCTTTGAAAAGATGTGAGATTTTGGAAAGTGAAATAGGGAGGCAATGAAATCCTATGGGGGATTTTACCAAATTTGGACCCCTGTAACTCTGGTTTGCAGAGATGTAGGGACCCCATCTTTGGAATCCAAGTCTAACAATATGTCTTCTACCTGCATGAGACATTTCGTGAGATTCAGACTTTGCTAACGGCCATTGCTGCGATTTATGTACGTCACCATCACTACCATTGAAATAGCCCAAATAAACAGGTTTTTGTGACCCTAGGCTATGACCTCTTCGGCCTAGGGGCCCGAAACTCACCAGTCATGTTCCCCCTAAGGGTCCCTACAATGCTAGAAAATTTGGTACTGCTGAGCCATTGCCCTTTGAAAAGATGTGAGATTTTGGAAAGTGAAATAGGGAGGCAATGAAATCCTATGGGGGATTTTACCAATTTTGGACCCCTGTAACTCTGGTTTGCAGAGATGTAGGGACCCCATCTTTGGAATCCAAGTCTAACAATATGTCTTCTACCTGCATGAGACATTTCGTGAGATTCAGACTTTGCTAACGGCCATTGCTGAGATTTATGTACGCCACCATCACTACCATTGAAATAGCCCAAATAAACAGGTTTTTGTGACCCTAGGCTATGACCTCTTCGGCCTAGGGGCCCGAAACTCACCAGTCATGTTCCCCCTAAGGGTCCCTACAATGCTAGAAAATTTGGTACTGCTGAGCCATTGCCCTTTGAAAAGATGTGAGATTTTGGAAAGTGAAATAGGGAGGCAATGAAATCCTATGGGGGATTTTACCAATTTTGGACCCCTGTAACTCTGGTTTGCAGAGATGTAGGGACCCCATCTTTGGAATCCAAGTCTAACAATACGTCTTCTACCTGCATGAGACATTTCGTGAGATTCAGACTTTGCTAACGGCCATTGCTGAGATTTATGTACGCCACCATCACTACCATTGAAATAGCCCAAATAAACAGGTTTTTGTGACCCTAGGCTATGACTTCTTCGGCCTAGGAGCCCGAAACTCACCAGTCATGTTCCCCCTAAGGGTCCCTACAATGCTAGAAAATTTGGTACTGCTGAGCCATTGCCCTTTGAAAAGATGTGAGATTTTGGAAAGTGAAATAGGGAGGCAATGAAATCCTATGGGGGATTTTACCAATTTTGGACCCCTGTAACTCTGGTTTGCAGAGATGTAGGGACTCCATCTTTGGAATCCAAGTCTAACAATATGTCTTCTACCTGCATGAGACATTTCGTGAGATTCAGACTTTGCTAACGGCCATTGCTGCGATTTATGTACGTCACCATCACTACCATTGAAATAGCCCAAATAAACAGGTTTTTGTGACCCTAGGCTATGACCTCTTCGGCCTAGGGGCCCGAAACTCACCAGTCATGTTCCCCCTAAGGGTCCCTACAATGCTAGAAAATTTGGTACTGCTGAGCCATTGCCCTTTGAAAAGATGTAAGATTTTGGAAAGTGAAATAGGGAGGCAATGAAATCCTATGGGGGATTTTACCAATTTTGGACCCCTGTAACTCTGGTTTGCAGAGATGTAGGGACCCCATCTTTGGAATCCAAGTCTAACAATATGTCTTCTACCTGCATGAGACATTTCGTGAGATTCAGACTTTGCTAACAGCCATTTCTGCGATTTATGTACGTCACCATCACTACCATTGAAATAGCCCAAATAAACAGGTTTTTGTGACCCTAGGCTATGACCTCTTCGGCCTAGGGGCCCGAAACTCACCAGTCATGTTCCCCCTAAGGGTCCCTACAATGCTAGAAAATTTGGTACTGCTGAGCCATTGCCCTTTGAAAAGATGTGAGATTTTGGAAAGTGAAATAGGGAGGCAATGAAATCCTATGGGGGATTTTACCAATTTTGGACCCCTGTAACTCTGGTTTGCAGAGATGTAGGGACCCCATCTTTGGAATCCAAGTCTAACAATATGTCTTCTACCTGCATGAGACATTTCGTGAGATTCAGACTTTGCTAACGGCCATTGCTGCGATTTATGTACGTCACCATCACTACCATTGAAATTGCCCAAATAAACAGGTTTTGTGACCCTAGGTTATGACCTCTTCGGCCTAGGACTGCATTGAACGCGACCCACGCATTGTACGCATTCTGGACAACACCAATTACTGGGTTTATACCCTTCTGGATCCACGGTACAAACACAATGTTCCAAAACTGCTTGAAGAAAGAGCCAGACAGGTCAAAATGGAAGAATACCAGCAGGCCCTTGTGGAGACTTTAGAGAGGAGATTGACATCCTCCCCCTCCTCTAGCCAGTTGTACGCCGACAGACTGACTTCCGCAAACCCAGGACGACCAGGAGGGCAGCAAATAACACAAGCCGCAGTTAGTGCCCAAAAGAGAATGGTATCGGCAGTGTCCTTGGAGTGGGAAAATTTTCTGACACCCATGCAGCAGCACACAGAACAGCAAGCGTGCAGATCCACCTCCAACACCGATCGCCTGGAGAAGATGGTCAAGGACTACATGTCAGATGGCGTAGCTGTGTTGAACAATCCATCTGCACCCTTCAACTATTGGGTATCGAAGCTAGACACCTGGCACAAACTGGCAATGTACGCAATAGAGGTGCTGGCTTGCCCGGCAGCCAGCGTTATGTCGGAACGCTGTTTCAGTGCTGCCGGAGGCATCGTCACAGATTGGCGGCGTATCCGCCTCTCCACAGAAAATGCAGACCGTCTGACTCAAATTAAAATGAATCAATCCTGGATTGGAAACGACTACGCAACACTCCCGGACCCCAACCAAGTAACATGAACAATGAACATCTGTGATGGGTTAGCGTTTCCGGTCCCTGTTTATTGAACCTCTCATCTGTATTACATTTATGACTGCATGGCGACAAAATGCAGATTGCTATCCGCACGCTTCTTGTCCTCATGCAAGGCCTGGGTTGTTGTGTCTCAAAGCGTGGCCTTCTCCTCCTGCGCCACCCTCCTCCTGTTCCATCACGTGTGCTGCTGCTGGGTTAGCGTTACCGGTCCCTTTTCCTGGAACCTCTTATATGTATTACATTTATGACTGCATGCCGACAAAAAGCATGTTACCTGTGCAAAGAAAACAGACATTTCCCGCATTTAAAAGACAGTTTTCCCTTTGAAACTTTAAAATCGATTTTCTCAAAAACTATAAGCTCTTTTTGCTAAATTTTTTTCCTCTTGTACCCACTCCCAAGGTGCACATACCCTGTAAATTTGGAGTATGTAGCATGTAAGGAGGCTTTACAAAGCACAAAAGTTCGGGTCCCCATTGACTTCCATTATGTTCGGAGTTCGGGTCGAACACCCGAACATCGCGGCCATGTTCGGCCTGTTCGGCCCGAACCCGAACATCTAGATGTTCGCCCAACACTAGTTTTGGACACCTGCACTTTACTTTGGAATGTGCTTCAGCCAGACTTTATGCCCACACCTGATTCTGCTATGTGGGAGTCAACCATTCAGATGTTTTGGGACAAACACCGGTTTCCTAACTGCCTAGGAGCAGTGGATGGCAAACATGTCAGAGTGGTCATGCCTGCCCGCAGTGGCAGTGTTTATTACAATTACAAAAAATACTTCTCACTTGTGTTAATGGCTGTGGCTGATCCAGAATACAAATTTATATATGTGGATGTGGGTGGTTATGGTAGATCTCATGACTCAGCTATATTTCGCCATAGTCGCTTTGGAATTAAACTTCAAGCTGGCACTTTGAATATGCCTGCAGCACGACCCTGGCCTGGCACACAAGAACCAAATTACCCATGTGTGTTTGTGGGTGATGAGGCTTTTGCCCTTTCTGACCATGTCATGCGCCCCTATGCTCAAAGACATTTGACAGAAAGCAAAATGAGATTCAACCACCACCTCACACAAGCAAGGCAGGTGGTTGAATGTGCCTTTGGGATTCTGACCAGTAAGTGGCGCCTTTTCCACACAGCCATAAAAATGCAGCCTAAATATGCTATAACTGTTATTAAAGCCACCTGCATACTGCACAATTATGTCCGAACCTTAGATGGGGTACAGGTGGAAGAAGAGATTCCACCAACTGTACTACCACCTGTTGCTGCTGCTACATTACGTGGATCTTATACAGCACTGCAAATTAGAGACAGACTAGCTGAATATTTTGGGACCTAAGTTTATGATTCTCCCATTACTAATCTAAACACTTGTACATTATGTGAATAAAAATCTAAATCTATATCAAATAAATATGCCTGCAAATACTGTGTTTATATTCAATAACATATACTAACAGAATCCAGCATCATGTACATTTAGGCACACACATCCACCTAGCCATGATAAGTGAACACACAGATCAGCACAGATATAATGATGATATATATCATTACACCAATGTTGTGCAGGGGGAAGGGGCTACAATACCTAAAGTAATGCAAGGAATATAACAAATGACATTGATAACAAATGCTATATAAAAATACATGACACTTACTTTTTGCTTCTTTGGCCTGTGGTGAAAGTTTATCCCAGGTGCTCTGCAGAAAATCTTTGGCTATACGACTCCAATAAATATTGCCTTGCCCAACCTCTTTATAACCAGGTAAACTTTTATCATACATTTCTGGTATATTTTATATTTTTATGATTAAGGCTTCTGTATCAAACCACTTCTGTGCCATCTTCCTTGCTGTAAAGCCTCACCCAGCTCCAACAGCTCACAAACAGGAAGTCCACTTTGACCTGGAAAAAAACATCTCCCTCAAGAAAACGCAGCTCAAACCGCTTGTTGTAGCGTTTACCGAAGCCGTTTGCGTTTTCCTATACTTTACATTGAGGATGAAACGCTTCCGAAAACCGCAAACGCGCAGCAGGGGGCACGTTTGCGGCTTGGCAAAAACCGCAAACCGCCGGTGTGCACCATCCCATTGCAATACATTAGACAAGCGTTTTTAGAGGCGGATGCGGCCGGCGGATCGCTCCAAAAACCGCTCGGTGTGCACTGGGCCTTACTGAGAGTTCTATGCACTGAGGGAGATATTACTTGCTTGGCAATTGGAAACAGCTGTTATTTCCCACAATGAGGTTCACAGGCAGCAAACTGCCAGGACCATGGTCATGACATCACACTGTGGGAGGGGCTTCACCACAATATCAGCCACACCGGCCCCACTGATGATCTATTTGAGAAAAGGTAAATATTTCTCATGGAAAAAGGAATATCAGCTACTAATTGAAATGACGTTTAATCCTGGGTTCCTCTTTAAAGTAAAATAAAAGTGGAGTCTTACTGGAGTCATTGATGTGTTGTGCATAATTAAAAGGTTTGTATAAATCCAATATTATTATTATTCATCCACAAAAATAGATCCCATTCTAGTTTTTATACAGATAATCATCTTTAAGCTAAAACACTGGTCAAGGGATATTTTGTATTTTAAAGATAAGAAGAAAAAAAAAATTACCTTAAGATCTCTTATAGAATTTACTAATTCGTCTTTGTTGCTCGAAGTCTAAAAAAGGAGGGAATATTGTACAAGTCAATGTTATGGACAGATGATCGTAATCAGCTAATTACGATTATGCAAATGTATGCGTACATTTTTGCGTTTATGCCTATCTATAATTACAAATTGTTAATTTAACCACTTAAGGACCAGAGGTTTACACCCCGCTAGTGACCAGGCCATTTTTCACAATTTAGGCCACTGCAGCTTTAGGGCTCGTTTCCACCATAGCGAATCCGCATGCGGCGACGAGATGCGGATTCGCTTGTTACACTGAAGTGGCCGGGGCTGTTTCCACATGTACGGCGTGCGGGAGCGATTTGGCGGCGGGCCAAATCTGCACGACGGGACCCACCGAATTCGCTTGCGTCGGGAATCCGTGCGAATCGCCGCTAATGTATTTAATCAGAATCAGAATCAGAATCACTTTATTCGCCAAGTGCGACAGGCGCCGCACCCGGAATTGTTTGTGGACACAAGGCATATTGTCAAGTGCAAACAGTGCAAATAACATTACACACAGTACAATTTAAAAAGAAACATTTCACATAGCAAAAGACACATAAAGCGGTTGTCGCTGTATTAAGCCGAGATGGACATGAGTGCCCGCCCATGGGCGCGCGTTCGTCCTCTAAGTGCCCCGAGGTGCAGAAGGGGATTAGGAGATGGCATTGGGGATAGAGTCTGAGTTTAGGAGAGTGATCGCTTGAGGGAAGAATGTGTTCCTACGCCTGGTGGTCTTGGTGTAGATGGACCTGAAGCGACGTCCCGAGCGAAGGGGACTGAAGAAGTGATTGCCCGGGTGGGAGGGATCGAGTGTGATTCTATTTGCCCTGGACCTCATTCTGGATGTGTGGAGAAGGTCCAGGGGTGGCAGGGGCGACCCAATGATCTTCTCAGCCACGTTGATGACTCTCTGGAGTTTGAGCCTGTCCTTCGCATTTGCACCCGCGTACCAGACAATGATGGAGGAGCAAAGGACAGATTCGATGGTCGCCGTATAAAAACTGGTCAGTAGCTCCCTGGGCATGCCAAACTTCTTTAGTTGCCTCAGGAAGAACAGTCTCTGCTGGGCCTTCTTTTGGGTGGTAGAGGTGTTTACGTCCCATCTCAAGTTCTCCGTGATGGTGGTGCCTAGGAACCGCGCGCTGTGTACCCTGGAGACTTCGGTGCCATCAATGATGACCGGGCTGGGTGGTGGCGCGTACCTTCTGAAGTTCACTATCAGTTCCACTGTTTTTGCTGTGTTTAGTACGAGTTTGTTGTCAGAGCACCATCTGAGAATCCGCTCGATCTCGCTGTGATATTCCAGCTCCGCTTTATCGCCCAGGAGTCCTACGATGGTGGTGTCATCCGCAAACTTAATGACCTTGACGGTATCCGTGGAGGAGGTGCAGCTGTTTGTATACAGGGAGAAGAGCATCGGAGACAGTACACATCCTTGCGGGGCGCCTGTGTTTGTGGTTCTTACACTGGAGGAGCAGTCTCCGAGTCTCACTAGCTGTGTCCTGTTCGTAAGGAAGTCCTTGATCCAGGTGCAAAGGGTTGGGTCGACACCGAGCCGTTCCAGATCGTCATGCAGAATGTTTGGGCAGATGGTATTGAACGCAGAACTGAAGTCCAGGAGGAGGATCCTTGCATAGGTCTTTGGTTTATCCAGGTGTTCAGTGATATGTGCAAGGCAGATGTTAATGGCGTCTTCCACAGACCGGTTTGCCCTGTATGCAAATTGTAGAGGATCCAATAGGGTAGCAGTGTGAAGCTTCAGGTAGGAGAGGACCAGTCTCTCGAAGGTCTTCATGATAATCGGGGTTAGGGCGACGGGTCTGAAGTTGTTTAGGTCCGTGACTCCTGGCTTCTTGGGGACCGGGATGATGTCGGCTTTTTTGAAGCATGAGGGAACTTTTCCCAGCTCCAGGGATCTGTTGAAGATGGAAGTGAGGACCGGGGCTAACTGTCCCGCACATGTTTTTAGACAGGATGGGGATATGCCGTCTGGGCCTGAGGCCTTCCTAGTGTTTAGCTTCCGGAGGTGCCGCAGCACATCGGTCTCCTGGACTGTTAGCTGTGTTGAGGGGGAATGACCAGCGTGTGGAGGAGAGGAGGGGGGTGGTGGATTCTCGGGTGAGGATGTGGACGTTTGATCCGCCGGGAGGGTGGGCTGGGCCTCGAACCTGCAATAGAATTTGTTGAGATCCTCAGCTAGTGCAGTGCTCGGAGAAATGTGTTGAGAAGGAGGCTTGAAGTTGGTGGCTGCCCTTAGGCCTTTCCAGACCTCCCGGACATTGTTGGACTGTAGGTTGCGACTCAGCTTGTTGGAGTAGTCTCTCTTTGCCACCTTCAACTCTCTTTTCAAGGTGTTCCTGGCTTCCCTGAAACCCTCTGGTGTACCAGATTTGTGGGCTTCCTCTTTTTGCCTCCGGAGCCTGCGTAGCCTTCCGTTGAACCAGGGCTTGTTGTTCGGAAAGACCTTGATGGTTGTCGCTGGTATGCATGACTCCTCGCAGAATCTGATGTAGGAGGTGACATTCTCCGTCCATTCCTCCAGGCAGGGAGCTTCCAGGACTGACCAGTCGGTGCTGTCGAAGCAGGCCTGGAGTTGCTCCTTCGCCTCGTCTGTCCACTTTTTCACAGGCTTGACTAGCGGCTTTGTGGTTTCAAGGTGTCTTCTGTAGGTGGGGATCATGTGGATTAAGTAGTGATCAGAGCTGCCCAAGGCAGCTCGGCTAATGGCCTTGTACGCGTCTTTGAGGACCGTGTAACAGTGGTCCAGGGTGTTCTGGTTCCTGGTGGGGCAGGTGATATGTTGTTTGTAACGGGGCAGCTCTTGGCGTAGGTTTGCCCTGTTGAAATCCCCCAGAATGATGAAGAGGGAGTCTGGGAGGTGTGTCTCCCACCTTGAGATGGCGTCGCTGAGTGTGCCCAGTGCATTACTGGTGTCGGCATCCGGGGGGATGTAGACGCCCGCCAGGACATAGGAGTTGAATTCCCTGGGAGAGTACTGAGGCCTGCAGTTAATCAGTAAGAGTTCGATGTCTGGGGAGCAGCCTTTCTGCAGGACGGTCGTGTTGGAGCACCAGGTGGAGTTGATGTAAAAACAGACACCTCCGCCTTTCTTTTTCCCCGAGAGTGCCTGGTTGCGATCCGCACGAAAGAGGTCAAAGCCCGGAAGATGAAGGGAGTTGTCCGGGATGTTGTCATTCAGCCAGGTCTCTGTGAAGCAGAGTACCGGGGAGTTGCTACCAAGCGTGGGTTTGCTGCCAAGCAATAGAAGCAGCTCGTCTAGCTTGTTCGGGAGAGAGCGGACGTTCGCTAGCAGAATGGCTGGGATCGGTGATTTCAGACCTTTCTTTTTCAGCCTTACTTGTGCGCCCGCTCTCCTCCCCCTAGGCCGGTATCTGAGCCTACGGGTCCACTGGTCAAGGTGAGCCTGGACTGTATCCCGCAGGGGAAGTCCCTGGGCCTTGGACTCCCATACCAGGAGCTCAGCTCTGGTGTAGGTGATGGTGCGCTGAGATGGGAGGGGGTCCATTGGAGATATTGCGGTTCCGACACTGCGCCCGCAGCGTATCAGTGGCATCCACGAGAGGATTGTAACCCCCTCATTTACAGTGCCTATTGCATGGGTTATAGCAGATTACAGTGGGTATCATACAGGAGTGGGGCGTGTGTGAGCAGTGCAGAAAGACAGCGACAGTAGGTTTGTCGTGCAAGTGAATATTAGAGATCGTGCACAGCAGTTATAATAACAGTTCATCTGTAAAGTCCATATGGGGGGGGGGGGGGCCGCGGCAGGCTCGTGGCGGTCCGCCGCAATGTAGCAGTCCGTGTGGGGGGCAGTGGCAGGCAATATCACAGGCTAATAGAAGTCCATATGAAACAGTCCGTGCGAAGCGGCTAGTATCACAGGCTAATTGCAGTCTATATGAAGCAGTCCAAGCTTAGCAGCTAAAGATCACAGTCAGATAAAGGTACATGTGAGGCGGTCTATGCATGGCAGCAATCAATCAGGACTTGTGCAGGAAAGATACTCACACATGGGCAGGTAGAGGAGCGGGCAAGGGTTCTGCGGGGTGTTCTGGTTGCCGAGCTTGTATTGATCGGCCACACAACACGTGGCTGGAGCAGGGCAGAGGTTCAGCTTGTGTTGGTAGGCCGCACACCACGTGGATGAAGCAGCCAGCAGGAATGGAGGTGCTCGTCCCTGGATAGTTTGTGGCGGCTGCGTGGAATATACGCCTTAGAGGACAGAGCCGCGGGTGCTGCTGCGCTGGTCTCTGCAGGCAGCGGCAAGGGTCACGTTCGAAGTGGCGGTGATACTGTCGGCGTCAGGAGCCTGCTGTGTTGGCCCGGAGCTGGCTGGGAGGGCAGCAGAGTCGGGTCTCCGGAGTTGTGGCGGGATTCCGTGGGATTCCGTGGGGGCTGATGCTGGCTGACAGGTGGGAGCCAGCTGCGGGAGATCCGCGGTGTCAACCCGGCTGAGGCTGGGCGGCCGGAGCTCGCTGTCGCAGACTGAAGATCTGCCGCGTCTAGGGATTCTGCAGCGAAGGTCTGGGGTGGCGGATCAGCTGAGGCTGGGTGGCCGGAGCTCCGCCGTCTACTGTGCGCCTGCAGTATGCAGCAGCGGATGGTCTGCCACGGAAGATCCAGGTGGCAGAAGATCAGCAGTAATGGCCCGGTGGGCTGGGTCGGCCAGAACTCCGCTGTCGGCTGTCCCGGCGTTCCTAGTTACGCCGCTTCCGAGGAGCATGGGCAGAGGCTCGGAACAAGGTCGCCCGGATGTGATGAGATCAAGCCAGCCTCGGTTGTGGAGCGGCTCCGGCTGTGGTCTCCGCAGCAGCGGCGGGGGACCCGCTCGGTGTGGCGGTGGTGCTGGCGGCGGGGGACCCGCTCGGTGTGGCGGTGATGCTGGCGGCGGCAGGAGTCATCTGTGTCCGGCCCGGAGCCGGCTGGGAGGGCAGCAGAGTCGGGTCTCTGGAGTTATGCCGTGCGGTTAGCAGTCCTCAGACTCTACGACTACAGCTAATTACAGCTGTCTGTGAGTACACACACTACCTGTGTACCAAGTCAAGTGCAAAAGTAAAAAGAAAGTTGCCAAAAGTAGCTATTTCGAGCTAAAAACTAAAAAGTTACTGGGAGCCATGTGTCCGCAGCTGCCTCTTATGGCGCCATCTTGGGTAATAGTAAAAACGCATGCGTTTGTTACATGCGTTTTTACCCGCGATTTCGCGTGCGATTTCGCACCTTTTTCAATGTTATTTTGCCCTGGCAGTGTCATGGTTAATTTCGCATGGCACCCTGCCATGCGAAATCGCACGCGAAATCGCGGGTAAAAACGCATGCGGAAACGCATCCGCATGCGTTTTTACAAGCGTCGGAATGCCGGCGAAATCGCGTCGCAACAGTGGAAACGAGCCCTTAAGGCCTCCCTGCAGGGCCGTACAACTCAGCACACAAGTGATTCCCCCCCCCCCTTTTCTGCCCACCAACAGAGATTTCTGTTGGTGGGCTGTGATTACTGATCCTGTGTTTATTTATTTTCTTTATAAATATTTGATTGTATTTTTAAAAAATAAATATAGCTTTTTTTTTTTTATTTAGAGGGCAGCCCTCCGGGGGGGGGGGGGGGGGGGGCAAGGCAGAGGCGAGAAATGCTCCAGCCTCAGGGCGCAGTGTATCATTCCCCCATCATGTTTGAAGCAGAGAGAAATAAGAAAAGGGGATACATGGCAGTGACTGCAAGCCAGATAACTAGAGATTAAAGGGACACTTAAGCCAGAAAAAAATGAGTTTTACTCACCTGGGGCTTCTACCAGCCCCCTGCAGCAATCCTGTGCCTTCGCAGCCACTCACTAATCCTCTGGTCCCCCGATGTCAGCTAGTTTCGGTTTTACCATCAGGCCCGACAGGACTGGCCACGCGTAGCTTTCTCCACATTCCCTACTGTAATTAGCGCTATTGCGGGCCACAACGCGTACAAAAATACGCGTTGCCGCATATCTATGCATTGGTAATGCGGCAACGCGTATCTTTGTACGCATTGCGGCCCGCAATAGCGCTAATTACAGTCGGGAATGCGGAGAAAGCTACGCGTGGCTAGTCCTGTCGGGCCTGACGGCAAAAACAAAACTAGCTGCCAGCGGGGGACCAGAGGATTAGTGAGTGGCTGCGAGGGCACAGGACTGCTGCAGGGGGCTGGTAGAAGCCCCAGGTGAGTAAAACTCCATTTTTTTCTGGCTTAAGTGCCGCTTTAAGTTGTTGGGGGAAGGGGGGGTGGTTGAGGGCCTTGGGGAGCCTCTTACTCTAATAGCAGTCAGTGTGTGGCAGCTGGGGTGGGAGGGATGGGGGAGGGGCGCACTTTGGTGTCTCAGCCTAGGGTGCTGGAGGACTTTGTCCCTGCCTCCCTCTCCCCACCAGCCAATCACCGTGATCGGCTGTCAGAGGCATCAGCCTCTGACAGCTGATCACTCCTGAGCCTGCCAGGGGGATAGCCGTGTCACACTGTCCCCAGTACACCGCTGCCGTAGATCTCAGCGCTGAACAGAGTAAATAGACGAGAAGTTTCACCATCTAACAGTCTCTTAGCGGGACTGATGACAGAGTGGAGCTCCGTCATTCAAGCGGAGATGCGCATGCATCTGTATGCGCAATCGCCTGCAAAATCCCGGCCTAGGACTTCACGCCAATTGGCGTTTAGCGGTCCTGGGGCTGCCGCTGCATCCACGCCGATTGGCATGGAGCGGTCTTTAAAAGGTTAATTGACTTTCTATAAGCATTCGTAATTATGCATGAATTTACGCGTAATTCCGTGCCGACTTTGGCGGTGAATAGGCAGTATATTTGGCAATGACTTTGGCGGTGAATAGCAAGTCCCATACACACTATTGCTATCAAAACTGCTACATATGTTAAGGAGAATAGTGGGTACTAGTCAAAGAAATAATTTTTCAAAAAGACCTTGTAGTTTTTGAGCAAATCGATTTTAAAAATGCAAAGAAAAATGGTTTTTTAAACTCAAAAAAAATGTCAGTTTAACCACTTGAGGACCACAGTCTTTCTACCCCTTAAGGACCAGAGCCTTTTTTTTCCATTCAGACCACTGCAGCTTTCACGGTTTAGTGCTCGGTCATACAACCTACCATCTAAATGAATTTTCCCTCCTTTTCTTGTCACAAATACAGCTTTCTTTTGGTGCTATTTGATTGCTGCTGTGATTTTTAGTTTTTATTATATTCATCAAAAAAGACATGAATTTTGTCAAAAAAATGATTTTTTTTAACTTTCTGTGCTGACATTTTTCAAATAAAGTAAAATTTCTATATACAGTTTTGTCCAAATTTATTCTGCTACATGTCTTTGATAAAAAAAAAAAACATTCAGTGTATATTTATTGGTTTGGGTAAAAGTGATAGCGTTTACAAACTATGGTGCCAAAAGTGAATTTACCATTTTGAAGCATCTCTGACTTTTCTGAACACCTGTCAGGTTTCATGAGGTGCTAAAATTCCAAGATAGTATAAATACCCCCCAAATGACCCCATTTTGGAAAGAAGACATCCCAAAGTATTCACTAAGAGGCATGGTGAGTTCATAGAAGATTTTGTTTTTTGTCACAAGTTAGCGGAAAATGACACTTTGAAACAAAGATAAAACAAAAAAAAGTTTCCATTTCTGCTAACTTGTGACAAAAAAAAAGAAATCTGCCACAGATTCACCATGCCCTTCTCTGAATACCGTATTTTTCGGACTATAAGACGCTCCGGACTATAAGACGCACCCAGGTTTAGAAGGCAAAAACCAGGGGAAAAAAAATACTAAGCCTAGGTGCATCCATGGTCCAGGAGTGTCTTATGGACCTTTACCCCCTCCCCAAGATGTCTCTAAATTACACTGCCTAACTTCACTAACCACTGCTGCCCCCACTAACTATACTACATTTCACAAATCCACTGATACCACCTTCTCCAGCTACACTACACTACACTACACAACACAAACCCCTGCTCTCCCCCAAAACACTAGCTATGCTAACCACTACAATATAAATGAGATCTATCTCACCTATCCAGCCTGGGTGGCATCTGTTCCCTGCTTCAGTAATAAATCTGTCCCCGCAGCAATAGCCCGATGAGTTTTCCCTGCATCAGCAATGAGCCTGTCACCGCAGCGAGGAGGCAGCAGCTCAATACAAAGTTTTCCCGCATCAGAGTGTCCGTCGGAGGAGGCAGCCACTTGATACAAAGTTTCCAGCATCAGCCAGAATGTCCGTGGGAGGAGGCAGCCACTCGATACAAAGTTTCCAGCATCAGCCAGAATGTCCGTGGGAGGAGGCAGCCACTGGATACAAAGTTTCCAGCATCAGCCAGAATGTCCGTGCGAGGAGGCAGCCACTGGATACAAAGTTTCCAGCATCAGCCAGAGTGTCCCCGCAGCGAGTCAGCAGCAGCCCGACCTAAAGTATTTCCTGAATCAGCGTGATCAGAGCAGTACAAAGACACCTTCAGCCGCTATATCGGCAGAGTCCTCTGAGGCTTCCATACTGTGTTGTTTACTGGCGCCCTCCAATCACCCGCAGCGCACGTGCGCGGGGTTATGGGCTGACACCAATAAACAACACAGTATGGAAGCCTCAGAGGACTCTGCCGATATAGCGGCTGAAGGTGTCTTTGTACTGCTCTGATCACGCTGATTCAGGAAGTACTTTAGGTCGGGCTACTGCTGACTCGCTGCGGGGACACTCTGGCTGATGCTGGAAACTTTGTATCGAGTGGCTTCCTCCTCACACGGACATTCTGGCTGATGCTGGGGAACTCTGTATCGAGCGGCTGCCTCCTCCCTGCGGACACTCTGGCTGATGCAGGGAAACTTTGTATCGAGTGGCTGCCTCCTCACACGGACATTCTGGCTGATGCGGAGGAACTTTGTATCGAGCGGCTGTCTCCTCCCTGCGGACACTCTGGCTGATGCGGGGAAACTTTGTATCCAGCTGCTGCCTCCTCACTGCGGACACTCTGGCTGATGCGGGGAAACTTCATAGCGGCTGCTGCTATCATCGGACACATGCGCCCCCATATAGGTAAAAGCTGCATTCGGACTATAAGACGCAGTGACTTTTTCACCCCACTTTTGGGGGAGAAAAAGTGCGTCTTATAGTCCGAAAAATACGGTACCTTGGGGTGTCTACTTTCCACAATGGGGTCATTTGTGGGGTGTGTTTACTGTCCTGGCATTTTGGGGGTGCTAAATTGTAAGCACCCCTGTAAAGTATAAAGGTGCTCATAGGACGTTGGGCCCCTTAGCGCACCTAGGCTGCAAAAAAGGGTCACACATGTGGTATCGGTGTACCCATGCTGGGTGGGAGAAATATCTCTGTAATGAGATTTTTTTTTTTACACACAATTGTCCATTTACAGAGAGATTTCTCCCACCCAGCATGGGCATGTGTAAAAATACACCCCAAAACACGTTATACTACTTCTCCTGAGTACGACGATACCACATGTGTAACACTTTTTTGTAGCCTAGGTGCGCTAAGGGGCCCAACGTCCTATGAGTACCTTTAGGATTTCACAGGTCATTTTGAGGCATTTGGTTTCTAGACTACTCCTCATGCTTTAGGGCCCCTAAAATGCCAGGGCAGTTTAGGAACCCCACAAATCACCCCATTTTAGAAAGAAGACACCCCAAGGTATTCTGTTAGAAGTATGGTGAGTTCATAAAAGATTTTATTTTTTGTCACAAGTTAGCAGAAATAGATTTTTACTTTTTTTTTGTCCTTTTCCGCTAACGTGTGACAAAAAAATAGAATCTTCTATGAACTCACCATAAAACTAACATAATACCTTGGGATGTCTTGTTTCTAAAATGCGGTCACTTGTGGGGTTCCTATACGGCCCTGGCATTTTAGGGGCCATAAACCGTGAGAAGTAGTCTAGAAACCAAATGCCTCAAAATGACCTGTGAATAGGACGTTGGGCCCCTTAGCGCACCTAGGCTGCAAAAAAGTGTCACACATGTGGTATCGCCGTACTCAGGAGAAGTAGTATAATGTGTTTTGGGGTGTATTTTTACACATACCAATTCTGGGTGGGAGAAATATCTCTGTAAATGGACAATAGTGTGTAAAAAAAATCAAAAAAATTGTCATTTACAGAGATATTTCTCCCACCCAGCATGGGTATGTGTAAAAATACACTCCAAAACACATTATGCTACTTCTCCTGAGTACGGTAATACCACGTGTGACACTTTTTTTGCAGCTTAGGTGCGCTAAGGGGCCCAAACGTCCTATTCACAGGTCATTTTGAGGCATTTGGTTTTCAAGACTACTAAAGGTTTAGGGCCCCTAAAATGCCAGGGCAGTATAGGAACCCCACAAGTGACCCCATTTTAGAAAGATGACACCCCAAGGTATTCCGTTAGGAGTATGGTGAGCTCATAGAAGATTTTATTTTTTGTCACAAGTTAGCGGAAATTGATTTTTATTGGGTTTTTTTCTTCACAAAGTGTCATTTTCCACTAACTTGTGACAAAAAATAAAATCTTCTATGAGCTCATAATACACCTAACGGAATACCTTGGGGTGTCTTCTTTCTAAAATGGGGTCACTTGGTGGGGTTCCTATACTGCCCTGACATTTTAGGGGCCCAAAACCGTGAGGAGTAGTCTGGAAACCAAATGCCTCAAAATGCCTGTTCAGGGGTATAAGCATCTGCAAATTTTGATGACAGGTGGTCTATGAAGGGCCGAATTTTGTGGAACCAGTCATAAGCAGGGTGGCCTCTTAGATGACAGGTTGTATTGGCACTGAAGTGCAGGAAGCGCAGGATGTTCTCAAATCGTGACCTGGACATGGCAGCAGAGAACATGGGCATGTGATGTATTGGGTGCATAGACCAATAAGACCGCAATACATTATTTTTGACTAGACCCATGTTAAGGAGAAGGCCCCAAAAAATGTTACTTTGGGAATATTGGAGTGGCTTCCACCGAAAAGGCTGGGCATAGTAGCTTCTTGGATTGGCGGTTGCGTATTGTGTGGCATAATGGTTGGTCTCGCCACAATTGAGTTGTACCAGCAGTGATCAGTAAAAAAAAATTCTGTCATTGCGGTGGGGCGGGTGAGGGTTTGGCTGGGTGATCAGAAGCCCGCAGGGGGGCAGATTAGGGCCTGATCTGATGGATAGGAGCGCTAGGGGGTGACAGGTGGTGATTGATGGGTGTCTCAGTGGGTGATTAGAGGGGAGAATAGATGCAATCAATGCACTGGGGAGGTGATCGGAAGGGGGTCTGAGGGGGATCTGAGGGTTTGGCTGAGTGATCAGGAGCCCACACGGGGAAAATTAGGGCCTGATTTGATGGGTAGGTGTGCTAGGGGGTGACAGGAGGTAATTGATGGGTGTCTCAGGGTGTGAATAGAGGGTGGAATAGATACAAGCAATGCGTTGGGGAGGTGATCGGGGGTATCTGAGGGCAATCTGGGGGTGTGGGCCGGTCATTGGGTGCCCGCAAGGGGCAGATGAGTGTCTGATCTGATGGGTATGATGGGTATCAGTGACAGGTGGTGACAGGGGGTGATTGATGTGTGATTGATGGGTGATTTGGTGCCTGCAAGGGGAAGATTAGGGTCTAATCTGATGGGTAGCAGTGACAGGGGGTGACGGGGTGATTGATAGGTGATCAGAAGGTGATTACAAGCGAGAATATATGCAAGCAGTGCACTGGCGAGTTGATCAGAGGGGGTCTTGGGGGCTATTTGAGGGTGTGCCGGGTGATTGGGTGCCCGCAAGGGGCAGATTAGGGTCTGATCTGATGGGTAGCAGTGACAGTTGGTGACAGGGGGTGATTGATGGGTGATTAGTGGGTGTTTAGAGGAGAGAACAGATGTAAACAATGCACTTGGGAGGTGATCTGACGGCGGGTCTGCGGGCGATCTGAGGGTGTGGGTGGGTGATCAGACGCCCGCAAGGGGCAGGTTAGGGTCTGTTCTGATGGGTAGCAGTCACAGGTGGTGACAGGGGGTGATTGATTTGTGATTGACAGGTGATTGACAGGTGATTATAGGGGAGGATAGATGTATATAGTACACAGGGGGTGGGTCTGGGGAGGATCTGAGGGTGTGGGGGGTGATCAGGAGCCCCCAGGGGGGCAGTCAAGGGGTTAAGCTAAAAAATAGCGTTGACAGATACTGACAGGGAGTGATTGATGTGTGATTAGGGGGGTGATTGGGTGCAAACAGGGGTCTGAGGGGGTGGGCAGGGGAGGGTCTGAGGGGTGCTGTGGGCGATCAGAGGTCAGGGGGGGCAGATCAGTGTGTTTGGGTGCAGACTAGAGTGGCTGCAGCCTGCCTTGGTGGTCCTTTGATCACTGGGACCACCAGGGCAGGAGGCAGCCTGTATAATATGCTTTGTATACAATACAAAGCGTATTATACGCTTGTATTGCGGCAGATCAGGGGTTAACAACCCGCCGGCACTTCCGAACGGCCGACGGGTTGACGTCACGGGTGGGCGGAGCCTATTGCCGGCGGATGCGCGCGCAACGAGCGTGCGATCCCCGGCAGCACAGAGCAGAACGACCCGCCGCCAATCGGCGTATTGCAGACATTCTGTGGGCCACTTTGCCGCCGCCCATCGGCTGTGGGCGGTTGGCAAGGAGTTAAAAACTATTTTTGTTTGTATATTTAAAATTGATTTTCTCAAAAACTACGAGGTCTTTTTGAAAAATTCTTTTTTTTCTTTTTTTGTGCCCACTACCCTCTTTAACCTATGTAGCAGTTTTGATAGCAATAGCATGTATGGGGCTTTGCTATTGCAAAATCAGCACAAAATTATGCGTAAATTCATGCATAATTACGAATGCTTACAAATGCATACAAAATTAATAACGCTTTTCCCCAAAAAATTCTCATTACTATTACGTTGCGTAAATGCGAATTATGATGCGTAATTACACATAGGCGTAATTTCTGCTTATCCCTATAGACATACTAATACTGAACTATGTGGAAGGGTGAGCAACGCACCCTAAGAATAAAACACAGAGACAACAGGAAACCAAATGCTGCAGAACATCTTAAAGAGACTCTGAAGCGAGAATAAATCTCGCTTCAGAGGTCATAGTTAGCAGGGGCACGTGTGCCCCTGCTAAACCGCCGCATACGCGCCGCTAAACGGGGGTCCCTTCACCCCCAAACCCCCCACTGCGACACTTGGTTGCAGGCTTGGTCGCTCCTGGAGGCAGGGCTAACGGCTGCAGCCCTGCCTCCATTCGCGTCTATCAGCCGCGCATCGCCGCCTCTCCCCCGCCCCTCTCAGTGAAGGAAGACTGAGAGGGGCGGGGGAGAGGCGGAGATACGCGCTGACAGACGCGCGTGGGGCAGGGCTGCGGCGGTTAGCCCTGCCCCAACCAGGAAGCGCTCCCCCGCATAACGGAGGGGATTTTGGGGGACAGAGACCCTCGTAAAGCCGCGGGATAGCGGCGGTTTAGCAGGGGCACGTGTGAGATTTATTCTCGCTTCAGACTCTCTTTAAAGTATAACAAATTAAAATATAGGCGAAATGAGTACTCACAAAGGGAGGTTGCAAAGGAAGCAATCAAGCACTGGAAGCAGGTGGAGATGCACAAACCCGACTCAGACGCAGAGAGAGTGGTGATGGTCGCACTCTTGAATAACAGCAGTAAGGTCCTGACATGTGGCATCAGCCATGTGGTGACCAGACTTAGCCCTCACAAGCACAAAGGGGGTAAGAGGCGCTCTGTGTCTGGCTTATGAAACCCTTTGGCACTTTATTTGGCCTGACGCTGTAGGCAGAGACTTACAAAACGTGTTTCCTGTGCTTATTAAAAATGTATTATATTTATTATAAATAAATCTGCTGTTAGTGAGGTAAGCCACCTCCTCTTTTTTTTCTATTTTATTTGTTTTTAACTAGTTTTATACACGCCTGGGTGCCTCTTATCCCTTTTATACTAATACTAAACTTTTGTTTTGAAAAGGAAAAATTATCATTTTTTTGAAAAAAAGAAGTATATGTAAGATTTTTGTCAATTGCCAAATCATCACAAAACATTATAGGTTAAAAAAAAAGAAAAAGGAAGAGGCGTGTCCGTGCTGCGTGTGGTGCTCTAAAGCCTGTACAGAAATGGAAACATTGTTGCCTAAAAATGACCATTAGTGATCATTTTAGGTGACAGTTTTAGGAAACGTCATTCTACAGACACTGCTGACAAACGAGAGGCACCAACCAATTGTAGTTGTTCATGCCAGTCAGCTTCTTCCTGTTGTGCTTATCCACATTTTGTTGGTATGAATAGGGTATCCCTTTAGAAATTGAAATTGACATGAATATGGCTGGCTGACCTATTTGGCAAATCTTTGGACTCTGTATCTCAGTAAGTACGGTATATTCCAGAATGTATTACACTCACTTACGTTAAAAATTCATTTTCTTACCTTACTTCTGTCATAGGCATCCAGGAAGTTTGTTAAGGCGTTAATGACTGGAAGGCCATTGCTTTGCTATTAAAAAGAAAAAAGAAAGAAATTTTATTTTGGAAATCATGTTGTTAAAGCCCAACTAAGGCCTCTTGCGATTCTGATTTTTTTTATCTGATCCGATTTTTGATTCTGATTAAAAAACATACTGCATGCAGTGCGTTTTTTAATCGGAATCAAAAATCGGATCAGATAAGAAAAAATCGGAATCGCATGCAGTGTGCAAGAGGCCTCAAAGAGTTTTTTTGATTGTGGTAAGTATGCTTAGCATCCCACACAACTTGTGAGAATAAATAATTTACTGTACAGACACTCATCAGCTAAAACATAAAAACCTGCCTAGTACCTCTTTAAGTTTTCTTGTAGTGTTTCTTTAATTTTTTTATATTATGTAGCCCTCTAGTAATGATTGGCTTGGCCACGTACCCCTACTGTGAGGAACATCGCCTTAAGTACCCCTGGATGCATTTATATTTGTTAGGGACGTTTTGATGGTTTTAATTAACTCTAAATACTGTGTTTAAACATGATTTACCATTGTTTTTGTCTCAAAACGTACTATAATGGATTGTCTTTGCCAGGTTTAAGTACTTCCCTGGGCTTTCCTAACCTACCCCTGGGGAACACCTACCATATGGTGAGAACCTAGGGGATACAGAACAAAGGCATTAACAGAATTACCTGCAAGCTACTAAGTGGGGACTACACTGAACTTTTCCCCCAACACATCCAACAGATGCTCAAACAAATTCGGATCTGGGGAATTTGAAGGCCAAAGTAAACATGAACCATCAGACCTGGTCACCTTCTATTGCTCCACTATCGAGTTCTGAAGCTCATGTTCCCATTGTATGTGTATGTGGACAGGAGACAGAATGGGCACTCTGACTGGTAAGGCAAGATGCCTTGTATTTTCTGGCACTCTTTTTTCATATCCAGCGTCACATTTTTCAACAATTTGTGCTGCAATAGCTCTTCTGTCCCAAGAACCCCTCATTTTCCATTTCTCTGCACACTAAACCCTTTCCAATCCTGTGTCGTACTACATTCAACATTGGCATTTTGCTCTGTATGTCCAAATGTGCTAAGAAGATTCATGTTTGCTTGACTATAAAGGCCTGATCAGATGAAATAGCGTTAGATGGAAATTATACTTGTGACTGTTCATATTTTTTATGATAAGCAAATATAATTTTTAATATAAAAATCATGTACTCTATGCTCCAATTTAATGTGAGGTACCGTCAATCTATAATCACTGTTATAGAGGGGTTCAGACCCCACTATGCCTGATATAATGGTTGCAGTGCTTTAAAAGCTGGTTCTTTTACTAAGTTAGAGAACAGGGATGTAGCTATAGCCATAGCAGCCATAGCAACTGCTATGGGACCCTGGAGCTGAGAGGGCCCAGGTGGTACTTGATGTTTTCATTATTACCTTCCTTTTTGTTTCTCCTCCCTCTCATTTTATCTCGGTGCCCATGGACTATATGCAGTGAAGATAGCATGAGAATGTAAACTGCCCAATTAACTCATATCCATAGGGTAGGGGCAGGCGGCATTGCTCTAGAGTGCCTGCATCTGATGGCCCTATGACATTTTTTGCTATAGGGCCCAATAATCTCTAGCTAAGCCACTATGTTAGTGATAACGCTAATGCAGAGCCAGATCAGGCAATATTAGTCAGTTGCCCAGGGCCTGGAGAGAGTCTAGGGGCCTGGTGGACGCTCACCCCCACCGCCAGGCAGTGGCGTACCTAGGGCATTTGGCACCCGGTGCTGGGTATTAAAAGACACCCCCCCCCCCCAAAAATGTGCGTGGCCACAACCTGCGGCGTGCTTTGCGCGCCGAGGTAAAAAATGAGCGTGGTCATCACCGGATGAGGGCGAAGCTGTTATTTAAAGTATTAGCTAGTATAGTTGCCCCAGTATAGTTCCCCCCAGTATAGCTAATATAGTTGCCCCCAGTATAGCTAGTACAGTTTCCCCCAGTATAGCTGTCCCTAGTGAAGCTAGTATAGTTGCCCCCAATGAAGTTAGTATAGTTGCCCCAAGTATAGCTAGTATAGTTTCCCCCAGTATAGATGCCCCCAGTATAGCTAGTATAGTTGCCCCATTATAGCTAGTATAGTTTCCCCCAGTATAGATAGTATAGTTGCCCCCAGTATAGCTAGTATAGTTGCCCCCAGTATAGCTAATATAGTTGTCCCCAGTATAGCTAGTATAGTTGCCCCAGTATAGCTAGTATAGTTGCCCCCAGTATAGCTAGTATAGTTGCCCCCAGTATAGCTAGTATAGTTGCCCCAGTATAGCTAGTATAGTTGCCCCAATATAGCTAGTATAGTTGCCCCCAGTATAGCTAGTATAGTTGCCCCCAGTATAGCTAGTATAGTTGCCCCAGTATAGTTGCCCCCAGTATAGCTAGTATAGTTGCCCCCAGTATAGCTAGTTTAGTTGCCCCCAGTATAGCTAGTTTAGTTGCCCCCAGTATAGCTAGTTTAGTTGCCCCCAGTATACCTAGTACAGTTGCCCCAGTATAGATGCCCCAGGAGAGGGGAAGCAGCGCTAGAAGGAGGGGCAGTGGGGGCAGCGGTGGGGAGGGGGGACATATTCCCCCCCTCCCTCACCTGGGACCCTTCCTTCTGCCTCTCTCCCCCTCCATAGATTACCAGCGGCAAGTGAAGGGGTGGCGAGGAGGCATGCAGAGAATTACTCACCGCTTTCACGGTCCAAGCGCCGGCAGCGTCATGTCGTCACAGATCTCCGCCTTCAATGCCGCCCACTGTGCTACCGCTAATCAGGAAGCACAGTGGGTGGCATTGAAGGCGGAGATCTGTGACGATATGACGCTGCCGGCGCTTGGAACGCTGACGTAGTGAGTAATTCTCTGCATGCCTCCTCGCCGCCCCTGCACTTGCCGCCGGTAATCTATGGAGGGGGAGAGAGGCAGAAGGAGGGGTCCCAGGTGAGGGAGGGGGGGGATATGTCCCCCCTCCCCACTGCTGCCCCCACTGCTCCAACTTCTAGCGCTGCTTCCCCCTCCTGCTCTGCTGCTGTGGGGGGTTGTGGCGACACCCCCCCTAGCCATCCGTCACCCGGTGCGCCACGCCCCCTGCACCCTATAGTAGGAACGCCACTGCCACCAGGTGATCATCAGCAGTGAGCAAAAGCTGCTATCTTGCCTAGGTAGGGCCCCATTTCATCCTAATCCTTTTCTGTGCTAAAGGCAAGATCCACGTAGGTAGGAGGTAGTTGCTTTTTTTTCTCAACAAAAGTAGAGTTTTACCTTTTTTTATTATTATTATTATTTATTTATTTTTTTACTTGACTATGCATTGGACTTACCACGGCATTCAGTAGAAAGGACCTTTCATGATTATTGCTTTGTCGACATTGAGAAGCACATGTCTCCATGCAGTTAGCTGCTGCTGTGCCTACAAGGAGAAGTTTTCAAAAAGTTACCGTAAATATTATTTACATGTGCACTATATATGAAGCATCCACTTATCCAATGCATTTTTTTTCAAACAGTATTTTAGACTCTAAACCAAGCTTGGCGCCAACTTGAACTGTAAATAAGCTTAAAGCAAACCTGAACTGAAAATTAAAAGTGAAAATAAACATATACACATCATGCTTCTTCTTATCAAACTCTTTCTCCTCTCCTACTGTAAGTACCATTTGTTCACTGTGATCAATGGAATTATCCATCCTCCATTTTAAAAATGGCAATTACTCTATAACAGCTTCCCGATCAGCACACTGTTAGACTATAATATCGCCCACATGAGTCATAGGGAAACATGGACATTACCTTGCACATCAGTTGTTCTTTCAGTTATAACTTCAGTTCTGACAAAATCTTGTCAGAACTGGAAGGAATTATTGTTAGAAGCAAATGGAGAGCTTCTGAGAGGAATCAATGGCGAGGTAAGTATGTAATATTTATTTGCAGGTGTATCATATGTTTATTTTAAATAATTTTACTCGGTTCAGGTTTCTTTTAAGAGATTATTAATTGTCTGAGTAGTAGGAATGGTAAATAGAACTTTCCCCAGTATCTCATATCTGTATTTTCAATTCAAGGGCTAAAGTTTTATCTTTGAAATGTAGACCACATCCAAGTCAATGTGCATACAATCTAGTTCATTCGGCTCCCAAAAAAGAAAAATAATGAGCCTTTGAACCACTCAGCACTATCTTCTCATCAGGACTCTTTGGCTTTACTAGCCTTATTAAAATTAATCTTTAAGCAGCCCACAATAAAGAAAAAAATATATACAATTTAATAACGTGCTCATTAAAGTATATGTAATAAAGATATCCAGTTCAGTCATGAAACCTGCTTCATCTAATTTCCTTCACAGAAGCAGTCAACCTGGCAGCAGGAAGGCAGCGCTGTGTGCCAATCAGCTTCTACTGCCTTCTACAATAATGATTGTCTAACAGTGATTACAAAGCGCAATAACACATGCAGTTCTGACAGTAAGTACCTAAAAAAGTGACTATTGAATCTTCTATAATAAGCCATACAATAGCAATGCAAAACTTAACTTACTGAAGCAGCAGCTGATGGCAACCACCAATATGCACACAACGGTCTTCATGGTTGAAGGATGTATGTGGATTCCTATCAAACTGCTCCCCCATCTCACTCTATATATACCTCACTGGACAAGCAGCTCATCACTATTCCAGGAAGTAAAAGCTGAAACATTAGAAGTGTGATTAAGTTAATTGTAAATGTCTTGGTTATGATACTTCCATTGGTCATGGTCTGTACAAAGATGATTTCAAGAATATTTCCCTCTTAATTTTTAATCTCGTCTTGTGGAACTAATCAAAAAATGAATGAAAAGGTCAGACTAAATCCTAGAAGATCTGACATGTACTTGGGAGTGTGTACATGTTTTCCCCAGAAGCCTAGAGTTGCTAAAGGAAACCTGAAGGTGGATATGAAGCTACCATGGTGGCGTAGTGGTTAGCGCTCTCGCTTTACAGCGCTGGGTACCCGGTTCGAATCCCAGCCAGGTCAACATCTGCATGGAGTTTGTATGTTCTCCCCATGTCTACGTGAGTTTCATCCGGGCACTCCGGTTTCCTCCCACATCACAAAAACATACATATAAGTAAATTGGCTTCCCCCTAAAAATTGGCCCTAGACTATGATATATACATTACTCGATACATACATAGACATATGACTATGGTAGGGATTAGATTATGAGCTCCTCTGAGGGACAGTTAGTGACAAGATAATATATGTACAGTGCTTCGGAAGATGTCAGCGCTATATTAATAATAATAATACATATCTGAGTCTGAAGTAGGTAATTTTGGTGCTAAAGGCACTGCAGAGGCTTGGGGGTGACCATAGGTGCTCCTACAAATATCATCTACAGGTAGAAATTTGGGCAACGGGGTGCTGGAGCTGCCTGCTATGCAAACTGCAGCTACAAATAGCATGCGCTCTCACCTCCAGTATATTTTTGATTTTAGCACCGGGAAAGGAAGGGGGGAGGGGTTAATGTTAGGTGTTAGCAAGGGGAGTTTGAAGGTTAGGCATCAGGAAGGGGGGTTGTTAGGTTAGGCCTGAGGAAGAGGGGTTTTAAGGTTGGGAAAGTGGGTCTTAAGGTTAGGCATCGCGGGGGGGGGGGGGGTTGGGATTAAGCATCAGCAGAAGGGTGGTTAGGCATTGGCAGGTGGGTGGTTAGGGTTAGGCATCGGAGGTGGGAGGGTTCTGTGTAGGGTTAGGTTAAGCTGTAGTAACATATTGGTAACATTTCTTGAAATGTTACCATCTGAATTATCACTGTAAAATAGAATAATATTGGTTAGTGTTACCAATATTCTATTTTTGGCTCTTTCCATGGTGCCCAAATTTCCTTGCACCTATATTTTGTGTACACGTCTAAGCCATATATTGGGGACAAGCATGCAACTGGTAGAGACGAGCCTCGCACATATGCTAGATGGTTGTCAGTCGAGGTGTCCAGTTTGGGCTGTCTCTGCCGATAATCTAGTGTATACATAGTGGCCCCCGCTCCTTCGCAAGGTGTCGCCACGAGATCCAGAGTTTCAGATAATTTCAGCCAAGTACAGAACCTGTGCTTTGATCTCCTCCTTACCAGTTTCGCTTTGTGTGCATGTCGTTCATGGCAACAGACTGCTAGCTAGAGTAGGGTACCGATGCTCTGTACAGCCCTCAGCCAGAAAACATTGCCCGCGGGATCCCTGCAGGTGACATTAATTGAGTGTGTGTCTGCAACTTAAAGAGGAACTCCAGTAAAAATAATGTAATGAACAAAAGTATTTAATTTTTACAATAATTATGTATAAATGATTTAGTCAGTCCTTGCCCATTGTAATATCTTTCTTCTCCCTGATTTACATTCTGACATTTATCACATGGTGACATTTTTACTGCTGGAAGGTGATGTCAGTGGAAACAGCTGCTGCTGGCTTTGTTGGCAGTTGGAAACAGCTGTTATTTGCTACAATGCAACAAGGCTCCCACAGTCCCTCATCACAATGGTCCTGACTTCACACTGTGGGAGGGGTTTCACCACAATATCAGCCATACAGAGCCCCTGCCCTGATGATCCATTTGAAAAAAGGAAAAGATTTCTCATAGGAAAGGGGGTATCAGCTACTGATTGGGATGAAGTTCAATCCTTGGTTACGGGTTCTCTTTAAGAATAAACTCAAACTATGAGGGACCCTGAATGCATCTAGCAGCAGTGAGAGGTTTTGTTTTAAATGCTCTACCTCACAATTTGTTTTCTTCATTTACTATCAATCATTCACTGCTTCTTTCAGTTGTTGCATAGGCATGTTCATATCTTCACATACACTGTATATCCTTCTTAGCTTCTGCTGCCATCTTCATCTTTTGACATCAATTTTTCCAATTATCAAGGATTTTTCCAAAGAATCCTTTCTTCTCATTATGTGACAAAAGTATTTGAGTTTAAATAGTAGAAACCAGATTTCTATGGAATAATCTGGCCTTATTTCTTTATGTTTACTGGTTGGATCTTCTAGCAGTCCAGGGAACCCTCAGTAGCTTCCTCCACACCCACAATTCAAAACAAAAGCATAAATGTTTCTTCGCATGCCCTTATTTATAGTCTAACTTTCACAATCATATGTTTCTGCTGGGAACACCGTAGCTTTAACTAATGTTAAGCAGTAGACAAGCTTTGGCACTTTCTTGTTTAACATTCATGACTAGGCTCTTCAATTCTTCCTCAGTTTCAGTCAGAGTGCTATCATCGGCATATCTCAGATTGTTAATATTCCAGCTATTTTAATTCCAGCATGTGGCTCATCCAAACCAGCTTTTCGAATTACATGTTCAGCATCCACCATACGTTTCTGAATATAAGACACTGAAAAGTAGGACTATAAGACGCACCTAGATTTAGAGGGCCAAAAAATTACTAAACCAGGTGCGTCTATGGACAGGGGCATCTTATGGACCTTTTCCTCCCAGTGGAAGGTTGTGCAGTGGCTGCAGCCTGAAGACGGAGACTGGGGAGGAGGCGCATGGCAGCTGGGGTCCTGATGTGTAAAGAACGGCACCCTCGATGATCAGAGCGTAGAGTGTCCAGATGATCTGAGACGGAAGTGGAGAGGAGCGCAGCAGCAGGATCGGTAAGTGCTTCTCTGCGCACTCTGCACCATATATTCTGAATATCAGATGCACCAACTTTTTCCCTCAGTTTTGGGAAAGAAAAAGTCCATTTTTTATTTGGAAAAATATGGTAAGTTAAATAACGAGACAATATTCAACCTTGTTGCCCTCCTTTGACAATTGTGAACCAATCAGTTATGCCATACTCAGTTCTGTTGCTTCTTGGTTTGAATATAGATTCCTCAAAACACAAATGAGATGGCCTTGTATCTTCATTGCCATGAGAATCTGCCACAGTCTTCCATGATCTACACAGTCAAAAGCTTTAGAATAGTCAATAAAGCAAAAGTAGACATTCTCTGGAATTCCCTTGCTTTCTCTATTATTATGTCTGTTATTTTCTCTATTTGTCTATTATCAAGCTTTGACCAAAACTGAAACATACCATAGCCTCTCCAGCCTTGACCAAAACTGAAATATAGTATAGGCACTCCAGCCTAGACAAAAACTGAAATACACCACTTGGCTATAATGACCCATCATCCGTCTTTACAATGTAATAAATACTGTTTAATTTTGTCCACTCAGTATCCAGTTTCAAAATTATCCAGGAACTACACTAGAATACCAAAGTTCAAATTAAACACTTTTCTAAAGTTACCTTTGACACGTTCTATTTGCAACAAGTCAAATACACCTTAGCTTCATGTCCTGCCAAACAAAACATGTTAGCCAATGATATTTATTCCGGAGCTTTAGTGCAAAAACATTTTTCCAAGACGCGAGGAAGATTGCAAGAGCTTAGGATTAAATGTCATTCCCATGCGTAACAACACTCATAATGAAAAAGTAACACTTTTAGGAGCACCTAAAAAGAACTGCCCTAAATCCAACAAACCAGGCAAATCTCCTAAACCTAACAAACCCCATGGAAAACCTGGGAAGGGCCCTAATGGGGGAGGGGGTGGTTGGACCACAGAATCAGGGTCAGAAGTTAGTGGGGCAAAGGATGAAGCTACACCTAACACCGGTGAGAGTGGTGGTAATAGTTCTGGACCCAGTAAGAAGGGGGGAAATCACCCTTTAGGTGTAGGCAAAGAATGGGCGGGGGAGCTATAGGAGGACTACCCAATAATAGGAAACAGATACAGTGGAAGGGCCAGGAATAGTGGTTGATTTACACCCTGAAAGTACCAATAGTAAGGAGGAACAAGAACTGAGTCATTAATTTATCCTACGTAGTGCTGTCAAAGGACTGCCTTAGTGTGAGGATCCGGTTGGCTGCCTGCGCAGGCAGGCAGGCAGGCAGCCTTTTGACCACTGTTCAAGTCTGCATTCTGCAGGTCTCTAGAAGAGAGACCTTTTGTCAGTATTGCAGCTTGCTGCTGACGATTGGATACACTCGTTATGCAAATCCCCTACCTGCTTCCTTTGATGACTGGCAATATAAAGAGCTATGTTTCCCAGAGTCCTTTGCTGGTCATAAGGGTTAGTTCCTGTGAAACACTTGGTGGAGTGTCAGCCTTGCTCATCGTTGAAGAATAGCTTAGAGTAATTCCTGGAACTGCACTAGGCAGTTTCCCTAGTGCAGTTAGGATTGCATATCTGTTTTGTTTGTCTGTTGCGATTGTCCTGTCCCAGCGGTGGTCGACAGGAAATCGTTCTGTGTGTCTGGGTGCTAACCGGAACATCGGTTGTTACTGGTAGCCCCTTCTGATCTGTCTTGCCTGAATCGCACTCGCCTTGCGCTAGTGCTGTGGATCCTTCTGGTCTGCTACTCTCTTGCTGAACTTGGATCGCACTCCACTTGCGCTAGTGCTGTGGATCCTTCTGTCCTGTCTTCCTGGATCACACTAGCCTCTTGCGCTAGTGCTGTGGATCCTATCTCTGACTTGTTCCGGTTTTCGTGTATCTGTCTTGTCTGCTACGAACGCTTGCTGGAGGCTCGGTGAGGTAACCGTTAAGCAAGCGCTCGCGTCCTCTGTTTCATGTTTGTCTGTTGGTGGTTAGTTAGGCGTGCTTGTCTCTGTTGTGCTTATCACGCGGAGACCGCGCATAAACGCGTGCACTGTTGCGAATGAGTGCGGTGTTCGCGTTTAGCTAGCGTTTGTTATTTTCCTTATCTTCTCATTGTATGATTTGCTGTGCCTTTGCTACTCTCGTGCTCTGCCTTGCTGTAGCCTTGTGTCACCTCTGGCAATCGCCTCTCTCGCGATTGCGTTTCTACTTCATACCTGCTGTTGTGTATGCACCGTCGTGGGTTGGCGACTAGTTTGGTGCACACACATACAATCTGTCCCTGTGCTCATTCTCTTTCGCAATCGCTTCTCTTGCGATTGCGTTCTTACTTGGTTTCCTTTGTTGTATGTCCGCCGTCGCAGGGTGGCGGCTAGATTGGGTGTCATACATACATTCCTCATCTGTGCTTATTCAGTCTTGTGTCGCTGTTAGCAATCGCCATCTCTGGCGATTGCCTTCTCTCATGTTCTTCATGGTTGTGTGTGCAGTGTCGTGGGTTGGCGACTAGATTGGTGCACACACATACCCTCTGTCGCTTTGCTCTCTCTCCTTCAGGGCTATCTTGCCCTGCGTTTCTTCCCTTCATGCAATTCCTGTCTTGCATCTGTGGCAGGGCAGAGGAGCTGTTCCTCTGCACTCCACAACTCCACCTGCTGACAGGAATTTCCCTCTACAGGTGTGTTGCACCTTTTGCTGGGTTCCCTCAAATTACACGCTTGTGGAGGATTTCCGCAGTGTCAGCGCACGTCTTGTGCGCTGATCACGGAGAGAATGCCACAATCGTTACACTTAGCTTACATTATTATCTAAAGGACTGAATTACTGCATTACAAGTGATTTTGACATGTGTCGGTTTGAAGTAGATCTTTTGGAAGCCATTAAGAAAATAAATGTGCACAAATTCTTTAAGAGCAAAAATGAATCGAATATGGTGAATCCAAGTGTGGGTCTATTGGGTTTCAGCACCAGTGCCGCTTTTGATGCCAAACATGAGGAAACATTGGGGTTCTTAAGAGAGCTCCTTGAAGAAGGAGAGGGTCAAAAAAGAAAGGGGGAGGGAGAGGAAAGGAAAGGAGTACAGACAGGGGACCTAGATCCTTTTGTAGGTCAACCTTTAATCCGCCAATTACCCCAGGAAGCCCTATAGATATATTCCATAAATGGATTCTTAATAAAATTAAGTCCTGTATCTATTCCAAAGACTCAATGAATATTACAGAAGGCGAGAGAAGGGCATTTGGTTGGCTGAAATCCAGGACCGACGTTATTTGTAAGCCTGCCGATAAGGGGGGAGACCTAGTCATCCTTTCTAGGGAGATGTATCTAGAAGAGGCATATCGCCAATTGGGAGATGCATCTACCTATATGGAGCTAAAATCTAGTCCAATAGAAAAATATAAGGGCAAGCTAAGGAGGCTACTTAAAAGGGGGTGGAGTCAGGATTCCTAAGCCGTAAGCTAGGCGAAGAATTGTTTGTGGAAAAAAACAGATTCCCCCTTTGGTACTATCTGCCGAAGATGCACAAAACATTGAAAACCCACCGGGGAGGCCGCTTGTCTCCGGGGTGGGTTCTCTAACAGAGGTACTGTCGAGATACTTGGATTATAGGTTAAGACCATGTCTCAGGATGGTTAAATCATTGGTGCAGGACACTGTTGACATTTTGAATGTCCTTGAAAACTTTGAGTGGAAGGAAAACTATCATCTGGCCACAATTGATGTGGTCAGCTTGTATAGTAGTATTCCACATGCAGCGGGTCTGCTGGCACTAGGTTGTGTTTTGGAAAAATATGGTAAAAGTGATGAGTTCTCTGATTTCCTATGTGAATGTTTGCAGTTTATCTTGGAACAGAATTCCTTTATTTTTAACAATAGATGGTATAAGCAAGTGTCAGGGACAGCCATGGGGACTCCAGTGGCCCCAACCTATTCCAATCTCTTTCTGTCAGTATGGGAAAATGAGACCATTCGGTCCCCCATTAACCTTTAAACAAATTGAAGTTGTGGCGTTTATACGTGGATGAGGTCCTTGTAGTCTGGGATGGTGACAGCGAGGAGTTTGCTCAATATATGGAGATGATTAATTCCAACCAAATTAATATGAGTTTCACATCTCACTTTGGGGACAGGAAAGTTGAGTACCTAGATCTCAAGGTGGTGATTGAGAACCAGGCGGTTATTACCAAAGGTTATAGGAAGGAAACCGCCGCTAATAGCTTGCTCTATTCAGCTAGTTACCATCCTGTGAGGAAACACGGAAAAGCCGCCGTCTCTCAAGCTGAGGCGGCTGTTTCCGCGTCCAGCAGGGCGTCACAACGCGGAAAAACCGCCACATGCCGCTTAGGCAGAGCGGCGGAATCCGCATTGGGAACGGCGGAATCTGCATTGAGAACGGCGGAATCCGCATTGGAGGCGGCCCCCGCAAGCGGTTCACAAGATACATTGCAAGACAGTACTGGTGTGGCTGGGACTGATAGTCCACCAAGATTCAGAGTGACACGCGCGCGCGCACAGAGGCTGAGTTTAAATAACAGCCAGAAGTGAGTCAGCTGACCAGGCGGGTCAGCTGACATTTTCCACAACTCTCATTGGTCCAGCAATTAGGTAGGCCCTGGAAAGGTCCTTGTGTATATATACTGCTGGCTGTTCACTTGCTCCTTGTCTGGCGTTGCGATCACATACGTGGGAGCACCCAGATCCGTAGTCAGATCCGCAAGTGTGCCGGGACCAGCTGGAGCTGTAATCCTACACTTAGCTAGATTCTGTTGATAGCTAAAGTACTAGTTTGATTGTGATTATCTGTTATGACCTTTGCCTGCCTTGACTATCCCCTTGAACTCTGATCTTGTACCTCGATACTTCTGATACTCTGTTGCCGAACCCCGGCTCGTACCTAGACTCCGCTTCTGCCTCCTGATTCTGTACCTCGCTATATCTGATTCCCCGTTGCTGAACCCTGCCTGTTCTTAGACTCCGCCTTTGTCTTCTGATCTTGTACTGTATCTGTCCGTGTGTGTACTACCTGGCTTGTCCGACCTTCGAGAACCGACCTTACCGTTAGAGGCAGTTCCTCGCTCTGTTAGCGACCCTTCCTCCTGAGGGTCACTTTCAGACAATCCTTCCTACTGTCAGTCTGACTCCTCCCGTCTTGGAGAGCTCAGGTCTGCGGAAGGAATCTGTGCAGTACGCCTTGCTGCACTGAGGCTTTGTCCTCTAAGTATTACTGTTACACCAAACACTACATTCTACTCAGGTGAACAGAGGTTAGCTTGTATATCGGATTATCGGTGATACTGCAGATCACTTATAATCTGGTATACAACTGTATTCCCAGTGATACTGCAGATCACCGGTAATCAGATTCTCTCTGTGCTTCACCGATCGTTACAGAACGCCAGACCACTAAACAGATGGACGCACGCGCTGACCCTCTGTCTGTGCTTGCCACTTCGGTGGATACTATCCATCAAGCACTGGGTCAGCACAAAGCTTTAATTGATGCCCTAACAGGCTCTGTGCGAACCCTTCAGACGTCAGTTGATTCGGTGCGATCCCCTCCTAGTGATGACATACGGATGCCCGTACCAGACAAATTTTCCGGCCACAAGTCTGACTTCCGGAATTTTAAGAGTAGAGTGTTATCTTACTTCGAGTTGAGACCCCGATCCTCGGGGACTGAGACCCAACGGGTCATTTTTATGAAAACATTGTTAACTGGTGATTCCCAGACCTGGGCATACAATCTGATATACGACGACCCTGACCTTGCGGCAACCTCTGAGCGGAAGCTCAAACTTTTGCGACAAGGCAGAGGCTCAGTCGAGGATTACGCGGCGGAATTTCGTAGATGGTCAGTCACCGCCAGATTTGATAATTTTGCCCTGATGGATTACTTCTTGTCTGGGTTATCGGAGGAGGTCTCCGATCTAATGTTAACCTTACCCGAGCCCAAGACAGTCGATGAGGCCATCACATCGGCCATTCGAGTCGACCGTCGATTACGCCATCAGAGGCAGATTCGGGGCAGTCACCGTGTCAGGGTGACATCTTATGCGGCATGCTCCGCTGCACCCCTAGTAACGCCATCTCTGTCTGTCTCACCCTCTCCGGCCTTGCCTCCACCCAAACCAATGCAGATTGGTCGATCGAAACTGACCCAGATGGAGCGAAGGCGGAGAATGACGGAACAACTGTGCTTATACTGTGCAGAAGCAGGGCATAGGGTGCGAAACTGCCCGAACAAGTCGGGAAACGAGTTTTCCTAGGAGTAGTGGGGGGTGACACCCTAGGCACACAATTTTCACCCCTTAAAGAAAAGAAATTACTTCTCCCCTGTACGATTACATGGGAGAATAAGTCTGTGGCCACTGAGGCTTTTATTGATTCTGGCTCAGCGGCCAATTTTATGAACTTTGAGTTTGCTCAGGAGTTGGGTATTCCCCTCACCCCTGTGAGACCCCCCATTCAGGTCACGGCAGTAGACGATTCCCCTCTGCAACGGAATCGTGCTCTGTCACAGACTCCGGAGGTGAAGGTCACCATAGGGGAACTGCATGGGGAACAATTATCTTTTTTTGCATTGCACATGTCAACCTACACTATTATCCTAGGCATGCCGTGGTTGCAAGTCCATTCATCTCAAATAGACTGGGCCACGGGTCAGTTAACTACTTGGTCACCTCGTTGTTTTCAACAGTGTTTGGGAAAGTTGATCTTGGCGCAAACCAGAATTCAGGTGGGAGGGGTACCAGACCAGTACTCTGAATATTCCGACGTGTTCTGTCCCAAGGCAGCAGACAAATTACCCCCACATCGCCCTTTCGATTGTCCCATTGATCTCCGTTCAGGTTGTGTACCCCCCCGGGGTCATTTGTACAATCTGTTGGGGCCCGAAAAATTAGCCATGCAGCATTACATCCGTGAAAATTTGGCCAAGGGTTTCATTCGCCCGTCCCGGTCGCCTGCTGGAGCAGGTTTCTTTTTTGTTAAAAAGAAAGACGGAGGTCTGCGACCCTGCATCGACTATCGCGGCCTTAACAAAATTACAGTAAAAAATCGCTATCCGTTGCCACTGATAGACGACTTGTTCACACAGATTACAGACGCTAAGATCTTTTCTAAGCTTGATTTGCGGGGTGCGTACAACCTGATACGCATAAGAAAGGGCGATGAGTGGAAGACGGCCTTTAATACACCAGACGGGCATTATGAGTACCTGGTGATGCCCTTCGGGCTATGTAATGCTCCGGCCGTTTTCCAGGAACTCATTAACGAGGTATTCAGGGAGGTGTTGGGGAGATTTGTTTTAGTCTATCTAGATGATATCCTTATCTTCTCCAACAACCTCTCTGAACATAGAAACCATGTGAGGTTTGTTTTGAATCAGTTAAGGCAGAACTCTTTATACGCAAAGCTTGAAAAATGCATCTTTGAAGTAACATCTGTCGCGTTCTTGGGGTACATAATTTCCACCACGGGCCTATCTATGGATCCTGCCAAGGTCTCCGCTGTTCTGGAGTGGCCGCAGCCGGTTGGGTTGAAGTCCCTTCAGCGCTTTCTTGGCTTCGCCAACTATTATAGAAGGTTTATAAAGGGGTACTTCACGGTCATTTCTCCCCTTACCAGTCTCACTAAGAAAGGGGCAGATACCACTCACTGGTCTCCTGAGGCTTTACATGCTTTTGCCACCCTGAAGGGCCTATTCTGTTCAGCACCCATCCTCAGACATGTGGATACGTCTTTCCCGTTCATTGTGGAGGTGGATGCCTCGGAGGTTGGGGTGGGGGCTGTGCTGTCTCAGCGGTCAGGCTTGCAGGGTAGAATGCACCCGTGTGCCTACTTCTCTCGCAGGTTCTCCCCTGCAGAGAGGAATTACGATATTGGCAACAGGGAGCTCCTGGCCATTAAATTGGCTTTCGAGGAATGGCGACATTGGTTAGAGGGAGCTGAGCATACCATCACGGTTTACACCGATCACAAAAACTTAGAGTACATCGAGGGGGCTAAGAGGTTGAGCCCTCGTCAGGCTCGATGGTCGTTATTCTTCTCCAGGTTCAGTTTCATTATCACGTACACCCCGGGGAGCAAGAATGTTAAGGCGAATGCTTTATCCAGATGCTTCGAGTCAGAGACAGCACATCCCTCCGTTCCAGAGACCATTATTCCCCAGAGGTTGATACTGGCAGCCACTGGAACTTGGGAGGATTGGAGGGAGACGTTGATTCCCTTTCAGCAGGACATCCCGGAAGGGAAGCCCGCAGGGGTTCTGTTCGTTCCTCTGCCATTTCGCCTCCAGGTTCTAGAGATGTTCCATGCGCATAAGAATGCAGGGCATCCTGGGGCATCTAGAACACAGGATCTGGTAGCCAGATGCGCCTGGTGGCCTTCCTTGGCAGCGGATTTCAAGGAATACGTGAAGGAGTGTGTGATATGTGCCAAGAGTAAACCCTCCCGGCTGGCACCTGTCGGTACCTTGCAGCCTTTGCCCACCCCGAGTGAGCCGTGGACCCACCTGTCCATGGATTTTGTGGGTGAGCTTCCCAGATCTGAAGGTATGGCGGTCATTTGGGTGGTAGTCGAACGCTTTAGCAAAATGGCCCATTTTGTGCCTTTGAAAGGACTCCCCTCGGCTCAGGAATTGGCCGAGTTGTTCATCACTCATGTCTTCCGATTACACGGCATTCCCGAAGACATAGTCTCAGACAGGGGAGTCCAATTTGTCTCACGATTTTGGAAAGCTTTTTGCCAGCTCATGGGCATAAAGCTGTCTTTCTCATCTGGCTATCAGCCACAGACCAATGGCCAGACTGAGAGGATAAATCAGTCTTTAGAACAGTTTTTAAGGTGTTATGTGGCAGAGGCGCAAGACGATTGGGTCAGATTCCTGCCCTTCGCAGAATTTGCCCAAAATAATTTAAAAAACTCGTCCTCCGGATTTTCCCCTTTTCAGGTAGTGACGGGGAGATCACCCAAATTTTCCCCATTACCTATAGCCTCCACTCCGTTCCCAGCCCTGGAGGCCTGGCAAAGGTCATTTAAGGACCTTTGGGGGACGGTAAGAAGTAACCTGGAGAAGGCCTTTCTGAGTCAGAAGGGTCAAGCCGACAAGAGACGGTTGTTGGAGTGGAGGTTCCGACCAGGAGACTTGGTCTGGGTGTCCACACGTCACTTGACCCTAAGACAACCTTCTAATAAGCTTGGTCCCAGGTTTGTGGGTCCATTCCCGGTAGCCAAGAAAATCAACGATGTTACTTATACCGTCGATCTTCCCACTAGCATGCGGGGGGTAAGGTCCTTCCACGTATCCCTTCTTAAACCAGCAGTCCAGGTGGGTCCCACTCCTCCTCCTCCTGTGTTGGTAGATGCCCAACCCGAATATGAGGTGGAAAAGATTCTAGATTCACGCACTGTACAAAACTCGGTACAATATCTCGTACACTGGAAAGGGTACGGCATTGAGGAGAGGCAATGGGTACCGGGGACGCGCATGCATGCAGACGAATTAAGGAGGGAATTTCATGCCTTACATCCCGAGAAACCTGGTGGGAGTTGTCCGGAGTCCACTCCTCGGGGGGGGGGGGGGGTACTGTGAGGAAACGCGGAAAAGCCGCCGTCTCTCAAGGTGAGGCGGCTGTTTCCGCGTACAACAGGGTGTCACAACGCGGAAAAACCGCCGCATGCCGCTTAGGCAGAGCGGCGGAATCCGCATTGGGAACGGCGGAATCCACATTGGGAACGGCGGAATCTGCATTGAGAACGGCGGAATCTGCATTGGAGGCTGCCCCCGCAAGCGGTTCACAAGATACATTGCAAGACAGTACTGGTGTGGCTGGGACTGATAGTCCACCAAGATTCAGAGTGACACGCGCGCGCGCACAGAGGCTGAGTTTAAATAACAGCCAGAAGTGAGTCAGCTGACCAGGCGGGTCAGCTGACATTTTCCACAACTCTCATTGGTCCAGCAATTAGGGAGGTCCTGGAAAGGTCCTTGTGTATATATACTGCTGGCTGTTCACTTGCTCCTTGTCTGGCGTTGCGATCACATACGTGGGAGCACCCAGATCCGTAGTCAGATCCGCAAGTGTGCCGGGACCAGCTGGAGCTGTAATCCTACACTTAGCTAGATTCTGTTGATAGCTAAAGTACTAGTTTGATTGTGATTATCTGTTATGACCTTTGCCTGCCTTGACTATCCCCTTGAACTCTGATCTTGTACCTCGATACTTCTGATACTCTGTTGCCGAACCCCGGCTCGTACCTAGACTCCGCTTCTGCCTCCTGATTCTGTACCTCGATATATCTGATTCCCCGTTGCCGAACCCTGCCTGTACTTAGACTCCGCCTTTGTCTTCTGATCTTGTACTGTATCTGTCCGTGTGTGTACTACCTGGCTTGTCCGACCTCGAGAACCGACCTTACCGTTAGAGGCAGTTCCTCGCACTGTTAGCGACCCTTCCTCCTGACGGTCACTTTCAGACAATCCTTCCTACTGTCAGTCTGACTCCTCCCGTCTTGGAGAGCTCAGGTCTGCGGAAGGAATCTGTGCAGTACGCCTTGCTGCACTGAGGCTTTGTCCTCTAAGTATTACTGTTACACCAAACACTACACTCTACTCAGGTGAACAGAGTTTAGCTTGTATATCGGATTATCGGTGATACTGCAGATCACTTATAATCTGGTATACATCTGTATTCCCAGTGATACTGCAGATCACCGGTAATCAGATTCTCTCTGTGCTTCACTGATCGTTACACATCCCAGACAGGTCAAGGACGCCAACCCGTATGGCAAATGCCTGCGCCTCAGGAGAAACCATAAGAGTGAGGTAAATTTTGAGACTCGGGTGAGTTAATTATGCGAACGCCTTATGAATAGAGGGTACAAGTCAGAACTGGTTCTTGGGGTCCTAGCTAGAGCCCGGGAGGTTCCAAGAGAGCAGTTGCTCACCAGGAAAAATCGGTCACGTCCAAAAGTAAATCGGTGTAATTTTGTGTTTGATTACTCACCCCTTTCTAAAAAGATTTGACAGGCCATCCAAAACCAATGGCAAATTTTAAAGATGGATAGTAGTTTGAAAGATATAACTATCTTACCCCCTAGGGTGAGTTTTAGAAGTAACTAACAATCATACCTTATTAGATTATTAGATAATTTATGATGGATTTTTGATCACCTACTGTTGCACAAATGGGGTTTGATTTGTAAATAACTGATTTATTTGTAAATAACTGGCTGTGATGTTGATCTATTCCTAGCACCTCATAGTCTTGTTTTTTATGTTTGTTTTTTATAGAGTTCTCCTTGTTCAATTGCCTGATGAAGCGGGATGCTTGGCCCGTGAAACGCGTTGCAGCATTTTTTGGAGAATTGTTGTAAAATAAAATGTTTTGGCCATAAACGGTTTATACTGCTTGGTCATTTATGTACCTGAGGGAAGTGAATCCACCCATTTCCTTCCTTTTAGACTGCTTTTAATATATTTTACCCTACTTTGGCGCCTCTGTTACTACTTTTTGCATTATCTAAGTCCACCCTTGGTGGAGGGGTGCATCCCCATTCCTTTTCCTATCTACAGAGAGCGACTTTTTAGCCTGAGTGGGGTCAGGTGATAATTCTCCCCACCTGCTTTTTCAGTGGTCGCCTGTTTGGTGAGTATATTTTCATTATCCTTAAACTTATCCAAAATCTGCAGTAAATACTACACCAGATTTGGCTCTCGGCAGGGATGCTCAGCAGAGCTCGAATATTCGAGTAGCTCGAATAATCGAGCTCTTTTTCAGCTATTCGAGCTCTGTATTCGAGCTCGAATAGCTGCAGCTATTCGAACGGGCTATTCGAGTGAACTCGAATAGCCCATTCACTATTCGCGCTATTCGAGCAAACAGCGGTAGTCGAGCTGGAATACCGAGCTCGAATAGCGTCATAGCCCAGATTGATGTCCTTAGAGCCAATCAGAGGGCTCCCAGGCCCTCTGACGGCAGCCAATCACAGAGGGGGACCCTGGCCAGCCCCTACCCTATAAATAGCGGCCGCCATGTTAGGTTTTTCCGTCCTTGCTTGAGACTTGTACAGAGAGAGATCTGCTCCTTTGTGCTTTGGCTTAGCAAGTGCTCTATTGTGGTCAATCACCTAGCGTTTTTGCTCACATACACCTGCTATACGCACCTATATTGTTGTTAGCTAGATAGAGATAGTATTTGAGTTAGTAGCTTGTGTGTTACATAGAGACAGCTGCTGCTGCAGGAAAGCTTACAGGGCCTTGCCTGTGTGGGCAGCTGTCATCCTGTCCTCTGTTTATTTCTCATCTATACCTATGTTTGTGCTGTGTATTCTACCCTGTCTTGTCCTTTACTACTGATTATTGTATTTTGTAGTTGTACTGTACTAGGGACACTCACTGTCACTGTTCATAGCTCCTGCGTGTGTGTGTGCATGCACTGTCTGTAGTGTACAGTACAGCAGCTGCGTCAGTGGCTAACATTCCGCCTATAGCCACTGGCCGTGGACGCCTTGGGCGCCCAGCAGGACCATCTGCAACTCACGCTGCAGAGACACAGCAGCAGCAGCATGTAGTACCTGCTCCTATTTTCCTCCAGCCGGGTTGGAAACGTCCCATTGAGGAAAAGGATGCAGCCACTGTGATGCAACTGATGACGGAGGATGAGCAGCCCGCCATCAGCTCTGCATCCGAGGCCTCCACCCTCACCACCACCACCACCACCCCTGTTCGCAGCAGCCGCCCAGCAGGGCCTGGGGAGGAGGAGGAGGCCAGTTCACCGTCACAAGTTGGCGACCTGTCATTCAGCAGTATTTTGACCCCAGGCATCATCAGGGAATTGTCTGCTGTTGTTGGCGATTTTGAGGAGGAGATGCTGATGGGCACTTTGGGGGATTAGGGATTGAACAGCAAGACTGTGGCGACAGTCAAGCAGCCCATCCATGCATCAGGAGAGGAGTTTGGGGGGTCATCATCCCAGCAGGACATGTTTCAGGAGGGGGAGGATGATGATGATGACAGGGTGACGGGCAAAGACTAGGTGCCACCAGCTCCTGGGGATGTCATCATCAGCAACTCTGAGGAGGAGGAGGAGGATGCGCTTGTGGGCCTTGCAAGGAGGCGCATCATTGCAAGCATTGGCAGCAGTAGGCAGGTCCCACAGCCAGCTGGTGTCTCAGGCTCAGCAGCAGCATCTGCCAGTACCACCACCAGCCGCACCCAAGCCCCCCCCCCCCCCCCCAACCACCACAGGGAGACAGGCAGCAGCTGCTCCAGTCTGTAGGGGGGCTTTCACATCACCAATCTGGCAATTTTTCAACATGCCCACAGTTGACAGCAAGTACGCGACTTGCAACCACTGTCAGCGGAAGCTGAGCAGAGGTGCAGACCCCTTAAAGTACAGCACCACCTCTCTTCTGAACCATCTTGCTGCTAAACATTACCACCAGCATGAGGAGTTCAAGAGGCTGAAGGCATCTGGCGCTGGCAGTGGCACCACACCCACCACTGCACAGCCTTCAGCAGCAGCAGCAGCAACAGCAGCCACCTGCCCTCCTGCTCCTCCAGCACCACCAGCAGGAGTGCGGAAACGCACTGCTCCTCCCCCCTCTGCAACTCCTGCCGCCGACACTGAGGCCTGTTCTGGCAGCCAGTCCTCAGTGGCCTCCTCTGCTGTCTCCGCTGATTCCCGTGCTAGCAAAAGGCGACGCCAGAGCCTTTTGAGCGAGTCCTTCCAGGGGGTGGTTAAGGCTCTGCCTCCCAGCAGCCGTCACGTGCAGCAGCTGAACGGCTTGCTGGCACGGCCATGTGCTCCGAACTCCTGCCGTACACGCTCGTGCAGGAGGGGAGCGACATGCGTGCGCTGCTTGCTTGTGCAGCCTCAGACTGGCAGAGACACTTCTTCGCCCACAAGGTCATGCCTGCACTGCACCGCTTTGTGATGGCCAATGTGGAGCGAGGGCTGGAGCACGCAGTTGGTGAAAGGGTCCACGTCACCATGGACTCCTGGAGCAGCCGCTTCGGGACAGGCCGCTACCTGTCCTTCACTGTCCACTGGGTCAGCTTGGTGGAAGGGGGTGAGGATGGGAGAGCAGCAGCGGGCACAGCAGCAGCAGCAACACAGTGGGTGGTGCCACCCCGCAGGGTCAGGTGGACTGCAGCAGGTTCCTCCGATCCTCTGCCATCCTCCGGCACACCTGGCCAAGCCCCCCGCATAAGCAGCAGCATGAAGCCACGCCACTGCCAAGCTCTGCTGCAGTTGGTCAGCCTTGGTAAGACCAAACTGACGGCAACCCATGTGTTGGCCAAACTCCAGGAGCAGGAGAGGAGTTGGCTGACCCCCAGAGGCCTCAGAGTCGGAGAGGTGGTGGCCGACAATGGGGCCAATCTGGTTGCCGCAATCGACAGGGGAAACCTGACCCACATCCCCTGTCTTGCCCACGTGCTGAACCTGGTGGTGCAGAAGTTCTTGCGCACCTACCAGGGGATGGACGAAATGCTGGAAACGGCAAGGAATGTTGTGCGTCACTTCCGGCGCTGGCCTGCAGCCTCTGCGAGCCTGGAAGGCGTGCAAAAGGAGCTGGAGCTTCCACGCCATCGGCTGATCCTTGACGTTCCAACTCGCTGGAACTCCACCCTGGTGATGTTGGAGCGTCTGGTTGAACAGAAGCAAGCTGTCAACCAGTACCTTGCCCTGGCCACTGTGTCCGCCCCTCAGAAAAGGGACAAGACCAGCAACATCCCGTCCATCGTCCCCGATGACGACTGGGGGCATATGCAGCAGGTGTGCTTAGTGCTGCCTTTCTGCAGGCCACCAACATGGTGAGCAGGGACCATGCTATGGTGTGCGAGTGGGTGCCCCTGGTTTGTCTGCTGAACAGGGCCCCCGATGCTTTGCTGGAACAGGGAGCGGCAGCCTTGGCCCAGCAGGAGTGGCATGCAGCTGCACAGTCCACCTCTGAGGGGGAGGAGGAGGAGGAGGACTTGGTGGAGGTCCCTGACCTTGCTGCTGATGAGGGGGATCAGCACAGTGCAGCTGAGTTGGTGCGGGGGTGGAGAGAGGATGAGGCTGAGGAGGCAGAGGAGGAGGATGAGGACAGCACTGCCGTCGATGTGCCAGCACACGTGACCCGCATATTCCCAATGGCAGCGCACATGCTGACGTGCCTGCGCAGGGACCCCAGGGTGATCCAGATGAAGCAGAGGGATGACATCTGGATCAGCATGATGTTGGACCCACGCCTCAAGGGGAAGTTGAGCCAGTTCCTGCTTCCTGCAGGAGGAGACCCAGCGCAACAAATAAGGAGCTTGCAGCAGGCCCTTGTTGAGCGCTTGGAGGAAGCCTTCCCCCAGCCTTCCACCCCCATTGTCCAGCCAGCACAGAGGCAGCAGCAGGTGCCTGCATCCAGCAGCAAGCGCACCACAGACCTGCTGTCTCTCAGCAACGGGCTCTACAGGACTGTAGAGGCTCCAGCAGTGACTAGAGAGGAGGTGCATGCAGCATCCTCCTCCTCCGGTCACAGCCAGCGCCTGACCCGCATGGTGGCTTACTACATGGGGTCCTACAGCGGGCTTGACAGTGATGCCCCTGTTGACCCCATGGAGTATTGGGTCAAGCGCCTGGAGATCTGGAGCGAGCTGGCGAAGTACGCCCTGGAAGTGCTGTCCTGTCCCCCTTCCAGCGTGCTGTCCGAGTGCTGCTTCAGTGCAGCTAGCGGCGTGGTCACCGAGAAACGCTCACGTCTGTCTCACAAGTCTGTGGACAGACTGACGTTTCTCAAGATGAACCAGGCGTGGGTGGAAGGCGAGTTCCTGGCCCCTGTTGTCGGCGAGAGGGGGACATGAAGTGGCTGCCGGAACCATCGTTAATATGCCTTACCACCCTTTACCACCTCCTGGCTCATGCTCACTAAGCCAGCCTGGTTCACTTTGACTATTACGTCGCCTGCAGCCACACATTTTACACCTACAGTGGGCTGCTGTGTACTGCCCTTCTGCTGTCTGTCTGTGTTTCCCACTACCAGGGTACACAGAATTACCATCTGCTGCCATTCTGCCACCAGCTATTACGTCCAACAATAGCTATATGTGTAATTTGCTGTAAAAAAAATAAATAAAAAAAAAAGGTTTAATTTTTCTGAGGTGCCCGGGTTGAAAACTGTGTTGTCCCAGTTGTGTATTGGACACGATGTGGGCTTCATGACCGATGTCTGGAACCTCATGCTGTGTATTTACGGCCTGGTACCACTGCTAGGTACCGCAGCCTATTATGTCTCGCTGCCTGCCTCATTGACTGCCTGCTGCCACACACTCCTCCTCCTCCTCCTACTGCTGAATTTACCTCCTGCTGTCTGTGTGTTTCCACTGCCAGGGTGCACATACAATGGCGCTTCCACCATGCGCCACCAGCTATTTATTACGTTCAAAAATAGCTGCATTTCTTTAAAAATAAAAAAATATATACTTTTTAATACTTTTTAATACTTTGTGATATTATTTTTAGAGGTGTCCGGGTTGAAAACTGTGTTTCCACTGCCAGCGAGCACATACAATGGCGCTTCCACCATGCACCACCAGCTATTTATTACGCTCAAAAATAGCTGCATTTCTTTAAAAATAAAAAATATATACTTTTTAATACTTTGTGATATTATTTTTAGAGGTGTCCGGGTTGAAAACTGTGTTGTCCCAGTTGTGTATTGGACATGATGTGGGCTTCACGACCGCTGTCTGGAACCTCATGCTGTGTATTTAGGGCCTGGTACCACCGCTAGGTACCACAGCCTATTATGTCTCGCTGCCTGCCTCATTGACTGCCTGCTGCCACACACTCCTCCTCCTCCTCCTACTGCTGAATTTACCTCCTGCTGTCTGTGTGTTTCCACTGCCAGGGAGCACATACAATGGCGCTTCCACCATGCGCCACCAGCTATTTATTACGTTCAAAAATAGCTGCATTTCTTTAAAAATAAAAAAATATATACTTTTTAATACTTTGTGATATTATTTTTAGAGGTGTCCGGGTTGAAAACTGTGATGTCCCAGTTGTGTATTGGACATGATGTGGGCTTCACGACCGCTGTCTGGAAACTCATGCTGTGTATTTACGGCCTGGTACCACCGCTAGGTACCACAGCCTATTATATCTCGCTGCCTGCCTCATTTACTGCCTGCTGCCACACACTCATCCTCCTCCTCCTTCTGCTGCTGAATTTACCTCCTGCTGTCTGTGTGTTTCCACTGCCAGGGAGCACATACAATGGCGCTTCCACCATGCACCACCAGCTATTTATTACGCTCAAAAATAGCTGCATTTCTTTAAAAATAAAAAAAATATATACTTTTTAATACTTTGTGATATTATTTTTAGAGGTGTCCGGGGTGAAAACTGTGTTGTCCCAGTTGTGTATTGGACATGATGTAGGCTTCACGACCGCTGTCTGGAACCTCATGCTGTGTATGTACGGCCTGGTACCACCGTTAGGTACCACAGCCTATTATGTCTCGCTGCCTGCCTCATTGATGGCCTGCTGCCACACACTTATCCTCCTCCTCCTCCTGCTGCTGAATTTACCTCCTGCTGTCTGTGTGTTTCCACTGCCAGGGAGCACATACAATGGCGCTTCCACCATGCGCCACCAGCTATTTATTACGCTCAAAAATAGCTGCATTTCTTTAAAAATAAAAAAAATATATACTTTTTAATACTTTGTGATATTATTTTTAGAGGTGTCCGGGTTGAAAACTGTGTTGTCCCAGTTGTGTATTGGACATGATGTGGGCTTCACGACCGCTGTCTGGAACCTCATGCTGTGTATTTACGGCCTGGTACCACCACCATAATAATAAGAGGAAGAAAAATAAAAGGAAAAAGAAAAAAGATATAGAAGAGAAAGAAGTGAAGAAGAAGAAGAAGAAGAAGAAGAAGAAGAAGAAGATATAGAAAAATAATAATAATAAGAAGAAGATATAGAAAAAGATGAAGAAGAAGATATAGAAAAAGAAGAAGAAGAAGAAGAAGAAGAAGATATAGAAAAAGAAGATGAAGAAGATATAGAAAAAGAAGAAGAAGACGAAGATATAGAAAAAGAAGAAGAAGATATAGAAGAAGAAGCTATAGAAGAAGAAGATGATATAGAAGAAGAAGAAGAAGAAGAAGAAGAAGATATAGAAGAAGAAGAAGAAGAGAAGATATAGAAGAAGAAGAAGAAGAAGAAGATATAGAAGAAATAGAAGAAGAAGATGATAAAGAAGAAGAAGAAGATATAGAAGAAGAAGAAGAAGATATAGAAAAAGAAGAAGATATAGAAGATAAAGAAGAAGAAGAAGTATATACAGTACTGAACAGAACTTTGGACACACCTTATCATTTAAACTTTTTTTTTTTTTTTAAAGGAACATCCCCACATAATCACTTGCTGTTGTTACTTGGAAAAAAGGATGTTTCTTGCATCATTCACCCCCAAAACAAGTGTTGGAAGCTATTTAAGGGCAATTCGAATAGTCAGCTCGAATAATGAGCTCGAATATCGACTCGAATAGTGAGCTCGAATACCGAGGTTGAATCGAATAGTAGAAAATATGCGACTCGAATATTCGACCTAACTCGAATAATTTACTTTTGAATTCGACCTAACTCGAATAATAAAAAGGGGTATCCGAGCATTCCTGGCTCTCGGCTTCTTGATTTTTGTCTTTAAAGTGATGTTAGGAAGAAGGAGGAGGAATCTGGTAATTGGTTAACAAAGAAAAAATGAGAAGGAAACTTTGGTTGCGGGCATTGCAGTGCCTGTTGTTCTATTAGAAAGGGTAAAATTCTCCAAGTGATAGGACCAATCTGAACGATTGGTCCTATCACTTGGAGAATCAGAGAATTCATCAATTGCCATACTAAGTACGTTGTTTATTGTGTGTGATGTCCATGCGGTCGCTATTATATTAGCAGAACAGTCCAGCCATTAAAGGAGCGTTTTCTTCAGCCCATTCGGGTAATGCTGATTGTCTCTCCTTTGCTGGACTGGAGATTGTACAAGGCGACGGTAGGGGCGGTTCAAGAGATGACTAACTCTCAAAAAGGGAGGCCTGGATGATCTCATGTACTGAGGCTCTGGGGAATCTGGGTTTTAATAAGAGGGATGAAGCCAACGCTTTTTTTTAAGTAAAGGTCTAGGTGGGAATTTATAGACTCCTGATCTAGCATTTGCCCCTCCCCACCCCCCTGTGAGAGAGAGGTTAGGTGGTGGGAGGGGTTACCTGCATATAGGTGAGGTAGTAATAAAGGGTGACAGGCCCCACTTGTCCTGAAGAGGCGTGAAACTCATGTGAAACAGCTGTAGACAGACAGTAGGGGCTTTCTGCTGTACCTGTTCTATGTGGCTGAAAGTAAAAGAAGACTTACTTGTAGAGTGAAGGAGTCCGTGCTTTTTCTTCTTGCATAAGAATGAAAATGTAACACTTTTATCTCTGGGGGAAAAAAATGTGCATAGCACAGATTTTTCTGAACTATCTTAACATTTTTGCTTTACAAAAAGTTGTAGTTTTTGAATTGACTTTTAAACTAGAAGTTTAGAAATGTTTTGTTTTAGCAGTCAATAGAATCTATGGAGTTCTGTGCTAGTTGGGTAAACAGTGTGCCATGTGGTTTGTAGAGTGAACTGCGAAAATGCGCAGGCTCATTTGTGAATGGATGTATCCTGTTGAGAGCACCACCAACACATGCACATGCTTTGGCACAAACATCCTCAACATGAACGCACACTCAAGCTTACTAGAGATGGACCGAACGGTTCGCCGGAGAACTTGTTCATGCAAATTTAGCTGGTTCGAGTTTACAGTGAACCGCGAACACTTAGCGAGTTCGACCTGCCCCGATACTTTGACCCTCTACATCACAGTCAGCAGACACATGGCAGCCAATCAGGCTGCACTCCCTCTTGGAGCTCCCCCTCCTCCTTATAAAAGACAGCAGCGTCGGCCATGTTCTCATTCTGTGTGCTGCTGTATTAGTGAGAGAAGGTAGAGATGTTGGAGAGATAGGAAAAGCGATAGTTAGGTTTGTTAGCTTGCTCCTTGCTGATATTTGTTAATGAAAAGCACCCCAAAACAACTCTTTTGAGAGCTAATGTTCTTCTGATGTGTTTTTTTGTGTGTGTGCCCTCTCTGTCGCAGCTAGCCCTTGCTAATTGCTGTACTGCGCCAGGCCCAGCACATTCAGTGCATACCTTTCACTGCCTCTGTGTGACTGCACTTTGTATTATACAATACCACCACCAGTCAGTGCATACATTTTCCCTGCACCTGTGTGACTGCACAAATGTATTATAGCAGCAGTCAGTGCATATCTTTTCCCTGCACCTGTGTGACAGCACAATTGTATTGTAGCAGCAGTCAGTGCATACCTTTTCCCTGCACCTGTGTGACTGCACAATTGTATTATAGCAGCAGTCACTGCATACATTTTCCCTGCACCCGTGTGACTGCACAATTGTATTATAGAAGCAGTCACTTCATACCTTTTCCCTGCACCTGTGTGACTGCAAAATTGTATTATAGCAGCAGTCAGTGCATACCTTTTGACTGCACCTGTGTAACTGCACATTATATTATACCACCAGCAGTCAGGTCAAAAAAGTGTTCAGTACCTCACCTTTATCAAAATGAATGAGGCATGGATGCCGGAGTGCTACTGCCTGCCGAAAGACTAAGTCGGTTCCCACACACAGCATCTCTGCCTGCAAGCCGTGAGACTGCCTGCCCCAAGACTAAGTCAGTCCCCACACAGCATCTCTTCCTGCAGACCGCTTGACTGCCTTCTCTTCAACCACCAACAGGGTCCAGGACTTCAGGTGGATTCCTGAATTTTTATGGCCGAATTTTTATGGCCGCTGCTGCTAGCAGCAGCTGCTACCAAACATAATAATAATTTTTCTGGTGCGTGTACATGCCTAATTTTTCTGGCTGCACTGCAGCTGCAACAACAAAACAAAAGGCATCTACATGTGTCAATTCCCCTTCGTTACATTGCCATGGTGAAGGGGCTTGCATATCACAATGAAGCAATGACCTCTATGAGTGTGTTGGAGGGGAGGGGGGACACCCAAGATAATGAGGTAATTGCCTCATTGTGGAGAAACCAAATTCTATCAGCTGGACAGTCACTGTTGTTCTGTCGTTGAGCTACCTCAGCCCGACCATATGGGCTTGAAAACCACCATTGCCTGCACTCTCGCCATGGTGTGCACCAGTCCAGCACGGCCATCACTACACAAACAGCTGTTTGCGGTGTGTTACACAGTGAGTTTGGTCTGTCAGTGTGAAGCAGTACACTACTTACACTAACTGCTGATCCACGTATACACATGCAAGATGTTTTCAAGCACTTTATGCATCCAATTTAGCAATTGTGATGAAACGCGGAAAAGCCGCTGCCTCTCAAGGTGAGGCAGCTGTTTCCGCGTCCAGCATGGCGTCACAACGCGGAAAAAAAGCCGCATGCCGCATAGGCAGAGCGGCGGAATCCGCATTGGTAACGGCGGAATCCGCATTGGAGGCGGCTCCCGCACTCGGTTCACTGGATACATTGCAAAACAGTACTGGTGTGGCTGGGACTGATAGTCCACCTAGATTCAGAGTGACGCGCGCGCGCACAGAGGCAGAGCTTAAATAACAGCCAGAAGGGAGTCAGCTGACCAGGCGGGTCAGCTGACATTTTCCACTACTTTCATTGGTCCAGCAAATAGGGAGGTCCTGGAGAGGTCCTTGTGTATATATACTGCTGGCTGTTCACTTGCTCTTTGTCTGGCGTTGCGAAGACATACGTGGGAGCACTCAGACCCGTAGTCAGATCCTTAAGTGTGCCGGGACCAGCTGGAGCTGTAATCCTACACTTAGCTAGATTCTGTTGATAGCTTAAAGTACTAGTTTGATTGTGATTATCTGTTATGACCTTCTGCCTGCCTGACCATCCTCTTGTATTCTGATCTTGTACCTTGCTATTCTGATACTCTGTTGCCGAACCCCGGCTCGTCCTTAGACTCTGCTTCTGCCTCTTGATCTTGTACCTCGATATTTCTGATACCCTGTTGCCGAACTCTGCCTGTACCTAGACTCCGCCTCTGCCTTCTGAATCTGTACTTTATCTGTCCGTGTGTTACAATCTGGCTTGTCTGACCTCGAGAACCAACCTCACTATTGGAGGCGATTCCCCGTTCTGTTAGTGACACTTTCTCCTGATTGTCACTCTCAGACTTCCTTCCTACTCGCAGCCGGACTCCTCCCGCCTTGGAGAGTTCAGGTCTTCAGAAGGAATCCGTGCAGTACTCCCCACTGCACTGAGGCTCAGTCCTCTTAGTGTTACTGTTACACCAAACACTACACTCTACTCAAGTACAGAGGTTAGCTGGTATATCGGATTATCGGTGATACTGCAGATCACTTATAATCTGGTATACATCTGTATTCCCAGTGATACTGCAGATCACCGGTAATCAGATCCTCCTCGTTACAGCAATGCAATGTGATTTCTGCCTTTTAGGGATTATAACCCTGCTGTGCGTCAAGTCCGGGACTTTAGGCATGTATCTCACTCCGCCATGCCCCTCTCCAGGTGTTAGACCCCTTGAAATATCTTTTCCATCACTTTTGTGGCCAGAAACAGAGTTTGTAACTTTTCAAGTTCGCCTGCCCATTGAAGTCTATTGCAGTTCGAAAAGTTTGCAGGTTTGTGAATTTTTTCGGAACTTCGAGTTCGAGGTTCGCAAACCGAAAATCAGAGGTTCGAGCCATCTCTAAAGCTTACTCCTAAGTGGCGGTTTCAGCCAGGATTACTATTCAAAGGTCATGCAGCATGTATTCAACAGTGTGTGTGCAAGATTTTAGAACCTTTCAAAGCTCTCAAATTTTTCAAATCCCAAATCTCTCTAATCCTGTACACAGGGCTCAATTTACCATAAGGCACTGTAGGCACGTGCCTACAGGCACCTGATGATGGAAAGGGGGCTCACTCCCCTCCCTGAGTACCACCCTCCTTCCCTATGCAGAGTTCGGATGAGAGTGTAAATGAGAGGTTACTCACCCAGCTCTCGGCATTCCACTGACGAGATCTCCCTTCAGTCTGGGGCACCTCTAGTTACTTAATACTGAGGGTACTTCTAGTTACCTAATACTAAGAGGCACCTGTAGCTACCTATGATCACGTGATCACGAGCCATATTTTCACGATCATGGGCTCGGTATTCGGATCCTGTGATCGATAATGATCACAGGTCCGAATTCGAGTTAACGCGTGATCACCAATCCGGATGACGGCGGTATCCAGGGGATGTCGTCATTGGACCAATTAGAGGGCCCCCAAACGAGCCTTGCCCTCCCCTCCTCTATATAACGTGTCGGCCATCTTAAGGAACTCGTCCATGCTTGTGACTCTGGGGTACTGAGAGCATCTCCAGTGCTATTGTTGGTCTGAGCAAGTGCTTTTCACCTTGTAAACTAGAGTGACCAGACGTCCCGGATTGCCCGGGACGCGTCCCGGATTCGGGGTCCGCTGTCCCAGGCAGCATGAGGTCCCGGGAAACGTCCCGCTTTCAGCGGGTCTATAGACGCCGTGCCAGTTCATTGCCTGCAGCCCTGCTCCAGCCTCCTCTTCCGGTGTCTGCTCCGACACCGGCAGGCGAGCAGGGCTACGACAAGATGGCTGCCGAAGCCCTGTACTGGAGACTATGTGTCTCCAGTACAGGGCTTCGGGCGCCATCTTGCCGTAGCCCTGTCAGCGCTGGAGACCAGAGCACTGAGAGCAGGAGGAACAAGACGGTCCCGGGACGGAGCAGCGCGCCAGAGGAGACTTCTGCCAGGTGAGTAAATGCTTTCTTTTCCAGGTGAACTTTGCCCGCATTACGTTTCTTGCCTGGTGAAATGTTTGCCCGCATTGCGTTTCTTGCCTGGTGAAATGTTTGCCCGCATTGCGTTTCTTGCCTGGTGAAATGTTTGCCCGCATTACGTTTCTTGCCTGGTGAAATGTTTGCCCGCATTGCGTTTCTTGCCTGGTGAAATGTTTGAACGCAATGCGTTTCTTGCCTGGTGAAATGTTTGCCCGCAGTGCGTTTCTTGCCTGGTGAAATGTTTGCCCGCAGTGCGTTTCTTGCCTGGTGAAATGTTTGCCCGCATTGCGTTTCTTGCCTGGTGAAATGATTGCCCGCAGTGTGTTTCTTGCCTGGTGAAATGTTTGTCCGCAGTGCGTTTCTTGCCTAGTGAAATGTTTGCCCGCAGTGTGTTTCTTGCCTGGTGAAATGTTTGCCCGCATTACGTTTCTTGCCTGGTGAAATGTTTGCCCGCAGTGCGTTTCTTGCCTGGTGAAATGTTTGCCCACAGTGCGTTTCCTTTCTAGTGAAATGTTTGCCCACATTGCGTTTCTTACCTGGTGAAATGTTTGCCCGCAGTGCGTTTCTTGCCTGGTGAAATGTTTGCCCGCAGTGCGTTTCTTGCCTGGTGAAATGTTTGCCCGCGCTGCGTTTCTTGCCTGGTGAAATGTTTGCCCGCAGTGCGTTTCTTGCCTGGTGAAATGTTTGCCCGCATTACGTTTCTTGCCTGGTGAAATGTTTGCCCGCAGTGCGTTTCTTGCCTGGTGAAATGTTTGCCCGCAGTGCGTTTCCTTTCTGGTGAAATGTTTGCCCGCATTGCGTTTCTTACCTGGTGAAATGTTTGCCCGCAGTGCGTTTCTTGCCTGGTGAAATGTTTGCCCGCAGTGCGTTTCTTGCCTGGTGAAATGTTTGCCCGCAGTGCGTTTCTTGCCTGGTGAAATGTTTGCCCGCAGTGCGTTTCTTGCCTGGTGAAATGTTTGCCCGCAGTGCGTTTCTTGCCTGGTGAAATGTTTGCCCGCAGTGCGTTTCTTGCCTGGTGAAATGTTTGCCCGCAGTGCGTTTCTTGCCTGGTGAAATGTTTGCCCGCATTGCGTTTCTTTTCTGGTGAAATGTTTGCCCGCATTGCGTTTATTTTGTACTGACATGTTGCCCGCATTGCGTTTATTTTGTACTGACATGTTTGCCCACATTGCGTTTATTTTGTACTAACATGCTTGCCCGCATTGCGTTTATTTTGTACTGACATGTTTGCCCGCATTGCATTTATTTTATACTGACATGTTTGCCCGCATTGCATTTATTTTATACTGACATGTTGCCCGCATTGCGGTTATTTTGTGCTGACATGTTGCCTATTGCGTTTATTTTCTGGTGTCCGGGGTAACTGTTACTGCATTTATTATTTAATGGTCATAGATGGCTATGTTTGCTGCTTTGTGGTTACGGTATACTATTAGCATCACACAGTTTCTGCACACCCATGATGCAAAGTCTCGTTTGTCCACATCATGGCGTAAACACTGCTTTCTTATGCCTCGCTGTTACATCATTACGTTAGCTCCGCCCATACAATGTCATGGCCACGCCCATTTTTCGCGCGCCGCAGCCCCCCCGCCCCCGGTCTTCGGCGCTGCGCGCTCCTCAGTCCTCCCCACTTTTCCCCCCACGCCCCCCTCCCCGTCCCAGGTTGGACCCACAAAAATCTGGTCACTCTATGTAAACCCAATTTTTTTTTTGCTACTTCACACATTTTGAACACATTTATTGTACTGATTTATAGATAGATATTGTTTTGAGTGTTATAGTTTTCAGTCAGCTAGTGTATACTGCAGTGTACAGTGCTACGCTAGCTTTTAGGTGTGTGCAGGCTAGGCCTGCTAGCCTAGGTAGCCTTAGCCTACTAGCCTGTAGGTAGGTTAGGGATTAGGTAGTTGTTGTGTAGTTTAGTTCATTTGTACTGTTAGTTGATTTAGTGTTAGACTAGCAGCTGCAGTACCATTTAGCAGGCAGACCAGCATCTGTTTGATTATTTCTGACTGCTGCGGCTGCCTGTATTGAGTATGTGTGACAGACAGTCTTTTAGTGTCACTGTCTGTCACTCTTGTCTCAGTTAAGTGTTGTGCTTGTAGTTCATTCACTGTTACTGACCGTTTACGATTTGTGTACTTTGAAAAAAAAAATCTTTGTCACCACAACTACCTTTTAGAATTTAAGTATTATATGATTAAATTCTTGGGCCTCAGTTACTTTAACTGAGTTTAGTTAAAATACTTGATTTGCAGAGTCTCTGTTTAAGCAGCATTTCTAGAAACACTGGAACATGGTTTTGTGTCTTACACAAAACCAGCCAAGGTTAAAGAGTTTATCTAGGCCCGATGGGAAGACATTGAGGCAGTCTTTTCTGTAAACATCGAGTGTTTGCATATTTTGTGGGATTTGTGTGGCTGGACTTTGCGGGAGTTTGTGAGACGTCCAGCAGGGTAGAGATTGAGGCTCACAAACAGCGTGTCTGAGAACTGAGATTTTTGAATCAGGAAGATATGTATCAGTCACATGTTAAAACTGTCAATGTGTTTGCATTTTTTTTCTCTTTTGTCTGTCTAGCCGATAATGGGCTGATTGAAAGACAAATAGCAGACTTGCGGTAGGTCTGTCTGGCATGTTCCAGTTTCCAAGATGGAGACACAGTTCATGGAAAGGTTGCCCCAACCTTAGTGACGTAGGTGGGAGGGGTGGTGCTGGAAGCGCCCACGTAATGGCATGCCCTCAATGAGAAGCTGGCAAGCTAGCGTCATGTCAGCGAGGGTGGGGGCCATGGATCCAGGGATCAGGGCTGTGTAAACGGGCACCTTGCATGGGGCAGCTGATCGGGGATCCATAGAGGGGACAGAGACACTCTACAGAGTATCTGAGTAAAGAGTATTTTCCCAGAGTCTGGTCACGGGGAGAAAGAATGCCAGAGATGTGAAACATGCAGTTGCTATGAGACATTCATAGTTGCTGAGGTTATAGGAAGTGTTTTCCAGCACGGTACATGGAGAAACATAAATGTCAGATATTTCCCGGGAAAAAAGGAGTTTACCAATGCAGGTTTCTGTTGCCACGGCTGCAGTGCGGTAAACCTTTTTTTTAGGTTTTTGTCGTGGACAGGTCCAGAGCTTGACAAAGAGGTCAATGCTGGGCTGTTTAGGTGCTTTTCCTCATCCACTGATTGGTCATATATATATTTTTCCAGCTCCTACCAAGTTTAGCACAGAACAGAACTGAAAATAGTTCATAGGGCAATTACAAAGAAGCAAGGCATTGCCATTTACAGAGTGACAGTGTATCAGTACAGTGTTTGCCATAGGACTACCTACCCAGTGGGCATTCAGTGTAGTGATGTTCATCCGAGCTAGGATATCCGAGATACTCGGATATCCTAGCTCTTTTTTCACTATTTGAGCTCGAATACCGAGCTCGAATAGTATTAGCTATCCGGGCTGTGCTATCCGAGCGCACTCGGATAGCAATCAGAGATATCCTAGCTATCCGAGCTCAGATAGCGTCATCCGCTCGGATAGCGTCACGTCAGACGTCACCTCGAGTCCTCACAAGCGAATCAGAGGGCTCCCAGCCCTCTGACTGCAGCAAATCACAGAGGGGGAGCCTGGCCAAGCCCCCCTCTATAAATAGCGGACGCCATGTTGCCTCACTCGTCCTGCTTGCGACTTACTGACTGACTGTACTGACAGACTGCTCCAGTGCTTTTTGTCTGTGCAAGTGCATTTATTGTTCAATATACCTAGCGTTTTTACACTCCAACACTTGATATCCACCTGTATTGCTTTGTATTGTAGATAGATTGTATTTTAGGCAGTTTAGTTTGTGTGATTAGGGACTAGGGAGGAAGACTGTCACTGGTGCTGCTGCAGCTGCAGCCAGCAGCTAGGCCTTGTGCCTAGGCAAGGCAGCCTGCCCTGCTCTGTGCTCTAGTCCCTACTAGTTACCTTACCTGTGCTCTCACCTGTCCTATTCTACTGTACTACTTCTGTGTTAGATAGATTATTGTCCTATTTTGTAGTTAGCAAGGCCCAGCTTTACTGCTATACCTGTCCTGTATCTGCTCTCTGTAATCTAGTCACACCTGTTCTATTCATTGTTTAGCTAGATTCTTCTATTGTTTAGTTAGTACTGTAGTGTACTCCAGTCTGTGTATAGGGACCGTCCGTCACCGCGTTACCTAGGGTCTTTGTGTGCGCAGTGCACGTCTGCGCTGTCCGCACCCTCTCGTTAGTGCTACACCCGTCCTATTGTTTATATTACTTGTATTGTGTATTCGCTGAATTGTACTGTACTGTAGTCTGTGTATAGGGACACCGTCAGTCAGCGTCAGCTAGGGTCTTTGTGTGCACTGCGCACTCTCTCGTTAGCGCTACACCAATCTCTGCTGTAGAGTACACCTGTCCGTCACCTCACACCCACCACCACCACCAGTCCCACCCCATTAAAGTACCCCACTTGTCCCACCCGCCTATACATAACTTTTTTTTTTCATTTGTATAATATTAAAAATATACGATGTCTGGCACTGGCAGCCGCGGTTTGGGCAGGGGCAGCAAGGGCAGCAAAGGCATCGGCAAGAGAGGAGGTCGTGGGCGTGGCAGCCGCGCCACCACCACCACCATGCACAGTTCTGCGTCTGCACCAGTGGCTATTCCGCCATTAGCCACTGGCCGTGGACGCCTTGGCCGCCCAACAGCTGGGAGTCACACTGCAGAGACACAGCAGCAGCAGCAGCGTGTGGCGCAGATGTTCCTCCCACCGCCAGGTCGTACCCGTCCTATTGAGGAGAAGGACACAAACTCTGTGGTGAAACTGATGGTGGATGAGCAGGCCACCATTAGCTCTGGAACCGAGTCCTCCACCTCCGCCACCACTCCTGTTCGCAAGAGCAGCAGCAGCCGCCCAGCACTGCCTGGGGAGGAGGAGGAGGAGTGCAGTTCTCCAGCCCCAGAGGGCAACACCAGCACCCTGTCACTTAGCACCTTCTTATCCCCAAGCACAGCGGAGCTATGGAGTGCTGTTGCGGCAGAATTGGCAATGGAGGAGGAAGAAATGCTGATGGGCACTTTGGGGAATGATGCTTTGGACAGTCAGACAGTGGTGACTGTCCCTCAGCCCATGCATGCAGAAGGGGAGTTTGTGGGGTCATCCCAGCAGGACATGTTTGCGGAGGGGGAGGATGATGATGACAGGGTGAAGGACAGAGACTGGGTGGCAGATCCTGGGGATGTCATCAGCTCTGAGGAGGAGGAGGAGGATGCGTCTGCGGGCCTTGCTAGAAGGATCAACATCACAGGCATAGGCAGGATCAGAAGTGGGCGTGGTATGCAGGCCACACAGGGTGCTGATCCGGAGGCGGAGAGTTCTGCCAGGGCCACCAGCCGCACCAAGAACCCCCCCAACCACCACAGGGAGACCAGCGGCAGCAGCACCTTCCAGCCGAAGGGGCAACTTCACCTCCCCAATTTGGAGTTTTTTCACCCTGCCATATGTGGAGTGCAAGTATGCCACCTGCAACCAGTGCCGCCAGCAGCTCAGCAGAGGGAAGGAGCCCTCTGCGTACGGCACCACCTCTCTGGTGAACCATCTGGCAGGGAAACCCTTCCATAAACATGAGGAGTTCATGAAGTTGAAAGAAGCTGGCAGTGGCAGACCCGCCACCACTGCGAAGCCGTCGGCACCCACCCTCCTCCACCTCCTCCAGCAGCACCAGCAGGAGTGCATCAGAAACGCACTGCTCCTCCTCCCTCTGCAACTCCTGCCGCTGACACTGAGGCCTGTTCTGGCAGCCAGTCCTCAGTGGCCTCCTCTGCTCCCTCCAGTGATTCCCGTGCCAGCAAAAGGCGTCGCCTGACCCTGCTCAGCGACACCTTCCAGGGGGTGGTCAGGGTTCTGCATCCCAGCAGCCGTCGCGTGCGTCAGCTGAACGGCTTGCTGGCATGGGCCATGTGCTCCCAACTCCTGCCTTATTCCCTTGTGCAGGAAGGGAACGACATGCGTGCGCTCCTGATGTGTGCAGCCCCTGATTGGCCAATCCCCAGCCGACATAATTTTGCACGCACGGCCATCCCTGCACTTCACCGCTCTGTGATGGCCAATGTCGGGAGAGGGCTGGATCACGCGTTGGGTCAACGGGTCCACGTCACCATGGACTCGTGGAGCAGCCGGTTTGGGACAGGCCGCTATCTGTCCTTCACCGCGCATTGAGTCAGCTTGGTGGAAGGGGGTGAGGAGGGGTGAGCAGCATCGGGCACTGTCAGAGCAGCAGCAGCAACAACGCAGTGGGTGGTGCCACCATACAGGGTCAGCGGAATTGCAGCTGGTTCCTCTGATCCGCTTCCATCCTCCGGCACACCAGCCCAAACCCCCCGCCTCAGCAGCAGCGTGAAGCCCTGCCACTGTCAAGCGCTGCTGGAATTGGTCAGCCTGGGGAAGACCAAACTGACGGCGAACCATGTCCTGGCCAAACTCTGAGAGCAGGAGAGGAATTGGCTGACCCCCAGAGGCCTCAGAGTCGGAGAGGTGGTGTCCGACAATGGGGCAAACCTGGTTGCTGCAATCAGCAGGGGAGACCTGACCCACATCCCCTGCCTGGCGCACGTCCTGAACCTGGTAGTCCAAAAGTTCCTGCGGACCTAGCAAGGAAGGTTGTGCGTCATTTCCGGCACTCGCCTGCAGCCATAGCGAGCCTGGAAGAGGTGCAGAAGGAGCTGCACCTGCCACAGCACCGGCTCATGATCGATGTTCCAACTCGCTGGAACTCCACCCTGGCGATGTTGGAGCATCTGGTTGAACAGAGGCAGGCTGTCAGCCAGTACGTTGCACGAGCAACAGTTGCCGCCATCACTGCAACTGGGCGTGCCGCCACCAACCTCCCGTCCATCATCTCCACAGAGGACTGGGGGAACATGCAGCAGGTGTGCTCAGTGCTGGCACCCTTCCTGCAGGCCACCAACATGGTAAGCAGGGACCATGGTGTGCGAGTGGGTCCTCATGGTGTGTGTGCTGGACAGGGCCCTGTATGCACTGCTGGAAGAGGGAGCGGCAGCCTTGGACCAGCAGGAGCTGCAGGCAGCTTCACAGGCCACCTCTGAGGAGGAGGGCTTGGAGTTGGTGGAGGTCCCTGACCTTGCTGCTGATGAGGGGGAGCAGCAGAGCGCAGCTGGAGTGGTGCGGGGTGGAGAGAGGGTGAGGTGGAGGAGGCAGAGGATGAGGAGGACAGCCCTGTCGGCTCTGGGGCTGCCGATGATGTGCCAGCAGACGTGGCCAGACTCTTCCCAATGGCAGCGCACATGCTGAGGTGCCTGCGCAAGGACCCAAGGGTCATTCAGATGAAGCAGAGGGAGGACATCTGGATCTGCATGATGCTGAATCCACGTCTGAAGGGGAAGCTCAGCCAGTTCCTGTCTGCAGGAGGAGACAGTGCGCAACAAATTAGGGATTTGCAGCTGTCCCTTGTTGAGCGCTTGGAGGAAGCCTTCCCTCAGCCATCCACCCCCACTGTCCAGCCAGCACAGGGGGAGCAGCAGGTGCCTGCATCCACCAGCAGCAAGCGCACGCGCGCCACAGACCTGCTGTCTCTGACCAACGAGCTCTACATGAGTGTAGAGCTGCCAGGGACTAGAGAGGAGGTGCCTGCAGCAGCATCCTTCTCCGGTCACAGACAGCGCTTGACCCGCATGGTGGCTGACTACATGGGGTCAGTGGGCTTGACAGCGTTGCCCCTGTTGATCCCATGGAATATTGGGTCAAGCACCTGCCGATCTGGAGCGAGCTTGCGCAGAACGCCCTGGAAGTGCTCTCCTGCCCCCCCTTCCAGCGTACTGTCAGAACGTTGCTTCAGTGCAGCCGGTGGAGTCGTCACTGAGAAGTGATCTCGTCTGTCTCACAAGTCTGCGGACAGACTGACGTTTCTCAAAATGAACCAGGCTTGGGTGGAAGGCGAATTCCTGGCCCCTGTTGTCGGCGAGAGGGGGACATGAAGTGGCATACACACATTACACCTGCTGCTGCTGCTGTATTTCTTCCTGCTATCTGTGTTTCCACTGCCAGGGAACACATGAAAAGGTGCTTCTGCCCATGCGCCACCAGCTATTTACGCTCACAAATAGCTGCATTTCTGAAAAAAATATTTAATAATTTTTTGTGTTATTATTTTAGAGGTGTCCGGGTTGAAAACTGGGCTGTCCCAATTTTGTATTGGACACAATGTGGGCTTCACGACCGCTGTCTGGAACCTCAAGGTGTTTATTTATGGCCCTGGTACCACCGCTAGGACCCAGGGCCTATTATGTCTCGCTGCCTGCCCTCCTGCTGCCTGCTGCCAGTCTGCCACACACTCCTCCTCCTCACGCTGCCTGCTACTGTATTTCCTCCTGCTGTCTGTGTCTCCACTGCCAGGGAACACATTACAAGGTGCTGCTGCCCATGCACCACCAGCTATTTACGATCAAAAATAGCTGCATTATTTTGAAAAAAAAAACATTTAATTATTTTAGAGGTGTCCGGGTTGAAAACTGTGCTGTCCCAATTGTGTATTGGACACAATGTGGGCTTCACGACCGCTGTCTGGAACCTCATGCTGTTTATTTATGGCCCTGGTACCACCGCTAGGAACCAGGGCCTATTATGTCAGCAGTCACATCACACTGCCTGACACACACTACTCCTCCTCCTGTAGCTGCATTGAACTTCTGCTGTCTGTGTGCTGCTACCACTGCCAGGGAGAACAGAAGAAGAAGTATTTTCTGCTGCCACCCACTCTCCTACCAGCTATTACCACACTACAATAGCTGCAACTACTTCCTCTTCCTGCTGATGTCTGTGTTTTACCACCGCCAGGGTACACAGAAAAAGGCGCTGTGGCTTGCAATGTGCCACTACCTATTATGCCATCAACACAAATATAACTATGGTATTAAAATAAAATATTTCCACAAATGAAGTAAAAAAAAAATATTACAAAAGAAAGGAAAACCAAGACACATAATATAATGATAGAGAAGAAGAAGAAGAAGAAGAAGATACAGAAGAAGAAGAAGAAGATATAGAAGAAGGAGAAGAAGAAGATATAGAAGAAGAAGAAGATATAGAAGAAGAAGACGAAGAAGATATAGAAGAAGAAGAAGAAGAAAATACAGAAGAAGAAGAAGATATAGAAGAAGAAGAAGAAGATATAGAAGAAGAAGATATAGAAGAAGAAAAAGATAATTGAAGAAGATACAAGAAGTAGAAGATGAAGAAGATTCGAGTAGAAGAAGATATAGAAGAAGAAGAAGAAGAAGATATAGAAGAAGAAGATGAAGACTTCCAACTTACAACCATTTTGGACACACCTTCTCATGCAAACACTTTTCATGAAGTTAATTTACTATTTTTGATACCTTTTTTATAACTACTACATCACCACATAATCACTTGATGTTTTTCTTCATAAAAAAGGTGGTTTCATGCATCATTGACCTCCAATACAAGTTTTAAAAGCTATTTAAGGCCAGCTCGAATATTTTACTCGAATACAGACTTGGATGGTGACGTCGGATATTCGCGGTCGAATCGGATATTCGATTAACTCGAATATCGAACTTCGAGTGAATTCGGATAGTTTACTATCCGAATTCGACCAAACTCGAATAGGATAATGAGGTATCCGATCAACACTGATTCAGTGATTCACATGCAGGCATATGATGCTGGCATGCGTAGCCCTGAACCCTGTGTTGTTAAAGTGCAAAGCACACCTACCTACAGGGAGGTAGCCATTTTTTGAGCAAGTATGGAGGTAGTAGCATTGGCAAACATTGGTCAGAGGGTACAAAAAACAGGACTTCTAGCAGAGCTGGTTGTGAGCAATGAAGTTCTAGGTGAGTAAAAACGCAAATGACTAAGCATTGTAAGCTCAGCTGAAAAGCAGTCTGCAGGTAGCAGCTACATGTGTGGGGCATCCTTACTCAGTACATACTGCGGCCGAGTATGTACAGGAGGGGATGAGGTAAGAGTTTTCAGTGAGGTAAGAGCTTCCAAAGATGCAGTCCATAGGAGCATATTTTAAAAAGGTAAGTACTTATTACATTGTACATTAGGTAGTGGAAAAGAGTTTAGCTCCACTCTACCAAAAAGAGTAAACAGAGTTCAGGAGAACTATGAAAAAACGAGATTAATTACGGTATATATTGATCAATCTGAGGTGTACAGAGTACAAGCCGCATGACGAAACCCAAATCATTAATAAACCCAAATCATTAATAAGAATTGATTTGTTTCAGAATCAGAATCAGAATCTGCTTTATTCGCCAAGTGCGACCGTACTCGGAATTATTTGTGGTTCACATAGCATATGCAGGTACAAAGACAGGCACATAGGTGCGCAGGCAGACAAAAACAGACATCTACAAATGTTCAAGCTACATAGACATTAACAGAGTTTGACAGATAAGAACGGCCCCATGGGGCCTGCGTAAAGTCATTTAGATCAAAGAGTCCCAAAGCTGTGTGAGGATCACTCAAAAACAGCTGAGAGGTTTCCTGGCCAAGGTAATTACTGTACTGCTCCACTAGCTTAGCAGCAGAACTGCTTGGGGGAAGAAGGAGTTCTTGCGCCTGGTGGTTTTGGATGGGATAGTTCTATAGCGGCGACCCGATGGGAGGAGATCAAAGTAGCGACTGCCAGGGTGGGAGGGGTCGCAAGAGATCCTGGTGGCCCTCTTCTTCATTCTGGCAGAGTGGAGGAGATCAAGAGATGGCAGTGGTGATCCAATGATTCTCTCTGCCACAGTGATGACTCTCTGCAGATTATACCTGTCACTAGCCGTCATACTAGCATACCAGACGATGACTGAGGAACAGAGGATGGACTCATGGGTTGCAGTGTAGAAGCTGGTCAGCAGTTCCCGTGGCATGCCAAATTTTTTAAGTTGTCGCAGGAAGAATAGCCTCTGCTGAGATTTTTTCTGAATTGTGGTGGTGTTCTTTCCCCATTTCAGGTCGTTGGTAAGGGTTGTTCCAAGGAACCGCACCAATGGTACCCTAGTGACTTCGGTATCGCCTATGCGGACTGGTGGGAGGGGAGGGGGGTGCCTCCTGAAGTCAACAGTCAATTCAACAGTCTTTGCTGTGTTGAGTACTAGATTGTTTTCCTTGCACCAGTTGCAGATTCTTTCGACTTCGCTGCGGTACTCGTGCTCTCCGTTGCTACCAATTAGGCCGATGATGGTGGTGTCATCTGCAAATTTGATGACCTTCACAGAGCCAACGGTTGAGGTACAGTTGTTGGTGTACAAGGAGAACAGGAGTGGGGACAGTACACATCCTTGCGGAGCACCAGTGTTTGTAGTTCTCACGCTGGAGGAGCAGTTGCCGAGCTTGACCTGTTGCGTTCTCTCAGACAAGAAGTCTTTGACCCATGCACAGAGAGTGGGGTCAACTCCGAGCCGCACCAGGTTGGCAAGCAGGATGTCTGGGCAGATCATATTGAATGCAGAGCTAACATCCAGGAACAGGATTCTAGCGTAGGAGTCAGGCCTGTCCAGGTGTTCTGTGATGTATGCCAGGCTGACGTTGATGGCATCCTCCACAGACCTGTTTGCCCTATATGCGAATTGGTGCGGGTCAAGGAGGGTGTTGGTGTAGTTCTTGAGGTGGGCAAGGACCAGTCTCTCCAGGATCTTCATAATGTTGGAAGGTAGGGCCACAGGTCTGAAGTTGTTAAGATCCGTGCTGCCTGTTTTTTTGGGGACTGGTATAATTGTCGACCTCTTGAAACAGGAGGGGACTGTACCTTCTGATAGCGACCGCTTGAAAAGGGAGGTGAGTACAGGAGATAACTGAACTGCGCAGGTTCTTAGGCATACCGATGACACACCATCCGGGCCTGAAGCCTTCCTGGGGTTCAGTTTGCGGAGGTGCCGGAGAACTTCTGCTTCTTGGATGCCAACTGGAGCCGAGGCGCAGAGTTCCCCCTGCACCTTAGCCATGGTTGCAGGGGCCTTGAGTTGCTTGGACTGGAGTTCGAATCTGCAGTAGAATTTGTTGAGCTCCTCGGCCAGCTGGAGGCTGGGGGTCACAGGTTGAGGGGGAGGTTTGAAGTTCGTGGCAGCCCTAAGGCCTTTCCATACTTCTCGTGTATTGTTGGACTGGAGGCAGAGTCCCACCCTTTCAGAGAATGCGCAGTTCACATTTTAGGGCGTTCCTTGCTTTTCTAAACTCCTCAGGGGAGCCAAACTTGTGTGCCGCCTCCTTATTCTCCCGGAGCCGGCGCAGTTTGTCATTAAACCAGGGCTTGTTGTTGGGGAAGACCTTGAAGGTTTTGGATGGTATACATGCTTCTTCACAGAAGCTGATGTAGGAGGTAACATTCTCTGCCCATTCATCCAGAGTGGGTGCCTCCAGGATCCTCCAGTCGGTGGAATCAAAACAAGCTTGCAGCTCCATTTTGGCTTCAACAGTCCATTTTTTTACAGTTCTGATGGTGGGATTCACAGACTCCAGAAGTCTCCTGTAAGTGGGGATCAGATGGATTGTGTTGTGGTCGGAACTTGCCAGGGCAGCTCCCTGGATGGCCTTGTAAGCGTTCTTGTGGACCGTGTAGCAGTGGTCCAGGATGTTGCGATTCCTGGTGGGGCAGGTAATGTGTTGTTTGTAGTGAGGCATCTCTTGACGTAGGTTTGCACTGTTGAAGTCCCCCAGGATGATGAAGAGGGCCTCCGGGAGGGCAGTTTCCCACCGCGAGATGCTGTCGGTAAGTGCCTGCAGAGCAGTCTTGGTGCAAGCGTTTGGGAGAATGTAGACCCCAACGAGAATGAGGGAAGAGAACTCTCTGGGGGAATACTGAGGCCTGCAGTTTATGGCAAAGAATGCAACATCTGGGGTGCAGGTCTTGCTGAGAATGCTGGTGTTTGTGCACCAGGCAGTGTTGACGTAGAAGCAGATTCCCCCCCTCCCCCCCGCTCTTTTTCCCAGAGAGAGCTAGGTCCTGGTCTGCACGTAGGAGGTCGTAGCCTGGCAGTTGCAAGGGGTTGTCGGGGATGCTGTCGCTCAGCCAGGTCTCAGTAAAGCAGAGAACTGGGGTGTTATTGCCAATAAAGGGTTTGCTGCTGAGTAAAAGGAGCAGCTCCTCCACTTTTCTTGGGAGTGAGCAAACATTTGCTAGCAGGATGGCAGGGACAGGAGAGCGTAGGCTTTTTCTCTTGAGCCGCACCTGGGCACCCACCCTTCTCCCTCTGTGGCGGCGTTTTCTCTGAGCTCACTCGGTGGTCAGATGTCGGATGTGGGCTGTGACTGCGTCCCACAGAGGGGTTCTCGCAGGCGGCTGGGGGCTACCCGGGGGTTCCCATTTGAGGAGGTCCTCCCTCGACAGGGTGGTGATGAGGTGTGTTGCCCGTTCCGCACCAATAGCAAGAGTCCCGCGTTAGAAGGAGGAGGGACGTTAGACGTTGACCGGGTTGAGGTGGTACAGGGGTCACACTGGCAGGGGTCAGAGCACATCTTCCGAGACTGAAGCAGGGGTGGTCTGCAGTGACCTTGATGGCAAGGCAGGTATGGTAGCAGGCGGGCAGATAGTAGGCAACTGCCGGCTACTGATCAGGTTGGAGCAGCAAACAGGGCACAGTACAGTGAGCGGCCCAGCTGGTATGCAGCATAGGCAGCGGTGGGACCCAGTTTTAGGTCTCACAGTGTATGGACGTGGGGTACAGAGCAGAGTCCTAGGGTCCCGCAGAACCCGGTATGGTGGATGGCAGGCCAGACTAGAGTGACCAGGTCACAGTGCAGTACAGTGAGTGGCGCTATGGAACACAGCAGCAAGCAGAGCAGTAGCAGGCAGAGTACACTGTGTCAACAGAGACAGGATCTCACTATGTGGGCTCAGCAGATGCTTGAGGAAGCTGGTCTTCTCGATCGCAGGTTCTGAGGGCTGCTGTAGCTGCTGGAGGTGAGCCTGGAGGAGAGGTGTCCAATTTGTCAGGCCCCCCTGGGCCGCATCAGGAGGAGAAGCAGAAGCAGTCCCGATGTGTGCGGACCACGTGGAGCGATGGCTGATGTCAGAGGCCCCTTTAAGCCTAGGCTAATCGGCGGCGAGTGAGCCGGAAGTGTTTTCCGGTAGCCAGAGGAGCTGTCCGCCCCCACCGAGAACTGGGCTGGCTGCAGACGGGTCCCCAAGAGCGGTTTCAGGAGTTTGGCGATACGGAATCGAGAAAGCTGAGGTGCTGGCAGCAGAGACAGAGACAGACATGTCAGTCAGATAAGCAAAAGTTTCCAGAGGCCAATCCTGGTTTGGAGAAAAGCGAGATTTCCAAGATCGGAAAGAGACTAAAAAACTGACTGAGCAAGGCATAATGCAAATTGCTAATGTTTTTCTTTCCCAAGGAGGTGCTCTCATAATGAAGAGTACCGTGCTGATTGTGATCGTAGGCTGCCATTTCACTCTAGGAGACCGAGTAGAGGACATTCTTATGAACAATAAGGGGTTAAGGAGACCACAAGGTCCAAGCATGTTAATGTTTGGAGAAAAAGGTACTGATCCTTTTGCACTTCCCTCTGATTGGCCCGACTGGACCGAACAGGGAAGGAGGAAAAGATCACTTGTGCCAGGTGGAAACAAATTTCATCGCAAAATGTTGGTGAAAGGTATGAAGGGTCAAGTGTGCTGGAAGTGTGATGTGAACGGCAGCTTAAATCTGCTCTGGAATGTCACACTCCCGGAACCAACGCACCGATCCAAAGTTTTGTTAAAAGGTACATTGCAGTACAATGGGTACATGCAAAAGTTGGAGTGTGTTGTTCAGGATTACCTTGTCTTGGTTCTCTGGAGTGAGATGGTTCTAGATTGGAGAGGAACGAGCAGTAAGCGCCACTTCTCCTCGAGGAGAGAAGCAGTGAACAATATCACACTCTGGAGCAACCGACAGAGCGTCTCTGAGACAACTATACACACGTAAAGGCTGGAAAGCAGAAGGGTTTTGGTTCTCGGAACGAGAAGTAAAAATCAAGATCCAGCCACATGTTCAGGTGACAAAGAGGATGTGGAGAGTGATTCCAGGAAAGGGAGAGCCAACACAGGTAACACCATCCTCACTACACGGGTCACAGTATGAGTCAATATTGCACAGTCCATATTTAGCCACTTATTCTCATGCTAGATGGGTAAGTGAGGAGGTACTCTTAACTGAAAGATTGCAGAGAGTACATTCTTCCCGACCTAAGGTACGCATTTTGCCTCAGGACATAAGGGGGGAAAAGGTCCAATCTGGACAGTTGGGAACATCTTTTGTCATTGAGATGCTAATCAATTTCCCAAAGGAAAGAGTACCAACAGGATTCTTCTGGAGAGGGCCACAAGGGTTAGCATGAGTTTAATGGATCAGGGGACTTTTTGGAGTAGAGAGGTAGAATCCTGGGATACATCAGGTAGCACCCAGGGGACTCTCTATGATGGAAGGGTGATGGGACTAAAACGAGGGAGTTTAAAAATAGCGCCCTTAGTCCGGGAGGATGAAGGACCATGGACACACGTTTTTTGCATCCCACAGTCCCTAGAATTTAAAGGTCCAAATAGATCTTGCATAATGAAAAGGGGAACCGTAACAGTAAAAGTAGGGGTTCCCATGACTCCTAAAGCTCAGGTAGTCACACTGCCAGTGACTACCCAGGAACCATACCTACCGTCATGTGATACACATCAAGTTGTAAAAAGTGGCCCTTTTCAGTTAAATCAACTGAGGGCAACTCCAGTTATCATGGAGGCCCAGCTTCAATTGATCACTTGGCAGGTTAACTTAGAAGAGTGGGTAATATCTAATATCTACCCTAACTGCAGCATGCCACCCTGGTACAGGCTTTTATGTCATGGGCACATTCCACAGGGAATAGTGTAGCCAGAAGAAGGTCCCGGGATTTAGCAGATACAATCTTGGGAGGCATGGGCGCTGGAATGGGGGTAGCAAACAGTGTAGACATAGAAGGTAGGTCCGAGGCCATTCAACAATTAGGCACATTGGGACAACAGAATGTGGGTACCCAACATCATCTGAACTTGGTTTTGGAACAGTTAACGCACAACACATATAAAGTTCAGGGGTACACTCAAAGGCACATTCAAATAATTCTTCAGAAGATGATTGCACATGCTAGGGGTAATGCATGGGAAATCGCATGCTTGTCTATGCAGACCGAGTTAACAGCGGATTTTTAGATAATGGCTCAAGCCTTATTAAAAAGGTAAAACTCCTTTAGTGAGACTTGACAAGGAGCGATTTATCGATTTTCCTGGGGAAGGATCTTTTGCATGGAGGCACCGAGATGTCTGGGTAAACAGGTGGAAAGAGTGCGACAATTCTTTATGCACCGCTACTTCCTTAGTTCCTACCGATGGAAAAACACAGGTAGTTTTTCCAGTAGTATCACTGGGGACACCTGTTTCTTCCACACATGTCTTACACCATGACCTGAGAGGTCAACATTTTTTGGTGCTAGACAGGGAGGTGAAACAAGTAGATTTGTCGTTATGCTGGCAATTCTCAGAGAAGTACCTGTGTTTGCCAGGGCAAGTCAGATTTAGAAATTTAGAAAGGCATACAACCTGTTTTGCGATCCCACCTCTCAAGCAACTCTACCAAGTGCAATCCAGTACTTCAGTGCCATGCATTTTCAGTGTACAGTTCCTTTCCTGATTGTAGCACTGGTTGCGGCAGTATAAACAATGGATGACCACCTTGTAAGCGATGTACACGCAGAGGCTCTCTCCAGCCTAGATGCAAACTCTCCTCACAGAGCAGGCTTCCTCATCACAGCCCCCTGCTAGCCATCCATGTACTGCCGCGTGGGAGTCGCTTGTAGGGATCCAGAACGCATGCCTGCAGCGGCTGTTAATGCATTTCGGCCCCCGCCATCTTGGGCCTTCATCGGAACATGCTGCATGCTAACGTCTGTGCTGCATTTCCTTATATCCAAATCTTTTCTCCTGGTCATGTGGTATTCCCTCTGCAGTCTCCTCAGTGACATCATGTGGCCGTTTTTTGTATAACACCACCTTTTTACCAGGATTTTTTTAAACGATAGTTTCATTGAAAAATCTTTTTCCATTATACATAGCTTCTAGTGCCATCTTGTAGACGTATTTTACATTACACTCCATTTAATTTCTCACACAGTTATTCTAATTACTACCTTTCAAAGGGCCATATCTCCACCACAAAGCATGCAAAAACGAGAGGAAGAACACCCACTTTGCAGTAATGTAATATATATATATTTATTTTTAGGTGTCTGGGATGCAAACTGTGCTGTCTGAGTTGTGGGGAGAACTCAACTGCGGCTGTACCGCCATGTCCTGGAACCTCACGGTTGTTTATTTTTGTTTGTGCCGTGGTACCACCGCTAGGTGCCATGGCCTATGCCGTCTGCTGCCACACATCACTACTCCTCCTCCTGCTGCTGCATTTAACCTCCTGCTGTCTGTGCTCACACCACCAGGGTCCACAGAATTGTGTGCTGCTGCTATGCACCACTAGCTATTACGCCACTATAATAGCTAATATTGTGTTGTTGTACACGAAAAAAAGACAACATATTTTTCTCATGCAATTATTATATTATGCGTGAATAGGGTTGTATCGTGGGTGTGATTAGGGGTGTGGCAGGGGCATGGCTTAAGTGTTCCTCTTTTTGATCTCAAAAAATTGGGAGGTAGGCAAAAGTATGCAAGGATGCACTCTTCACAAAGTCTTTCTCCAAAACAGACTTTATTCAAAATCTTCACACGCAAAGCAGTAAAAACATAGCAGGGCCAGGAGAGATCCACAGCAATTAGACAATCATCAGAAATAGCCACTGTCAATCAAAAAGATTACTCTCCCAGATCCAAAAGGCTATAAAAGTGGACAAATGGGTAAACACCAAAGTCACAGCATTATATGTCCCAAACAGATTTGTTTTAGGATTAACGTCCATGTGCAGGTTTCTTGGCTTGAGGATGGGCATTAGGCCCGAAACAGTGATGCTGTGAATGTGTTGTCTACCTGCTTTTCCATTATTGTACCTATTGGATCTGGGAGAGTAAGCTTTTTGATGGACATTGACCATGATTATCCAATTGCTGTGGATCTCTCCTGGTCCTCTGATGTTTTTAGTGCTTTGTATGTGAAGATTTTAAATAAAGAAAGTCTGTTTTGGAGAAAGTCTTTGTGGAGACTGTTGGTCCTTGCATACTTTTGGATCTTTGTCCTGCCTGGTTTTCTGGCGGACTGACCTTGCACCTCTGGTAAGCTGCGGGGGAGCGCGACCTGGAGAACACACTACATCTTAGCCTCTGATTGGCTAGTCTTGATTATAAGCTAAAGCAGATTATAAGCTAAAGCAAGATGTGATCACAGTAAATCAGAGCTTTGCAAATCTATCAGAGAGGCGGCCTCCAATTATTATACACAACACTCTGAGGTACTAAAAATAGTTAACTTATCAGACAAACCCTTGAGTGAGGATGAAGCCTCTGTCCTTCAGAAAGGTCTTTATTTTGCCCCAACTAATCATTTTGATTATTTTGAAGTGTTCAAGGATGTATATCTCTTTTGCAGGTGTCTGGCCCTGAAAAAGATGTTTGACAAACCTACTCATGTTGCTGAACAACTTGAGAATGATTTCCCGGACATACAGGACAGACAGGCTATACAAGATCTGGTGGAACTATTGGAAGAAAATAAAAAAAAACAGGCAGGTGTGACCCCCTTTAATCCGGCCCCTAAATTTATATCAGCCCTTAGTGTGTGCCCCGAGGTAAGATTTTTTTTTTTATTATTATTTAGTGAGTAGAGATTTAGAATCCCTGGATCACCAAAACATCAGGGGAATACAAAATCTAATCTTACGGGAAAGAATGGCTTTCATGCACTGTGGGTGTCTGTGATGCGTACGTTAAAAAGGGGCGATGGGAAAAAAGGGCGCCGGGTTTTTAACGATAAACATGGATTACGTTTAAAAATGTATTTCGTTTAAAAGTAATGTTTTTAAACGTTATAAATCATTAAATAATGTGTATTAAATCGGCAATTGTAAAAACGTTAATCTTTCGTTTAAATAATGAAACGCATAATAACGTTTAAAAAAAAAATTACTAAGTAACCCTCCCTGTACCTACCCCTAACCCCTAGACCCCCCTGTTGATGCCTAAACCTAAGACCCCCCCTGTTGGTGCCTAAGTAACCCTCCCTGTACCTACCCCTAACCCCTAGACCCCCCTGTTAGTGCCTAAACCTAAGACCCCCCTGTTGGTGCCTAACCCCTAGACCCCCCTGTTAGTGCCTAAACCTAAGACCCCCCTGTTGGTGCCTAAACCTAAGACCCCCCTGTTGGTGCCTAAACCTAAGACCCCCTGTTGGTGCCTAAACCTAAGACCCCCCTGTTGGTGCCTAAACCTAAGACCCCCCTTTTGGTGCCTAAACCTAAGACCCCCTGTTGGTGCCTAAACCTAAGACCCCCCTGTTGGTGCCTAAACCTAAGACCCCCCTGTTGGTGCCTAAACCTAAGACGCCCTGTTATTTTTTTCGTTTAAAAATAATGTAAAAAAAAAAAAAAAAAAGTAATGTTTTTCGTTTAAAAATAATGTTTGGAAAAAATATTGTACTGGTTTTCGTTTAAAAATAATATTTAAAACATGTATAAATCATTAAATAATGTGTAATCATGAGAAACAGTAATAAAACATTAAGTCTCCGGGCGCCGCTTTTAAAACGTTAGTTTTCTCCGGCGCCCTTTTTTCCTACCGGGCGCCCATTAAACGATATTTATTATAGAAGTGAATGGCGGCGCCCGATTTGTCCACTAGCCTCAGGCGCCCGAATTTACTGTTTCCGTCTGTGATGCCTATCTATTGCAGTTTGCTGGCCCTTCTCTGACACACAATTTCTTGTATGGATATCGTTTTTCATTCAAAAGAGCTATACATTTTGCAATATATCCTTTGAGTGTGCTGATCCTTTTGGAATACATAGACTTCATTGCCACCTTGTGCTCTGGTGGCCTGATCGTGTGCACTTCAGTTGTGGGAAGGAAAGTGCGGCCATGTATTCCCTCTAGTTGACAACAGGAGTGGTGGTCACACTGGAGGTCTGTGTGGAACCAGTGGCCTCCTGCTTCACCATCAGCTCCATGACAGCCTCTGCCTGCCTCTCCTCAATGGCCCACTGACCCTGGCCAAAGATGGGTGCAAATTTCTGCACCGCCCCTCTCAGCTGCTCCCTCCTGACAGCTGAGCACCTAGCGGCTGGCGGCGGACCAGCCATAGACCTGCCAGCGGCGGCGATGGTGCTGCCTCTGCCCCTGCTCCTGGTGGCAGACATTGCACAATTTAATAAAGATAAATTTTAAAAAAAGGTGAACGCCATTTTTTTTTTCATTAAATGTGTCTGATGACGGTCGGACAAATTTAAATGTGTAAAAGTAACAGTAAGTCAGTATGAACACCAGAACACTAGAGTGTGAGACAACAAGAGAGTGACAGTGAGTGACACTAACACTGTCTGTCACACTTACACTACAGGCAGCAGCTGCAGAATCAGTGACAGACACAGATGCTGCTCTAGTACTGTCTGCTAGTCTAACACTATATTAACTAACAGTACAGATGATAAATCAACAACCCTAATCTACCTACAGGCTAGTAGGGCTACCTAGCTAGCAGTCCTGGCCTGCACACAGACCCCAGATAAGCTAATCTAACTCAGCTTCAATTCTAAGCTAGCCCACAGTATACACACTATACACTACACTGACTGTAAATGACTAGCTAACACTAAATCAATACAATATTTGTGTTGTACAGGTGTAAATGAGGTAAAACGCACTGTTTTCACAGTAAAACCATTGCTCACAGCTAGATAGCACAGAGAAGCTATCAGTTCTACCAGAGTTGAGCAAGGACGAGATTCTCAACATGGCTGCCACCTTATATAGAGGAGGGGAAGGCAGAGGCTCCCCTCCTCTGATTGGTTGCTAGGGCCTCGACTGGGGGCCCTCTAGTTGGCCCAACAACGTAATTTCCATTTTCGAGCTCGTGATCACAGCTAACCCGTGATCATGAGTCTGATTCGGAATGCAATCACGAGTGCATTCAAAACCAGCATTCGTGATCAGGGATGCCAATTTCGACCTCATGATCGCAAAAATCAGCTGGTTATCATGGGGTAGCGGTGATTATGAGCTTGTGGTGAGCACCCTGCTCCAGTTGCGCTTGTTCAACTGTTAACAGTTAACACTTCATATTGCTACTCTGAGCAATTGTGTCTGCCAAACCCAAATCCGGGCACGACCCAGTCTTGCTTGGCCATTAAAAAGAAACCGTAACCAAGAACTGAACTTCATGCCACTAGAACTGAACTTCCCACTAGAAATCAATTCCTTTTCACAAACGGATCATCAGGGACTGTGTATGGCTGATATTGTAGTAAAACCCCTCCCACTGTGGGAGCCTTGTTTCATTGTGGGAAATAACAGCTGTTTCCAACTGCCAAAAAAGCAAGCAGCATCCCCTTCCACTGACATCGCCTGCTAGCAGTAAAAAGGTCACCATGTGATAAATGTCAGAATGTAAATCAGGGAGAGGAAAGATTTTACAATGGGCAAACACTGACTAAATCATTTATACATAATTATTGTAAAAATGAAGTACCTTTTTTATTACATTATTTTTACTGGAGTTCCCCTTTAAAATGATTCTGATTCAGCCTGCATTGGTTGGCTGCCCATTTGCAACATCACTTTGTGAGTACCAAATTCTACTAATTGCTTTGTGAATGTCGCCTTGTGACATTCTACCCCATCGGGGGTCCCGTTTTCTCTGTGAGTTTTTTCTTTTCGGGGTACCCTTTTATCACCCTCCACACCAGTATCTAAATGTGGGGACACCTAGGAATTACCTTTCCTTGCTAAACCAGCCAAGCATCCAGGCCCGGATTTACATCACAGGAGCCTATAGGCACAAATATCCTGGCACCCTAGACTTTGTCCTCCATTTACCTACAAGTGTACTGGTTGGCCCAGCTGTCACTTCTCCCTTAGTTCACTTGCCTGTCATAGGTAAATACAGGTTCCCCTTATTATTAGACAGCCAGAGCTATCCTCCGTATTAAGTAACTAGAGGTGCCCCCAAGCATTAGGTAGCTAGAGGTGCCCCCAAGAATTAGGTAGCTAGAGGTGCCCCCAACTGAATGGAGCAGTGATGCTCGGATGTCTCGATCTACGAATTCGGCAACCACGGCCGTTGTTTTAAAAAAAAAATCCGCCTCCGGCGTGATTGGTTCCGTATTATGAAATGCGTCCACGCCACAACGCCGATTTTCGATCGTGAATGAGGCAATCACGGCCAGATCCATGGCCGGATTCGGATTTTCTTTTAACGTTAATAGCAAAGCCCCCATACACGCTACAATCCCCCAAATTGTATGGATTATCAAGGTGATAGGGGGCTATAACTTAAACAAAAAAAAATCCAAAAATAATTTTTTGTTTTTGAAAAAATGGATTTTAAACTGAAATCAGCATTTTAAATGGGGCTATTAATTGGTAATAAGTGATTTTAAACAGGGAAATACACGTTAAGCAATCACAGAGGTGAAGGTGAGTCCCAATGGCACTTGGCGGTGATGGTACCACTGGAGGAGGATGAGTGGTTGACGCCAAAAAGACCCAGAGAGGTTTTTGTAATTTTTGGGGGTTTTTTTTGCAGCGATTAGCAATGACATAACAGCAGAGTTGTCAGTGGACCCGGGCAGTGTGAACGCAGACTTTAGTAGCGACTGAGTCAGGAGGTCAAAGAGGCCGGTCAGTGCGGCAGCACAGAAGGACCATGGACCATGGCAACTCACTGGTAGTATCATAGTGTAATAGTGCTGCATAGGGATGCTCAAATTTGGCTTCGGGAGATATCCGGATTTTTGCTATCCGGATATCTCCCAGTAATGCTGTGCGGGCTGGGCGGGGGGGTCAAGCTTACCTCTCTGACGTCTTCTTCGGTCGTCCCTCGGCGCCTCCCACGATGCGCTCCATGCACGTCACGTGAGTACAAACACTTCCTCCTTCAACCCGGAAGGAGGAAGTGTTTGTAATCAGGTGACCGCCGCTTGGAGCGCATCGTGGGAGGCGCCGAGGGACGACCGATGAAGATGTCAGAGAGGTAAGCTTGACCACCCCGCCCAGCCCGCACAGCATTACTGGGAGATATCCGGATAGCAAAAATCCGGATATCTCCCGAAGCCGAATTTGAGCATCCCTGGTGCTGCACAAAAAATTTCATGCGTCCGGTGACCCGGGCAGTGTGAACACAGAGTGTAGTAGCGACTGAGTCAGGAGGACAAAGCGGACGGTCAGTTCGGCAGCACAGAAGGACCATGGCAACTCACTGGTAGTACAACAGCCAAAAAATGAACCAAGGTATGCAGGTAGTAACTTTCTTTAGAAAGGCAGGCATGGTTAACACATTGCAGCAGCCACTTCATGTCCCCCTGTGTCCTACAATAGGGGCCAGGAAGGCAGCGTAACATGTGCACACCCATGGGAAACAAGTGGGCCTTGGCAACAAGATATTCATCGTCCTCATAGTCCCATATCACATGCCTGTCCTCTTCCTGTGCCATGTCGTCCTCCCCAAGCCGCAATCCCCATACAGTGCCTGCGGCGCTCTGCTCCTCCTCCTCAGCATTCAGGTTAGGGACCTCCAACTCCTCCACCTCCTCCCCTACCTGTTAGCCCTCGTGTGCTGCCATCTGCTCCTTATCCAGCTGCCTCAGGGCTGCCTCCCCATGCTCAATTAAATTGCACATTGCCTGGTCCAGCAGGCAAACCATGGGCACCCACTGACACACGGAGGCCCGCTCCTCACTCCTCGCTGACCATCTTGCTTGCCTCCAGGAAGGGACTCAGCACAAGGCATGCTTGCTGCATCAGTGTCCAGTGAGTTGCACTGATGATGGGGACTTGCTGTTTGCTGGTGACACTTGGGTCTAAGGGTGGCCACTAATGATCCAATATTTTCATCCAATCTTACCAAATCTATGTAGTAGAAGAGTAAACTGATGGAATATATTAATTGGATACTATAGGCAGTTCCCTTATAAGATAGATATGGTAAGATTGGATGAAAAAGATTGGATCATTAGTTGCCACCATAACATGTAGGCCCTAAAGATGGACGCACGCGATACAATAAAATGATCCGATTTTACAGTAATTCGATAAATAACATCGCATTTCCAGAGAAATCGAAAGCTTTTTTTTTCATTCGAGCAAGAAATCCGATCGGATTTCCCGTTTTGTTTTTTCGATAAAAGTTGATCAGGAGTGCTGGATTTTTCTGATCAATTTTTATGAAAATTGAATGTTGTGTGGTAGATTGTCAGTTTATACACCCAAGCAACTTTCTCAGAGTTTCCAATCATTGTTATCATAATTGAGGAAAAATTGAACATAGGTGTGTGGTACATTGTTCAGATTTTTGAAATGTTACAATCAGTCAGAGAAATTGATTGCAATCCTTGAATTGAACAGATATTTTAAAAAAATTGTATGGTGTGTGGCCACCTTAAGATCCAGCCTGTGCTGACACAGCTGCTCCAACATGGCCCGAGTTGAATTCCGGCGAGTTGGCATATCTGTTATCAGGCGGTGTGGCTTGCCATATTTCTGCTGTAAGGTGGACAGAGTGCAGAGGCAGTGGCTGAGCAGCGGAAAAACCATACCACCTCCTGGGCATCTTGCAGCAGGTCACTCATTCCCTGGTAGGTGCGCAGGAAGCGCTGCAACACAGGATTCAGCACGTGGGCCAAGCAGGGGATGTGCTGGAGGCTTTCCTGCTGCACTGCGGCCACCAGGATGAGTAGCTGACGCCAAAAAGACCCAGACAGGTTGTATATATATATATATATATATATATATATATATATATATATATATATTCTTTTTCTTTTTTTTTGCAGCGATTGCAAGGACATGACTGCAGAGTTGTCAGTGGACCCGGGCAGTGTGAAGGCAGACTTTAGCAGCGACTGAGTCAGGAGGACAAAGTGGACGGTCAGTGCGGCAGCACAGAAGGACCATGGAAACTTACTGATAGTACCACAGTTTGATAGTGCTGCCCAAAAAATTGTATGCATCCGTGGACCCAGGCAGTGGGAACGCAGATTTTAGTACCTAAACACAAGATACAACATGTTTTCTGGGGTCTGAGGCACATATAGATGGTCCCGATCATCATCATCATAGAACTCTTCTCCTGACACCCCCCCCCCCCCCTCACCACCTCTGCCACCCCAACATCCCCAGACACAGACCCCTCATTGTCCTCACCATAAACTTGGGATGCTGGCCCGAGCCCAACCTCCTCCTCCACATCAGGCCCCATCATCACCTCAACGGCAGCCCTCAATAATTGCCCAGACGCCAGACCGAGGGACACAACGCTCTCATCCGGGGAGGGCTGCTGACCACTGGCTGCTGGAGTGGATGTCATAACTTGCGTGGGGCATTGGCTGTTGCTGCTGTTGGGAGTGCTGCTCACAGCGGAGGTCTGTGAGAAACTCCTAATGGGCTCACAAAACGTGGTGAACGAACTGCAGTGGCTGTCTGACTGTCTAGTAACTGAAGCGAATCACTGGCTAACGAGCTGAATAATACCAGTGAGCAGTGAGCAATACAACCTAAGTGAAGGGTATCACTGGGTAATGAGATGATTAATACCAGTGAGCAGAGATGAGATCTAACAAGATGGCGCCGGACCCGGACGCCACGGCCACAGGGCTCCGGGCTTTTCTGCTTTTTTAAGGCAATATCTCTGCCTACACTCACCTCTGAGCTCCGCTCTTGCTGAGGTGGGAGGCGAGAGACATGGGCACGGCTGATCCTGCTCCGAACCGGCCACGGATCGCAGCCCGCGGGTCGGCGTGGGGACGGGGACCATGTGCAGGCATGGGAGAGGCGGCCGCCGCCACCTCCGGATCACCCGCGCTGACTCCACCAGGCACCGAGCGTGTCACCCAGACACAAGAAACAGAAACAAGACCAGATAGCAGCGTGTCACCCAGAAAGGCTCCCAGCATCATTCAGGACAGCTCCACTAGGTGATTACCAGCGTCCACAGCAGTCCCCTGAAGCCTCTGCCCTGGAGACCAGGAAGCCGCCACTATGGAGACCAGGACGCAAGGAGGGAACGCACAGCTGTTCCCCCACCGCTCACAGCCAGCAAGCGCTGCCGGAGGATCCTAGGTCGCTGCACAGAGGTGGGTCACAGCTGGTCCTCCGCTGCTGCCCCCAGCCTCTCAATGCACGTGGGAGAAGCCATGGCAGGCCTCATCCACCAAGGCCTGAGGATCCTTTTTGTCCACACGGCAGCCCTGGATCCCCATGGGCCCTGGAGAGCTTGGTCCTCTCTTCTACATCCCTCATCCACCAAGGCCTGAGGATCCTTTTTGTCCACATGGCAGCCCTGGATCCCCTTGGGCCCTGGAGAGCTTGGTTCTCTCTTCTACAGTCCTGGCTCTGTGGGTTTCAGCTGCCGGGAGCACGGGGTCCCCTCTGCCTGCAACCACCATCCAGACGGATTTTTGGCCCATTTTCCCATCGAGGGATGCTTCACTGCCGCTGCCTCGGGAGATCCCTGCACACCAATTGGACTGATTGTCGGACCCTGGGGTGTTCTTTTTTAATCTGCAGCCCCATAAGGTCCCTGCCTCTGTCTCTCTCTTCTTGCCTTGGTTCTTCTCTTGCTATCCTTTCTCTCTCTCTTTCTCTATCCACTACTTTCCAGGGCAGGACACACTGCGGGGCACCTGGAGCTGTTGTGGAGCGAGCGAGCGCCGTCAGTAGTTGGCAGGCTGCTCCCCTCACACAGCACTCCAGTTTTCCCCACGCGTCCCTCACTACAGTATGGGCTATATGTGTATTTAGGTATTTGCTTACTTGCACCACTGTACCTAATTGTATGTGTTGAATTGCATGCACATGTTGTACCATCTCTGACCCTGTAAAAGCCAAAAATAATTCTGGGTACAACCCCCGTTGTACTTGGCGAAATAAATATGATTCTGATTCTGATTCAGAGTACAACGTAACTGAAGGGTATCACTGGATAATGAGATGATTAATACCAGTGAGCAGTAAGCACAGTGCAACGTAAATGAAGGGTATCATTGGGTGATGATTAATACCAGTGAGCAGTGAGCACAGTACAACCTAACTGAAGGCAGGGTATCACGGGGAAATGAGATGATTAATGCAAGTGAGCAGTGAGCACAGTACAACCAAAGTGAAGGGTATCACTGGGTAATGAGATGATTAATACCAGTGAGCAGTGAGCACAGTACCACCTAAGTGAAGGGTATCACTAGGTAATGAGATCATTAATACCAGTGAGCACAGTACAACCTAAGTGAAGATATCACTGGGTAATGAGATTATTAATATCAGTGAGCAGAGTACAACGTAACTGAAGGGTATCACGGGGTAATGAGATGATTAATACCAGTGAGCACAGTACAACCTAACTGAAGGGTATCACTAGGTAATGAGATCATTAATACCAGTGAGCACAGTACAACCTAAGTGAAGATATCACTGGGTAATGAGATTATTAATATCAGTGAGCAGAGTACAACGTAACTGAAGGGTATCACTGGGTAATGAGATAATTAATACCAGTGAGCAGTGAGCAGAGTACAACCTAAGTGAAGGGTATCAATGGTTAATGAGATGATTAATATCAGTGAGCAGAGTACAATGTAACTGAAGGGTATCACTTGATAATGAGATTATTAATACCAGTGAGCAGTGAGCACAGTACAACCTAAGTGAAGAGTATCACTGGTTAATGAGATGATTAATACCAGTGAGCAGTGAGCACAGTACAACCTAAGTGAAGGGTATCAATAGTTAATGAGATGATTAATATCAGTGAGCAGTGAGCAGAGTACAACCTAAGTGAAGGGTATCAATGGTTAATGAGATGAATAATACCAGTGAGCAGTGAGCACAGTACAACCTAAGTGAAGGGTATCAATGGTTAATGAGATGATTAATACCAGTGAGCAGTGAGCACAGTACAATATAAGTGAAGGGTATCACTGGTTAATGAGATGAATAATACCAGTGAGCAGTGAGCACAGTACACAATGTCACTCACGAAACTTAATGAATGACCAGCACTAGCAGTGGCAGTGTGACTGTCTGTAAGTAGTAGCTGAAGTGTATGACTGGTTAGCTGAATACAAGTGAGCACTCTGAACCTGCCTGCCTGCACTAAACACACTAATCACCAATACACTCTGACTACACTGACTACAGCAATGACTCACTGGCTAGCTAGCTAAATACAACTGACAAGTACAATATAAGAGCACTGTTAGGAGTAAAAACACTGGGTTTTGACTCAGAAAATGCGCTTGCTGAAGGAACAATGGCCTGGTGATGATCCTCTCAGTACCAGAGTCTAGCAAGAACTGAGTTTTTCCATCATGGCCGCCGCTTTATATGCAGGAGGGGAGGGCATAGCCTCCCCTCCTGTGATTGGTTGCTAGGGCCTGGCTGGGGGCCTCTGATTGGGCCAGGATAGTCACTTCCGCCTACTTCCGCTATTCACGACCTAACCACGAGTTCTGCGCCGTTTTCACGAGCCTGAATGCGTTCATTCACGGTCTGCTGAAGCGGATTTTAGTGAATAAAAATTGATTCACGGCGACGAATACCCGTGGTGGAGAGCTGAAAAATGGTTGTGGAATCACGGCAAGTCGTGATCACGACCTCCATCCGAGCATCACTGGAATGGAGATCAGGTCAGTGGAATGCAGAGACTCGGGTGAGTAACCTCTCATTTATACTCTGCTAGGGACTCTGCATTGGTAGGGTAGGAGGGAGGGAGGCACTTGGGGAGGGTAGTAAGCTGCCTTTCCATCATCAGGGGCCTGTAGGCACGTGCCTACAGTGCCTTATGGTAAATCCGGCCCTGCAAACATCTGTAAGCTATGGTGCCTATACACGGTACCATTTTTTCTTTTTTTTTGGAACATAGAAATTTGATTGATTATTCCATTTGGTCGAAATGTTTATCAAATTACTTTCAATTTCTCTTTTATATATATTTACATTATTTTCAAGGTACCATAAACAAACGTTTGATTTTTCCGAAAATCCGAGTAAAGCGATTTTACATGAAGGAATTTTTTTTTAAATCTATTAGTACTTTCTTATACAACCTAACATACACTATACAATTTCACAAACAATCAACCAGATTTTTCCAACCTGTTCGATCAGATTTTTTATCGAAGGAACTGAATAATTGTTTGTATTTGCTTGATCAAAACATTTTTTTTTCGATTTTCACTCTATTTGATCTTTTAGATCGAATAAATGGGAAAATCGAACGTTTTCATTGTACCGTGTATGGGCACCATTAGTAATATAATAAATGTGCTATTTTTTTTTTTTGAAAGTGGAGACCAGTAGTTAATAAGGCAATTTTCTGAGACAAGGCTGTTTTTAATGCATTTTATTAATCATATTTTTGAAGCATTCATCAAATAAAAGCTATGGACTTCAGAATCAAAACAGGAGATTTTGTGTAAATCATTTAGCAATGAATCATTCTAACATTTGCAGCAGCTGATTATTTTGTTGTTGTAGGAAATCACTTTTTGTGACCTGCAATTAAAAAAGAAATACAAGTTTAGTAACTTAAAAAAAAATCACATACTGTAAATGGCAATTTTAAAAATGTGTTAGAGAAATTTTTTTTGTTCTTAAAGGATACCCGTAGTGACATGTGACATGATGAGATAGACAAGTGTATGTACAGTACCTAGCACACAAATAACTATGCTGTGTTCCTTTTTTTATTTCTCTGCCTGAAAGAGTTAAATATCAGGTATGCAAGTGGCTGACTCAGTCCTGACTCAGACAGGAAGTGACTACAGTGAGACCCTCACTGATGAGAAATTCCAACTATAAAACACCTTTTCCTTGCAGAAAATGGCTTCTGAGAACAGGAAAGAGATAAAAAGGGGAATTTCTTATCAGTGAGGGTCACACTGTAGTCACTTTCTGTCAGCCACTTACATACCTGATATTTAACTCTTTCAGGCAGAGAAAGAAAAAAAAGGAACACCGCATAGTTATTTGTGTGCTAGGTACTGTACATACCAATGTCTATCTCATCATGTCACATGTCACTTCGGGTATCCTTTAAAGTGAAACTTAACCAGTTAATGGCAATCAGACGCATTAAAACATCCTGTTCGCCGCTGTTAATGGCAACAGGACGTTTTAATGCTTCTGATCGCTCTGCCGTCGCTGTGCACGAGTGCGCGCGCTCCCGCCGCGCACACACGTTGAGTCTCACAGTTCCGTGATTGGACCAGGGAATCACATGTTCCCTGGACCAATCAAGTGCCAGTAAGTGAAAAAGGCAGATCATTGTTACAAATCAGTAACAATGACCTGTCTTAAAAATGTTTGTAAATAAACTCGTTTTCTCCATCCCAGCTTATCTATCACCTCAGATTGCTGTCAATTAGCATTCAGAGGTGACAGGAGCTGGGAGAGAGAATCTGACTGTACTTGTGGTAGGCTTTTTGCTTTTTTAAATAACATTTTAACCCCATACTAGCCTAATTAACCCCTTAGCCCCCCCCCCTCCTTAGCCATTGACCCCTGTTCTGTTTAATTTTAGTATATTTTAGTACTTTTCTGTACTTTTTCACCCCTCTTGTCTCTCTTCTGCCCTTATTTTGGTATTTCTATCTATACTTTTCTATTTTTTCGTACCCACCTTAGTATAAAGGTTTGTGCGTTATACACATCAGAGAGAGATATTGTAGTGTATGAATCCCTCCTACCCTTCCATGGCAGGTTAGGGATCAAACAATACATCCCAAGTAAGGCTGCAAAGTATGGGGTGACATTTTATAAGGTATGGGAGAGCAACAGTGGCTACACATATGCTTTTATGCTGGCGTACGTACGAAAAGGGCGTCGGGAAAAAAGGGCGCGTGGTATAAACGATAAATGGAAAATATCGTTTATAGAAATATTGTGTAGAATTTCGTTTATAAATAGTGTTTTATGAATTTATAAATCACTAAATAATGTGTATGAGATCGGCAATTCTTAAAACGTTAATCTTCCCTATTTGTAAAGTGAAACTTATATTTACGTTTATTAAAAACCCTCCCTGTACCTATCCCTAACCCCTAGACCCCCTGTTGGTGCCTAAACCTAAGACCCCCCTGTTGGTGCCTAAACCTAAGACCCCCCAGTTGGTGCCTAAACCTAAGACCCCCCAGTTGGTGCCTAAACCTAAGACCCCCCTGTTGGTGCCTAAACCTAAGACCCCCCTGTTGGTGCCTAAACCTAAGACCCCCCAGTTGGTGCCTAAACCTAAGACCCCCCAGTTGGTGCCTAAACCTAAGACCCCCCTGTTGGTGCCTAAACCTAAGACCCCCCAGTTGGTGCCTAAACCTAAGACCCCCCAGTTGGTGCCTAAACCTAAGACCCCCCTGTTGGTGCCTAAACCTAAGACCCCCCAGTTGGTGCCTAAACCTAAGACCCCCCTGTTGGTGCCTAAACCTAAAACCCCCTATGGATAATAATGTTTTACAGACATTAATAAATAAAAACCGTAAAGAAAAAAATGTAAATTATTTTTTTGGGTGGATAATAATGTTTTAGAAATGTTTTAGAAATAGTGATTTAGTATCTTCATAAACGTTATTCGTCACGGGCTCATTTTGTAAACTTAAATCATCACAAACATAGTTATAAATCCTTAAAAATCTCCGGGCGCCGTTATAAATCCTTAAAAATCTCCGTCGCCTTTTTTTCCCTGTTCAGCGCCCATTAAACGATATTTATAATGGAAGTGAATGGGGCGCCCTTTTTGTCCACTTGTCTCATGCGCCCAAATCTACTGCTTCCTTTATGCTGTATGAGGGCAAAGATAGCCATTTACAGCCAGCTGGATGCCCACCATACATGCCAACCAGTGGGAAAATTGTGGTGGAACTATCTAACCCACTCCTCCACCAAGGCTATCATGTGTATGTTGACAACTACTACAGAAGTATTCCCCTTTTTCGCATTTTTATACTCAGCCCAGACTGGTGCCTGTGGGACATGAGGCCAAACTGCAAAGGCCTCCCACCACAGGCGGTTAATAAAAAATTAACAAAAGGGTAAATTGTACAGTCTCAGATGTGGTGAGCTCCTGGCTGTAAAATATAGGGACAAGAGGGGCGTCTTGATCCTGACATCCATTAAAAATGAAGCAATGGTTCCTGTCACAACCTCTGGAGAGCAGATCGAAAAGCCAGTGTCATAATGACTATAATAAGAAGATGGGCGTGGTGGACCTTACAGACCAAATGTTGTTGTACTACCTTTTACAAAAGAAAAAAAGAGGGCCTGGTACAAAAAAAGTATTTTTTTTTTTACCTCTTACAATGCACAAAGCTGTTGTGCTTTTTAGAAAGACAGGCCATGATGACAGCTACCTCCAGTTTCAGCAAGAAGTGTTAAGGTCGATGATTAACGAAAGTGCCCATATTACGAATTAATTCAATCCTATGCAATTGGATGACACAGTTCGCCCAAGTGGAAGACATTTTCCTGCCCTGATCCCCCCGAACGAAGTCAAGCAGAAGCCACAGAACAGATGTCTGGTGTGTACCAAGAACAAGAGGCGGTGTGACAGCAGATACCACTGTCCAAAATGCCCCTCACTGCTGGGACTCTGCGTTGTCAGCTGCTTTGAAGCATATCATACCCTCAGCAGTTATTAGACATCTTTTTTTTTATAACCCTAAATTTTAACTGGACTCTAATTTTTTCTCCCAACTTTTATTTGCCACTTACTGTCCCTCAAAAGAGCTCACAGTTTCCACTAGTGCACATTAACCCTCCACTGTTTTTGGGCTTGTGGGAGGAAACCAAGAAGTTTGGAGGAAACCCAAGACTCTTACAACCTGCAAATAGATTTTTTCCCCGCTTGGACTTTCTGCTGCAGGTTGAGAGTGTTAGTCACAAGACTTCACTCTGCAGACCACTCCCCCCCATCCCCAATAAAGAATTACATTGTTACATTTGGTAAAAAAGGGCCTTAAAAAAATCTAAATGTATAAAGGGTATCATTTTAAACGTGACAAGCAAGAGAAGAGAATTTGGGGTGTTTGATAGATGAGACCTATGTCATGTGAATTTTTTCTGTGCCAAAAAGAAAAAAAAACTAAAAAAAAAGTACAATGATCAAAGTTTTGGTGCAATTTCAGCAAAACCAAGTCCAAATGATACAAATATGTATATCTGAGTAGGTCTGGGTCTCTATAGTTTTCAGAATGGTGCAGGGGCGTAACTAGAAATCACTGGGCCCCCCTGCAAATATTTGGATGGGGCCCCCCCCATAGGTGCCAAATAATCGTAATGGGGCAGCGTTTCACTGTAAATTAATTGTAAAGTGGGCAGCATTTTACCAGACAATCGTAATGTGGGCCAGAAAATCGTAATGTGGGCAGAGTTCACCAGAAAATCGTAATGTGGGCCTTTAGAAAATCATAATGTGGGCAGAGTTCACCAGAAAATCGTAATGTGGGCAGCAAACACCTGAAAATCGTAATGTGGGCAGCAGACACAAGAAAATCGCAATGTGGGCAGCAGACACCAGAAAATCGCAATGTGGGCAGCAGACACCAGAAAATCGCAATGTGGGCAGCAGTGACCAGAAAATCGTAATGTGGGCAGCAGACACCAGAAAATCCTAATGTGGGCAGCAGACACCAGAAAATCGTAATGTGTGCAGCAGACACCAGAAAATCGCAATGTAGGCAGACACCTGAAAATCGTAATGTGGGCAGCAGACACCAGAAAATCCTAATGTGGGCAGCAGTGACCAGAAAATCGCAATGTGGGCAGCAGTGACCAGAAAATCGCAATGTGGGCAGCAGACACCTGAAAATTGTAATGTGGGGAGCAGCCACCAGAAAATCACAATGTGGGCAGCAGACACCTGAAAATCGTAATGTGTGCAGCAGACACCAGAAAATCGCAATGTGGGCAGCAGACACCTGAAAATCGCAATGTGGGCAGCAGACACCTGAAAATCACAATGTGGGCAGCAGACACCTGAAAATCGTAATGTGGGCAGCAGACACCAGAAAATCCTAATGTGGGCAGCAGACACCAGAAAATCGTAATGTGTGCAGCAGACACCAGAAAATCGCAATGTAGGCAGACACCTGAAAATCGTAATGTGGGCAGCAGACACCAGAAAATCCTAATGTGGGCAGCAGTGACCAGAAAATCGCAATGTGGGCAGCAGTGACCAGAAAATCGTAATGTGGGCAGCAGACACCTGAAAATCGTAATGTGGGCAGCAGACACCAGAAAATCCTAATGTGGGCAGCAGACACCTGAAAATCCTAATGTGGGCAGCAGACACCAGAAAATCATAATATGGGCAGCAGACACCTGAAAATCGTAATGTGGGCAGCAGACACCTGAAAATCGTAATGTGGGCAGCAGACACCTGAAAATCGCAATGTGGGCAGCAGTGACCAGAAAATCGTAATGTGGGCAGCAGACACCTGAAAATCGTAATGTGGGCAGCAGACACCTGAAAATCGCAATGTGGGCAGCAGTGACCAGAAAATCATAATGTGGGCAGCAGACACCTGAAAATCGTAATGTGGGCAGCAGACACCTGAAAATCATAATGTGGGCAGCAGACACCAGAAAATCCTAATGTGGGCAGCAGACACCAGAAAATCATAATGTAGGCAGCAGACACTAGAAAAAAAAATGCACCTGTGAAAAAAAACCAATTCACTTACCTGACAGAAGTCTTCTCCTCTCCCGGCATCTGGCGTGCAGCTCCCCGAGTCCTCCTGCAGCACATCTCCCGCGCTGACAGGCAGAGTGCAGGGCTACGGCAAGATGGCTGCCGAAGCCCTGTACTAGAGACACAAATAGTCTCCAGTGTAGGGCTTCTTCGGCGGCCATCTTGCCGTAGCCCTGCTCTGCCTGCCGGAGACTATGCAGGCTGCTGGTGGAGCGGGGCTGCGGGGAATGAACTGGCGCAGCGTCTATTAGACGCTGCGGCCAGTTGAGCACCTTGCTGGGGGGTCCAGAGCAGAGCTCCCCCCCACGCACAGTGAGCGGGCCCCAGAGCAGCCCCGGGCCCCCCTGCGGCTGAGGGGGTCGCATCCCCGGTAGGTACGCCAGTGGAATGGTGACATTTATGACCTGTATCGAATGTTCTGAGACTCCAGGGGCTTTGCTAGGAAAGAATGACTGTATTACTTTTGGTGCAAAAAAAAAATCCATTGGCGCTGCTCAAGGTTAACACTGTATTGTGTGGCAAAAAAAGCTATCCGATTATGTATACAGGGTATCATTTTAACTGTGACAAGCTAGAGAAGAGAATTTCGGGTCTTTGACAGCTGAGGCCTATGTCATCTGATTATAGTGGCTCAACTCCCTTTCCTATACAGTTCTCTGGTGTCTAGTGGTCCACCTTTGCACCCATAAACAGTTCCCTGGTGTCTAGTGACCCCCATCCTCCCCTATACACTTTTATAGTGTCTAGTGCTTTCCCCATATAGCTTCCCTGGTGATCTAGGGCTAGACACTGAGACCAAGTTGCAAGCCAACCTCAATGTCTAGTGGCCTCTTCTCTCCCTTATAAAGATTATAAAGAAGTTCCCTGTTGTCTTGTACCCCCTTGCTCCTCTATAAAGTTACCTGGAATCTAGTGGCCCCTCCCTCCCCTATACACATCCCCGGTGTCTAGTGGACCCATTTCCTCCCCTATAGAGTTCCCTGGTGTGTAGTTGTCCCTTTTGCACCCCTAAACAGCTCCCTGGTGTCTAGTGACCGCCCTCCTCCCCCTATACAGTTCCCTTGTATCAAATGCTTTCCTTCTTCACCCCCCCCCCCCCCCCCCCCCCCTTTCCCAAATGGCTTCCCTGGTGATCTAGGGCTTCACCCCCAATAAAGCTTCCCTGGTGGTCTAGAGTAGGTCAAACATAATCCATAGTGGGGAAAAAACTTGAGAGCCAAATGTGATGGCTCTGCAAGGCCAGATTTTGCCCATGGGCCAGAGTTTGACATGCATGGTATAGATCCATACCAGGGGGTGCTTTTAAAAAGACTAAATAGGACATTAAAGGGAAGGTTCACGGTACTAAAAAAAACAAACTGCACTCACATGGGGCTTCTTCCAGCTCCTGGCAGTCGATCGGTGCCCTCGGCGAAGCTCCTCTCCCTCCGGGCGTCCAGCAGTGAAGAAGCCGACCTCGCCAGGTCTGGTTCCAGGTCGGCTTCCGTGCGCTCCACGGCGGGGGGTCACGTGGTGTAGAGACATCATCGGGTCTCTACTGCGCAGGCGCAGAACTACTGCGCCTGCGTAGTAGAGACCCGATGACGTCACGTACATCACGTGACCCGCGCCGTGGAATGCACATGACGCCGACCCGGAAGCCGACCTTGCGCCCGGAGGGAAAGGAGCTGCGCCGAGGGCAACGATCGACTGTCAGGAGCTGGAAGAAGCCCCAGGTAAGTGCAGTTTTTTTTTCTTTTAAGTGCGCGGATCTTCCCTTTAAGGCTTTCCTATGAGGAGATGGATTAGTCCAAAGCCTGTGGGTAAGAGAATCAGAACAGTCAGTTCAATAATACCTTCTGTAAATTACAGCTACATATGAAATCATTTAATGACATTACACTTTGCTTCAGGACAAATACAGTATACTTTTTCTATGTTAAAAAACATGTATTTAACATTTTACAGTTGTCATCATATTACTCCTTTAACTAAATCTCAAGTTTCATATTTTTGTTTCTAGTTAAGATCTCTAGATGTGGATTTCTTTCATAATTTTGCCCACATGAGGAAAAAAAGAAAATGCAGTCAGACAAATTAACCTTTTTTTCCCGTCTATTTTAAAAAGAAACAAAAAGAAAACAACACACCTCTTCTATTTCTTAATTAAAAATCTTCGTGTTGTGCCTTCATTCTGTGATGTGCTTCCTCCAGCCATTGTCATACCACTTGTACCAGGTAGAGCAAATATTCCTTCACCAGCACCCAGCGCACCACTAAATCCATTTCCATTAAATCCTGCTGCACCTTGTGAACCACCTCCAGCACCTAGTGTACTGCCCCCTAGCATTGCTGTTCCGGTTGCAGTAAGACTGATATCTCCACCGAGACCAGTAGCTCCCATACCAGAATTTAATGAATCACCAACTCCACCTGCTTGCCCAACTAGTCCGCCAAGCAGACTTCCTTTTCCATCTTGTCCACCAAGCAGACCTCCTAGCCCAAGTACTCCACTAAGCAGACCTCCTTGCCCACTTTGTCCACCAAGCACTCCACTAACAGCATTAACAGCAGTATTTGCAACTCCATTAACTATATCTGTCACTGATGTAAGAAGCCCAGGAACCACTTCTGTGACACTTCCAAGTGCATTTCCCACATTAAGTCCTTTTGTTAGTCCTCCTACGGTATTCAGAACCCCTCTTGTGACTCCAGGAACTGCTCCTGCGACATCTCCAAGTATGTTTCCCACACCAAGTGTTCCTGTCATTCCTCCTGAGGGCCTTACAAGTCCTCCTGTGACACCTCTAAGTGTGCTACCCAGCCCTCCAATGGTTTGAGTAACTGGTTTTATTAGACTACTTATCCCCCGAAACACTTCATTAGTCAAAGAGGTCCTTCCAAGTAGCTGTTGAAGAAGGTTGCTCAAAAGTCCCAGATTCTTGGAACCTATCTCAGCAAGAAATTGCTTCGGACCATCTATTCCTGTTGTCCTTCCATCAAGGCTTGGAAGACCAAGGAAATCCTACATAAAACAAAAACAAACAAACAAAAACATCAGAATGCCTTAGCAATAGAAAATGAAATCATTTAAAGTTCGTGCTTTTTGGTAATTATTATTTTTTAGTAATTATACAGTGCTGACATCTTCCACAGCGCTTTACAAAGTATATTGTCTTGTCACTCACTGAGGGCTGGAACCCACAGGAGCGCTTTTGGCAGCGTTTTGGCAGCACTGCGATACGCTAGCAGTTTGCCAAAACGCTGGGCTAATGTTAATGGATGGGGCAACTTCCACAGGAGCGTTTGCGTTTCCCAGAAACGCAAACGCAGGACCTGCAGCATTTTGGGAGCGTTAGCGCTTCAATGTAAAGTATTGAAACGCTAGCAGAAACGCTCAGCAAAACCTAAACTGAGCGGTTTTGCTAGCGTTTTGCGGTTCAGCACACTGTAACAAAATGAAAAATAATTCACAGGACCAATCAGGATAAAAACGCAAAACGCTACGCACCCGCTGGGCAAAAAAATACAATGTTGCAAAACACAACCAAAAATGTGCATGAATCCGCTTGCAAACCGCTCAGACAAAACGCTAGCGGTTGCGTTTTGCTATGCTGATTTCAGTGGGTTCCAGGCCTAACTGTTCCTCAGAGGAGCTCACAATATAATTTCTACCCCAGTCATGTGTCCACCCACTATAGTCTAGGGCCAATTTGGGTGGAGCCAATTAGCTTATCTGTATCTTTTTGAGATGTGGGAGGACATCATTGTACCTAGAGAAAATCCACGCAGACACAGGAAGCCTACAAACTCCATCCAGGTAGTGGAATTCAAACCTTTTCTGCATTACATAAAGTGGAGTAGAGAATCTTCATTTTAAGTGACCATACAAAGGTCAATATTTTAGAATATGTAATCACTTTCATCAATGTTTTATTGATCCTGACATAGCCAATTAATCAGTGCTGCTCAGCAAGATTTCGGATATCCGAGTTACCCAGATAATCCAAATTTTTTCAGTTATCCGACCGGATTTGGATTTTGGATACCTGGGCCCAAATCCGGATAGCAATCCGCGGATAGTTGTGAGGCAATCCGGATATCCGCGGATATCCGAGGATATCCAACTATTGAGATACTCTAACTGAGAAGATGACGTCTATGACGTCATTGAGCCAATCAGAGGGCTCCCAGGGGCTCCCAGCAGAAGCCCTAGCAACCAATCACAGAAAGGATCCCTGGCCAGCCCCACCTGACCTCATTCAGCCAATCAGAGGCCTCCCAGCCTAAGCCCTAGCACCCAATCACAGAAAGGAACCCTGGCCCCCCTGTATAATAAGGAGCGGTGCCATGATGAGAAATATCGTCCTTGCTTGTCACTAGTGCTCACTGAGAGACATGCTCCAGTGCTGCTGGCCTAGCAAGTGTTGTATACAGTGATAAACCTGAAGTTGTTCAGTGATTAACACCTTCAATATCACTACACTATTGTTCTATTGTTTATTAGGTAGCTAGTGGCACTTGGCACGTGGCACTCGGCACGTGTCACTTGGCACGTAGCACTTGCCAAGTGCCACCTGCCAAGTGCCACCTGCCATTAGCCAAGTGCAACGTGTCAAGTGCCACATGCCAAGTGCCAAGTGCAAGTGGAACATGCCAAGTGGCACGTACCACATCCGGCATGCTGCTGCATTGCCCTGCTCCTGCTGCCTTTGCTGCTCCCACCGCCAGGGTGCCACAGGCCACTGCTGCTGTGCTGATACCACCTATATTTAACCCAAAACACAATTGCTGCCTAATTTTTTGGAGGTGTCTGTGCTGAAAACTGTCATGTCCCAGATGTGCGGTTGGACTTTGGATACAATATGGGCTGCACGACTGCTGTCTGGAACCTAGTCCTGATGTTAATTGACAGATTTTTCTTTTTTTAGGGGGGGGGGGGGGGGGAGTTTAAGTCCCCACATCATCAATTAGTGTTTTCCCTAAAAACATGATGCCACGTGCCTCATTTACCCTAAAACGTTTTAAAAGCAATTTAAAGGCCACTCCTACCCGGATATCCGAACCTGGGAGGATATCTGGGATACTGGGTTCGGATATCCGATTTGGATTCCAAAAGTTCAAACTCGGATATCCGATTTGTATTGGATTTCTGGGTATCCGGATCTGAATTCAATTCAGATTTTGAAAAGGGGTATCTGAGCAGCACTGCAATTAATAAACTTCCAATCAATGTGGGACAGTTTATTGGTCTGATCATGCACAGCAGTATATTATCATTAAGTGGGTGAGGGAAGAAGCAGAGGTGGCTTAATGGCCACATAGTTTTGTGCTAAACCAGGGCGTACATATGGCCGTACCGCCAGTGGGCTGGGCGCAGGGTAAGCCGAATGACAGCTCACCCTGCTAAATATCCCGGAGGCACTAAATACTATTCCCCCTCCAAGTTGTGGCAACTCGAAATTCAAGGTCTGGCGATCACCGGATCCCTAAATTACTCTTATGCAGGGGAGCAGCACAGCATTCCTGCTATGACTGCGCCCAGATTCAGCGCTAGGTGCTGGGGGCCGAAATAACCTGCTTTGAAATCAGGGCATATAAAGCTAGTCAGTGCAGTGATTTGAATGACTCCCAATCCTATTTCTACTGACATCTGATAGAGTGGTGCAAGGTGGTACAATGATCACCACTACCCATGTGATTTGCAATCAGGACGTGATTGATCATTTGGCAGATTGGGCCAATATTAATTAGTGTAATCAAACACAAATGTACTAAGCGCTCACATAGCTCTAAGCAGTCACTAGAAAAGCATAAAAACATATAAAACGTCCAGTGTGAACAACATCAGATCTGGATTTAAGTCCTTTCAAATATGATGGAACGTACCTTCCCACTCGTGTAATGGTAGTGCAACATATATTGCAATAGGCTCAAACGCTCAGTGTTCATCTGGTGTAAGGCTATGTTCACATTGTAAATCACCAGCGCTATCGCAAGTGTTTTGTAAAGCGCCTTTCCCTGCGCTTTTAGCTTAGAAAAGTGCTTTTTTAAACACTTTTGCGGAGCGATTAGTTTTTTCACTTTCTGACATCAGTCAGGAAGTGAACTCTTTAACCCGGAAAAGAATATATACAATGGGGTGGATTCACTAATAGCGTGCCTTATCAGAGTTAACACTTATGCCTGCTAACTGGAAATGACGAGAGCTCTACTCGTCCTGATCTGAACCCCAGCGGGTCCAATCACTATATACTGTAAGCTGTGTGTTCTAAATGATGTCAGTATACAGGAATCATGTCTGAGGAAGGCTTCATATTCTTAGTCTTAGCTTACTCCTTTTCCACTAAGTTAGCCAATAAATGGTATCGTCCTGATTCAAAACCACTTTCTTTTACTGACGGCTAACACAGTACAATACTCCACTGCTACTACTTACTTAGCTAAGGCGTATTCCAGCCCCGTAAGCTTGTACGTCCCTCGCTGTCCTCTTCCTGTTTGGCCCTGTACAGTAGCCACGTCAGGCAAGTTGGAGACTACTGTGCATGTACTGGCCTGGTCAGCGCACCTCCTGGATCACGCTATCATGGCCAGGAGCACTCGGCACTTGTGCACTACGATAAGGCTAGTAGCCGCACATGCACAAAATGCGCCCAGGCCATGGGAGTGCAATCAAGGAGGTGTACCACCAGACCAGCGCATGCACAGTAGTCTGTGACTGTACTGGGCAGAACAGTGGATCAAGGAAGAGGCCCGGGAGGACAACAAGGGATATGCAATACTATGGGGGATGGAAGAAACCCCTGTGAGTAAAAGAACACTATTTATGTTCACCATGGGGATTCTTTAAGGTAGTCATACATTCAGGGCTCGTTCCCACTATCGCGAATCTGCATGCGTCCAACGCATGCAGATCCGCACATGTAATGCAAGTGGATGGGCCTGTTTCCACTGTAGCGTTGTTGAGGTGCGTTTTTTTCAGCGTGAAAAAAACGCACAAAAGAGCCAACGATTTCGCCTGCGTCGGGAATCCGTGCGAATCGCCGCTAATGTATTTAATAGTAAAAACGCATGCGTTTGTTACATGCGTTTTTACCCGCGATTTCGCGTGCGATTTCGCACCTTTTTCAATTTTATTTAGCCCTGGCAGTGTCATGGTTAATTTCGCATGGCACCCTGCCATGCGAAATCGCATGCGAAATCGCGGGTAAAAACGCATGCGGAAACTCATCCGCATGCGTTTTTACAAGCGTCGGAATGCGGCCGAAATCGCGTCGCAACAGTGGGAACGAGCCCTCACTGATTTTCCCAGCATATCTGATCACTTTGATTGAAATCGAAGCTCCAATATGTCAGATCAATCGTAATACTTGATCAAAATTCAATCTGACATGACCAAAAAAGGGGGCGAGGCAGCAGCAGCGGATAAGTGGCAGACACGGACAGGTAATGTGTAGTGCACTGGGCACTGTGGGGGTACATTGAGCATTAGGGGGGACAGCGTCGGGTTGGCGAGGTGGCGAATGCAGTGTCACAAGGATGATTCTAGACTGATTTCATGCTGAAATTGATCGGGAATCAGCCTGTGGCGTATGGGCAAGCAACAGATCTCTTTCCAATCAGATTCGAATAGAGAGAGATCTGTCTCTGGGTCAATCTGCCCATTCATTGTCTGCTGTATGGGCATGTTTAGCAACCATGAACGAGTTATCTTGTGTACAATAACTTGGGGCAGGGCTGCTCCAGCTGGCTATACCAAGCTAAGAGCAGTTGTGCTCGGATACCCCCAATCTCAAATTAGAGTGATCACGAATTCGAATTTCACCCACTTACGAATTGCCTACTGATCACGAGTAGAAAGGAATATCCGACTCGAGTGTGGTTTTGAGTGGAATAACCGCATGTAATAACGAATCACGAGTGGTATTCGTGATTAAAAACCCGCCAACTTTAATGGTTAATAGCAAAGCCCCCTTACATGCCAGAAACACCAAATTTGCCAGATATGTTAAGAAGAACAGTAGGAACAAGAGGATTTTTTTTTTCAAAAAGACCTTATCGTTTTCGAGAAAATCTATTTTAAAGTTTCAATTGAAAAATGATACATATAAATGTGGTAAATACTTTAACTGTCATTTACCCCATTTTTTTCCTCTTGTTCCCATTGTTCTTTTCTCAAAAACTATAAGTTATTTTTGAAAAAAAAAATTCCTCTTGTTCCTACTGTTCTTCTTAACATATCTGGCAAATTTGGTGTTTCTGGCATGTAAGGGGGCTTTGCCTGATCGGCATTCGTGATCGAGAGCCAATTACGACCTTGTGATTGGAAAAAATGGCTCATGATCACAAGTTACTCGTGATCACGACCTCGTGATGAGAATCCCTGGCTAAAGGTTCGTATACACGTCCGATAAAGATCGTTCGTTACGAACGATTCGTGACGTTTACACGATATTCAAATTAGACTGAAAAGATCGTTCGTAATGAACGATTGTGTACACACGTGAACGATATAAGTATAAAGTACTGAACGACGAACGATAAAAAAATGCGTGCGCAAACGGAAGTGACGTTATGACAGGCAATAAGAACATGCGTTATCGGACGATCTTTGTACACACTGCAACGATTGAACGATTATCTTTCGAAAAAATCCGCCGGGTTGGATCGGTCCGATTGAACGATAACGATCGTTATCGTTCACAAAAACGATCGTTCACACTTTTTGAACGCACGATTATCGTTCCGATTGTCGTTATCGTTCGTTTTTGAACGATCGTTATCGTACGTGTGTACTCAGCTTAAGAGTAGTGCAGATCCTGCATCCAGAGCAGGTTAATCTCAAGCGCCCCCTGCTGCACTCTGCAATAGGTAGCGGGGTGCACACTGGCAAGCTGGAGAGCCACAAAAGAATGTGGAGTGCATGTAAAAAATAAAAATAAAAAATGGCTGACAAAAGGTAATTATACAGAAACATGCTAACAGCTTTGTAGCAGAAACTTGCAGCCAACTATTAAGCATTTGTATGCACGTTGCAGCTACTATTATCTACAGTACTTATTACCATCTGCACTGAACCTTCTTTGACTTTCCCCAAGCATTCTCAGCAGATTTGATCACTGAGATGGAATTCGCTGATAGTCTTTAGCACAACATGCCACATTGATCGTAATTTTTAGAAAACTTTTTAGAGAATTGCTGAAAATCAATCAAACTTATCAAGCTGACTGGGCGGATAATCTTGATTGATCGAGGCTGGTGGAGCAGCGATGCTTAATCGATAGCCCATAGTCCTGCATTCCATTAAATGGTGCAATGTTGTAATTCAATGGATTTCATGAAAAAACTATGTGTAGTAGGTGAAAGGATTCAATCCCTCTATAGGCCTATACCCACTTTGTGATTTTTACATCGATTTTTCCGACAAGCAATGATTTTGTGAGCGACGAGCAGTCGTTTCCGCGATCTCATGAGGTATGTACAGGCGTGCGATTACACAAACAATGTTTGGTAATAACAACCGTCACAACGGATGGTATTTTTAAGATCCCCGATGGCTCCTGTGCAAAGTACTGCAATCGTTTGATCTCCCGTTCTCACCTGTGTGCAGTTGCGTGTTCCTGCAGGTTCAGAAGATGAATCAGGGAACCTCATTTGTCGGAAGGGGTCGCTGTGAGGTTCACCAATCCAACTTCAGGTGAGTATTTAGCTTAGGATCAGATTCAGAAGATCTGATGTGTATGTGCACCTTTACAGATGTATATAAACAAAAAACTATGAACACACTATTTTATGCTCTGCGACTCTAACTACCCCTCACTGGTGCAAACCAAGAACACTTTTTTAAAACGCTAGCATTTTAAAAAGCGCTTGGCTGATGTATTTGAATGGGATGGATAACACCGGAGCGATGTGTTTTTTCCCAAACGCAAACGCAGGTCGTGCAGCATTTCTGCTGATTTCTGAGCCTTAATGTTAAGTATAGGAAAGTGGAAAATCGCTCTGAAAAGCGCTGGATCAGAGTGATTTTCCAAGTGTTTGTTGTTACAGAAGCTGTTCAGTTCCAGCTCTACTGTAACAAAAAATTAAATAATGCTACACCAAAACGCTCCAAAAATCACTTGGCATAATTAGAAAATCGCTAGGCACATGCCTAGAATCGCTCTGAAAAATCACTTCAAAAGCGCTGAGCGTTTGCGATTACGCTATCGCTTTTTGGTGTGCACTGACCTTAAGTTTCTAAATGTCACTGATCTGACATCTGGGCATGAGACACCTGTCCTCTAAAAGGGAAGGGAAGTGGGCGGGGTAAAAAAATAGGCATTATTAATTTTGCCGTACAAGTAGTATGTACCTCGTAGATATGGAAATTTGTGGATAAAGCTGGGGACAGGGGGGTAGAGTTGCAGAATGTTGTACAATGCTTTTACTCTTTAGGTCCCTTTCACACTAGCACATTTTCATTGCGTTGCATTACCCATTTTTAACGCAGGGTAACGCTACAGCAATGAAAGTCTATGGGACATTTCATACCTGATATGATGCAATGCGGTGGAAGTAGGCAAATTACAGCTAGGGCAACAGCGCGTTATGGGCCAGCATCTGCGGTGACGTTCGTTAGCCAGAAGTCATGTAAGTCAATGGTACCGCAAATATTTTTACTTTTTAGCGTTGCAGTGCGCATGCACTGAAGCAAAATTTGTCAATACACTTGCTTGCAATACGTATTTCCGCCACAAGAAGTGAGAGGTAGAGAGCCTCACTCATACGGCTTGATTCACTAAACCGTGCTAACTCATAGCACGGCCGCGCTAGCGTTTTTGCGTGCAAACTGAACTTTCGCATGCAATTGCAAGTGAAAAGTTTGCCATTGCGCGCAAAAATGTGTGATTGTGTGCGAAAACACGCTCGAAAAAGCTAGCGCGGCCGTGCTATGAGTTAGCGCGGTTTAGTGAATCAAGCCCTAGGTATATTTTACAACATGAATTACAGCATGCATACAAAAAAGGCTGGCACCACAGAATAAAAATAAGCTCTTTATTGAAATGCCATTAAAATGACATAATAGTCAAAAAAATAGGCTTTGCCGCCTAAGCCTATTTTTTTTGACTATTATGTCATTTTAATGGCATTTCAATAAAGAGCTTATTTTTATTCTGTGGTGCCAGCCTTTTTTGTATGCATGCTGTATGGGCCTCATTGGTGCTGAGACCTTTGACTTGCAGGAACGCAGGAATTTCTCCTTTTACTGAGTGCTCCTCCACTCCACGAATTTTACACTATGAATTACATTAATATGCATTACCGCAAGGATCTACGAGATTTTTTTTTAGGGTTGCGGTGCGATCATACGATAGAGGCACATTGAAAACACCAGTTATAGATGTGAGACCGGTCCTAAGGTTTTGCACACACCAACCAATATAATTTTTATTTTCAAAACTGATTTATAGAATAGGAGCAAACATATATATATATATATATATATATATATATATATATATATATATATATATATATATATATATATATATATATATATATATATATATATATATATATATATACAAATACAGAGTGTGCTGCAGCCCCTCTGTATTTGTATATTTCTGATGGAGTCTGGGGACTTCCAGTGCTGCGTGCATGCTTTGCATAGAATTGCATAAAATTTGGTTTGTCCTGCTTATCCCTTGGCATTTATATACCGTATATACTCGCAAGCAAGCCGACCCGCATATAAGCCGACCCCCCAACTTTTACCTGAAAAAAAACAGGAAAAAATGATTGACCCTCGTATAAGTCGGGGGTAGGAAATGCTGGCCGCGTGATCCCCCCAGTGTGTCCCAATATAGCTAGTATAGTGCCCAGTATGGGTAGCTAGTGCCTCAGTATAGCTAGTAAAGTGCCCAGTATAGCTAGTAACCACGGACCACGGACCACATCACTCGCAAGCAAGCCGACCCCCCAACTTTTGGCCCACTTTTGGGGGGTCAAAAATTCGGCTTGCTTGCGAGTATATACGGTATATATATATTATTATATATTGTATATATACATATATTGTATAAACTAGCTGATGGCCCGGCGTTGGCCAGGCATGGTTTTGGCTGGTCACTCCAATATTCACCTAGGTGCTCCTTCAGTGTTGCTAACCTGGATGGGGTAGCTTGCCGGTGCACTCGTTCAGTAGGTTCACCACTCCAGCCACAGTAAATCCCAACAACAATGAGGGCAAGGCACTCCACGAGCTTCAAACTTGCATTTGTTTATTCAGAGCTTAGACACATACATGTTATGGGTCACCTGACTCATCCTCAAGTGAGGGTCAGGTGACCCGTAACATGTATGTGTCTAAGCTCTGAATAAACAAACGCAAGTTTGAAGCTCGTGGAGTGCCTTGTCCTCATTGTTGTTTTGATGTATTTGGCTGGTGTTGGAATGAAACAAATCTGACTGGCTGCGGCTCCACCTCCTTTTCTGAATTTGAACCCCAGTCACCCAACGACCAACTGTACCAGGTTTGAGGCTTGTGCCACTAACAGTGCAAGAATGGCTGCAATTAAATATTCCCCTTGAAAATAAAAAGGTGAATTTTGATTGGCTTTTGTAGGTTCCACCCACTTTTCTGAATACTAATCCCAGTCACCCAGTAACCAGCTGGTCAAAGTTTGAGAACCCTACCATGAGGGATGCTCAAATCCGACCCGGGAGACATCCGGATAGTTGCTATCTGGATATCTCCCAATAAAGCTGTGCGGGGGGGGGGGGGGGGGTCAATCTTACCAGAATGACATCTTCTTTCGTCCGTACGCGTTGCCTCCCACGATGCGCTCCAAGCGCCGCATGCCCCGGTCTCGTAACTACAAACACTTCCTCCATCTTGGGTGGCAACGCGTACGGACGAAAGAAGACGTCATTCTGGTAAGATTGACCCCCCCCCCCCCCGCCACTCTCCTCCGGGACCGGCGCATGCGGCGCTTGGAGCGCATCGTGGGAAGCAACGCGTACGGACGAAAGAAGACGTCATTCTGGTAAGATTGTCACCCCCCCCCGCCCGCACAGCTTTATTGGGAGATATCCGGTTAGAAACTATCCGGATGTCTCCCGGGTCGGATTTGAGCATCCCTGCCTACCATTAACAGTGTAAGAATGACTGCAGTTTACATTTTCCCAGTGAAATTTGTATTTGTCTCTGTCTACTTTTTGGTTATGGGGGTAAAAAGCATCCTATATGCTATTCCAGGTAATGTACTATGTGTGTGCCAAGTTTCATTCAAATCCGTTCAGCCATTGTTGCCTAATTGAGTAACAAACATCCAAACTGTTGCACTTATAATATTAGTAAGAGATATATAATATATATATATATATATATATATATATATATATATATATATATATATATATATATATATATATATATCTTGATTTTTTATAAATACTCATTTTAATGCACCAGTGGTAAACAAAATGACAACATTTTCCACATATTATACTCACAAGATATTTGGATACTTTTTCGACGAGTGGTCGCTGTATAAAGGAAACAAGAGTTGAACATTTTAGATGAATCGGGTTGTCTTGATAATGTACAAAGTACCATAACATATCTGATGTCAGGATATTCAGAACAAATCAGTAAAAGATAAATTCCTATTGTTTTTTGGTTGTTACTTTGAGTTAGGTTCAGCATACACGCAAGGCCGGATTTACCATAAGGCACTATAGGCACGTGCCTACAGGCGCCTGTTGATGGAAAGGCAGCTTACTCCCCTCCCCAAGTGACTCCCTACCTCCTTTCCTATGCAGAGTCCTGAGCAGAGCATGAATGAGAGGTTACTCACCCGAGTCTGGCATTCCACAGTTCAGATCTCCCTTCAGTTGGGGGCACCTCTAGCTACCTAATGCTTGGGGGCACCTCCAGCTACTTAATACTGAGGATAGCTCTGGCTGCCTAATTCTAAGGGGCACCTGTACCTAACTATGACATGCAAGGGAAGTAAGGGAGAAACAACAGCTGGGTCAGCCAGCACACTGGTGTTTGTAGATACATGGAGGGCGGAGTCTAGGGTGCCAGGATATCGGTGCCTACAGGCTCCTGTGATGTAAATCCGGGCCTATGATACACGGGTCAATTACCGCCCAATATGCTAAGTTGGTTGCTGCTTCTCTGGCTGAACTGTAATAGGATAGTGATAAATTCCAATATATTTAATTAAAAATGTATCGAGAATCGATGGAATCATAAAGCCTGGTACACACATCCAATCTTGAGTGGACAATTTTACCACTTCCATGTAGTATGAGCACTTGCCTGAACAATCTGTTCATAGTATTCAGAATCTGTTGGCTCTCATGGTATATGGAGGTGGTAAAAGTGGTCAGCCATTGGCCAATCAAAATTACATGTGTGTACCAGGCTTAAAGGAAACAAAGTTAAATAATGATGGCCGGTGTTACTTACTTTGGGCTTCCTCCAGCCCCCTGTACTTCTCCTGGTCCCGCACAGATGTTCCTCTCTGCTTCAATCAGCAGCTGTGGCCCTCCAAAAGCTGCATAAGCAGGCCCGAGTTGTGCACCTCTTGTTGGCATTCCCAAGGACGGGAGCGTTCTCCACTTGTGCAGCTGTAAAAATTGCATCTGTGCATGTGCCGTACACTCCTGACAATGGGAGTCCAATTGAGGAGGTGCGCATGCGCAGTAGCCTGCCACTGGCTCAGGTGGCCAGCTTTCAGAAAGGCACTGCTGTTGAACAGAGCAGAGCAAAAATTATGGTGAGGGGCCAGAAGGAATACAGGAGGCTGGAAGAAGCCCCAGGTAAATTAAACTGGCAACTTTTATTTCACTTTAGTTACCCTTAAAACGGTGTCATTTGATGTGGCCTTCAATCCCCCACAAGAGCTCCATATAGGGAAACCAGTACTGCAAGCAAGTTTGTTGCTCTGTAGAGTATGCAGCCATATGATGCCCATTAATGATACAATCCTGACTGTACAATCTTACAACCTTTATGTAATATGAGGGAATACCTGAAGTATACATTCAAAGCATATTCAGTCAGTTTACATTTCTACTACATACATTTGTACAGTCAGGATGATATCATTGATAAATACCTTTACACTAAAGCTGCATACAGACACCAGATCATAAAGACCACCTCGGGCAAGAATTAAGCATGTGTGTGTGTACAGAGGTTCTGCCTGCAGGCTAGAGACAAGTTTGTATAGAACTCTGCCACAAACTGTCATTCGAAGGATCAAGCCCCGATCCCTACCGGGGAACAGAGATTAAAGGTGTGTACATAGCTTCAGTTTAAAGAACAACTATCAAAGGAATAGTTTTTCTGTAAACCCCATATTCCTGAAAAAATGTTAGCCAGCAACACTAAAAAGCTTTTCAGACGTCTCTCACCACAGCCAGTATGAAAAAAATGCAGTGTTTACCAGCTGTTTGTAACAATTTTGTATTGGCATTGGGGGGAGGCAGATCTGTACTATGTAGCTAGGTTACACTTCTCCCTGGCTGTAAACTATTTACACTGCTAAGGCACAGAGAGAGACAGAGATAGGATCAGGCACACAGCTGCAGATGATGTTATTTACAAACTATGTGTAGGTATATGTCTGCTTTCTATCATTCTGAACTCATTTTACTCAAAGCATTACTGCTGGTGAGGACTGTCTCTGTATGCTGGATGTGCTGGACACAGTCCTCCATAGTAATCCCCACAGTGAGGACTCTATTCTGTCCTTTTTTTTTTTTTTTTTTTTTTTTGTGGCACAAATGAAAAGATGAAAAAAAAATCGCTTGTATTGCTATTTGCTAGTAATTACTGGAAATATATGTGGCATTTAGAATTTTAGCTAACTTTGATAGTTGTCCTTTAATTTCTTCAACTTGCTACAAATGTGATTCAAATCTACAATTGGCATATGTGTCTTACCACTGGTCTACCGGAAGGTGTAGTTAACAATCCAAGGTCAAAAGAAGCCTGCAATATGTATGAAAAGAAGTTCATAATTGTTAATTAAACATTCTAAACACCAAAACACACACATACACACACATATTTACATTTCTATTTTAAAATACCATCTCCCTCTAATGTCTGTATGTGTACAGAGAGGTACTTCTAAATGTAATATACAGTATTGGAAGACCTGTCTCTCTTAGAGTAATACGCTGTTCATCTTGTATTGCTGCTGGGGCAAAACTGTTTATATAGAACTCTGCCACAAACTGTCATTCGAAGGATCAAGCCCCGATCCCTACCGGGGAACAGAGATTAAAGGTGTGTACATAGCTTCAGTTTAAAGAACAACTATCAAAGGAATAGTTTTTCTGTAAACCCCATATTCCTGAAAAAATGTTAGCCAGCAACACTAAAAAGCTTTTCAGACGTCTCTCACCACAGCCAGTATGAAAAAAATGCAGTGTTTACCAGCTGTTTGTAACAATTTTGTATTGGCATTGGGGGGAGGCAGATCTGTACTATGTAGCTAGGTTACACTTCTCCCTGGCTGTAAACTATTTACACTGCTAAGGCACAGAGAGAGACAGAGATAGGATCAGGCACACAGCTGCAGATGATGTTATTTACAAACTATGTGTAGGTATATGTCTGCTTTCTATCATTCTGAACTCATTTTACTCAAAGCATTACTGCTGGTGAGGACTGTCTCTGTATGCTGGATGTGCTGGACACAGTCCTCCATAGTAATCCCCACAGTGAGGACTCTATTCTGTCCTTTTTTTTTTTTTTTTTTTTTTTTTTTTGTGGCACAAATGAAAAGATGAAAAAAAAATCGCTTGTATTGCTATTTGCTAGTAATTACTGGAAATATATGTGGCATTTAGAATTTTAGCTAACTTTGATAGTTGTCCTTTAATTTCTTCAACTTGCTACAAATGTGATTCAAATCTACAATTGGCATATGTGTCTTACCACTGGTCTACCGGAAGGTGTAGTTAACAATCCAAGGTCAAAAGAAGCCTGCAATATGTATGAAAAGAAGTTCATAATTGTTAATTAAACATTCTAAACACCAAAACACACACATACACACACATATTTACATTTCTATTTTAAAATACCATCTCCCTCTAATGTCTGTATGTGTACAGAGAGGTACTTCTAAATGTAATATACAGTATTGGAAGACCTGTCTCTCTTAGAGTAATACGCTGTTCATCTTGTATTGCTGCTGGGGCAAAACTGTTTAAGGACCACTATCACAAAAATATGTACAGTTTAAAACACATGAGAACACATAAATCAAAAGTACATTTCTGCCAGAGTAAAATGTGCTACAAATAATTTTTCTCCTATGTTGCTGTCACTTACAGTAGGTAGTAAAAATCTGACAGAACTGACAGGTTTTGCACTAGCTCATCTCCTCTTGGGAGATTCTCAGGGTTTTCTTTATTTTCAAAAGCACTTAGCGAACGGCAGTCTGTGAAAACAAGAAGGGGGGTGGTCTGCATCTTTGTATAGTTCTTTTCCAGGGAGTGCTTTTGTAAAGAATAAATTAAATATTCAGAATCCCCCATGAGGAGATGGACTTGTCAAAAACATGACTTTTTGTCACACTTCTACCAACTACTGTAAGAGACATCAACATAGGAGAAAAGTGACAGCAAAACAATTGACAGCGCTCCAAGGCTGCAAATGAAATGAAACCACCGGAGGTGTGCAGATTCCCCCCCCCCCGGGCGAAAATTCACACCTTAAATACAAATCATATGCAAATGATGCACTAATCCCTAATCTAAAAATATGAATGCAAACTGAAGCACATGGATGCAGCTTGCTATAAGTATACTTAGGTTTGTTTTGTACAGTAGGAGAGATTGGCAGCGCTTCCAGACAGAGGCTGCACCCGAATACACTACCTGCATAGTTGTGCAGAGCTCGAAAAACAGGCAAATTACACAGCTTGCATTCAAAACAGGAACAGCAAAGGAGGGTGTTAGCTGCAGCATAAATAATATGTGAACAAATGATTCCCTACTAGACTCTTCCACAGCAATGAAGTGCCCCCACGGAAGAGACCTAACCTCTAGTTAAAACATAATTCTTACCTGGTGCTGCTAGTCATAAAAGGTATATTTTTTTATTTTCAAGAGACAGCAAAAGAGGAGGAGGAGTAATGTATGCCATTTTACTCTGGAAAAAACATATTTCTTATTTGTATGTGTATTTAAATTTTTAGATTTTTTCTTTTTTTTGCAATAGTGGTCCTTTGTGGTATTATAGCAATATAGCACTTGAGCAGTGGCAAGAGTTAGTGGAGGATAGAACAGAACGCATCCCACTCTTCCCTTTTAAGAGGAACTTTACTGAATAGAATGTAATGAGTAAAATTACTTATTTTTTACAATATTTATTTTGTAATTTATTCAGTCAGAGTCTTCCCAATATTTCATCACCCTGATTTGCATTATAAAATGTATCTCAGGAGGTGCCATCTTTACTGCTGGCAGGTACATCACTGCAGAATGTTTGTTTACTATGTGTTCTGAAGCCAGAATAAATAATGCCCTGAGAGAAGAATTCCACATAGATAAACAGCCTAGTCTAAGCAACACTGGCAGGGCGGAGCTACATACTAATATACAACAATACATAGATATAAGGTGTGTTTCTGATGCTGAAACCAGGATAATTCATGTAAAAATTGGGTATCTTGAATATTTTACTATATTCTACTATATGTCCATCTTTTACATATTACTTTATCAGAAGTGATGGGGAATCTCTCCGATCACAGATATAACAAAAAATTGATAGACTGTAAGAGTTGGAATCTTTTATAGGTTTTATGGATGCCACTCTCATTTTTTAGGTCCGAATTCCTAACTCCACAACTCTTGACAAGTTGACAACCACATAAACGAAGGTCCTTTTACACAAAGAGGAACTCCAGAGTAACAAACATCCAAACATTCAAACTGTCGCATTGATAATATTAGCGATATATATGTACATATATATATATATATGTACATATATATATATATATATATATATATATATATTATATATATATATATATATATATATATATATATATATATATATATATATATATACAGGATCTTCTCAAATAATTAGCATATTGTGTTAAGATTCATTATTTTCTGTAATGTACTGATAAACATTAGACTTTCATACATTTTAGATTCAAATACACACAACTGAAGTAGTTCAAGCCTTTTATTGTTTTAATATCGATGATTTTGGCATACAGCTCATGAAAACCCCAAATTCCTATCTCAAAAAATTAGCATATTTCATCCGACCAATAAAAGAAAAGTGTTTTTAAAACAAAAAAAGTCAACCTTCAAATAATTATGTTCAGTTATGCACTCAATACTTGGTCGGGAATCCTTTTGCAGAAATGACTGCTTCAATGCGGCGTGGCATGGAGGCAATCAGCCTGTGGCACTGCTCAGGTGTTATGGAGGCCCAGGATGCTTCGATAGAGGCCTTAAGCTCATCCAGAGTGTTGGGTCTTGCGTCTCTCAACTTTCTCTTCACAATATCCCACAGATTCTTTATGGGGTTCAGGTCAGGAGAGTTGGCAGACCAATTGAGCACAGTAATACCATGGTCAGTAAACCATTTACCAGTGGTTTTGGCACTGTGAGCAGGTGCCAGGTCGTGCTGAAAAATGAAATCTTCATCTCCATAAAGCTTTTCAGCAGATGGGAGCATGAAGTGCTCCAAAATCTCCTGATAGTTAGCTGCATTGACCCTGCCCTTGATAAAACACAGTGGACCAACACCAGCAGCTGACATGGCATCCCAGACCATCACTGACTGTGGGTACTTGACTCTGGACTTCAGGGATTTTGGCATTTCCCTCTCCCCAGTCTTCCTCCAGACTCTGGGCCCTTGATTTCCGAATGACATGCAAAAGTTGCTCTCATCCGAAAAAAGTACTTTGGACCACTGAGCAACAGTCCAGTGCTGCTTCTCTGTGCCCAGGTCAGCCGCTTCTGCCGCTGTTTCTTGTTCAAAAGTGGGTTCATGCTTCCATCTGCTGAGAAGCTTTATGGAGATGAAGATTTCATTTTTCAGCACGACCTGGCACCTGCTCACAGTGCCAAAACCACTGGTAAATGATTTACTGACCATGGTATTACTGTGCTCAATTGGCCTGCCAACTCTCCTGACCTGAGCCTCATAGAGAATCTGTGGGATATTGTGAAGAGAAAGTTGAGAGACGCAAGACCCAACACTCTGGATGAGCTTAAGGCCGCTATCGGAGCATCCTGGGCCTCCATAACACCAGAGCAGTGCCACAGGCTGATTGCCTCCATGCCACACCGCATTGAAGCAGTAATTTCTGCAAAAGGATTCCCGACCAAGTATTGAGTGCATAACTGAACATAATTATTTGAAGGTTGACTTTTTTTGTTTTAAAAACACTTTTCTTTTATTGGTCGGATGAAATATGCTAATTTTTTGAGATAGCAAATTTGGGTTTTCATGAGCTGTATGCCAAAATCATCAATATTAAAACAATAAAAGGCTTGAACTACTTCAGTTGTGTGTATTGGAATCTAAAAATATGTGAAAGTCTAATGTTTATCAGTACATTACAGAAAATAATGAACTTTATCACAATATGCTAATTTTTTTAGAAGATCCTGTATATATATATATATATATATATATATTATGCATATATACTGTATATAATGATTTATTATTGTATTTCAAAGTTTCTTTACCAGCACATCAGCCAGCACATCAGTAATGGCCCTAAGCATATATTGCAGAGTTCTATCCTTATCAGCAGCTAGGTCATTCTGTAATAAAAAGAGCAGAAAGGGCACATTTATTATAGCAGCACAGGTACATGACTGGTGGTATTACGCTTGAACTCCTACATCATAATCAGTGCCAAGGATGGCTACTTTATGCATGTGCAGTATCTGTCTCCAGAATCTGAGATAGAAAAGGAACGTTTGTACTAAAGGGTGTAGAGCAGAAAGCTGTATGACATGAAGAAGATTCCAGGATGATCAGTGGAACAATCTACGACTGCTTCAACCTCTTCACATCGGGAAATGGATATAGTTCACCCATGTAGAGACACCAGCTGTATTTTGAATGGTCCCAACAAACCTTGCTTTTTAGCTTGACCGATGGGACTTGCTAAGTTGCTATCAATTTGAAACCGATTCCTGCTGCATCCATCTGCTGTGTATGTTTCATCTCTAATCTGACCTGCACTCAATTTGAAACCGATTCCTGCTGCATCCATCTGCTGTGTATGTTTCATCTCTAATATATTACATGTGGCTCATTTCTGCTGTCCTGCTCTGCTTTTCATATTAGTAGCGCCTAAGTAACATATTTACATTGTAATTTACTACTTGCTATTGAAATTCTGGCTTTTGTTTCACACTGCTGGCCTATCTGTAATTTCAAACAAAGTTGTAACACCTACAAGCTTGTTTGATTTGCAGGAGACTATAGTGGCCCTCCCCCCTGCTTAATTGCAAATCGTCTGCCAGACCATCCTGATTACTCATTTGCTCTGATGCTGTGTGTATATCAGGAGGTCTGGTAGCCGGGCCGGCCGACTTCGGGTCGTCTTCTAAGGGTCGTTTCAAAGGGTGGAAATTAACCAGAATTTACCAGAATTCAACAGCAATTCAGCAGAAATCAGCATTACACCAAAGTAACTTCCTCAATCTTTTAGCCTCACCTGCATTCCTGATCACTATCCAAACCTCACACACATTGCTTCCTCTCTCCTACTCCATGCATTTTCCACCGTTCTCTACACATCTACCTCTGTCCAAACCACTGCCAGCCTCCTCTCCACACAACGTAATGCACCCCTTCCCCCCAGTCCTTTCTCTGGCTCACCCACACTTCACCCACCATATTATTACCAATCCTTTGCCACCCCTCCACCACTACCACATGCTATTCCTCCACCTGCTTCTCCAGCTGGTCCCAGTGCTTTCTCCCTCCATCCTCAACCCACCCATTCCTAGACCCTCACTGGTCCCCAAACTCCCAGCCAACCCCCTTCCAGCCCCTCCACACTCCTCTTGCATCCGCAGACCACACCATAATAATCTCATTCCCATCCATACAACCCCCAGGCACTCTCTCCCTCTGTTTTGTGGTCTATGGAATGCCAGATCTGTCCGCAACAAGCTCACATCCATCCATGAGCTCTTCCTCTCTAAATCCCTCACCTTCCTCGCCCTCACAGAGACATGGCTCACCCCCTCTGACTGTACCGCAGCCGCTGCTCTCTCCTATGGGGGACTGCATCTCAGTCACACCCCCAGACCTGACAACAGGTCTGGAGGAGGAGTGGGTCTGCTTCTCTCCGCACCATGCACCTTCCGGGTCCTATCACCGCCCCCTTCCCTGCACTTCTCATCCTTCGAGGCCCATGTAATCCGCCTGTACCAACCTCTCCCAGCCATTATTGCGGTCCTATATCACCCCCCATCTGCTCCAACTTCACTCTTCCTGGACAACCTGGCCTCCTGGCTCCCCCACATCCTGTCATCTGACCTCCCCACCATCATACTCGGGGATTTCAACTTACCTATCGATGAGCCTATCTCCACTGCTGCCAAGCAGCTACTCTCCCTCACCAAATCCCTTGGTCTCTCTCAGCACACAAATTCCACCACCCACCGCGCTGGTCATACTCTTGACCTCATATTCTCAAAGTCCACCTCCCTCAGCAACCTGGACATCGCACCTTTCCCTATCTCTGACCATCACCTCCTCACCTTCACTATCTCCCCACCAACAACTTCTCTCCCCACCCCTCAGCCTGGTCGATGGCAGAGAGACCTACGTAATCTCAGCCCAAATGTCCTAGCAAGTCCCCTTCTCTCCCTCTCCTCCCACCTACCCACCCTAACATGCCCCAATGAAGCGGCTGCACAATATAACCTTGCCCTCTCATCTGCTTTAGATCAAGCTGCCCCCTCAATCTTCCGCCCTATCAAGCCCCCCAACCCCCAACCCTGGCACAACACCCACACACGTAACCTCAGGAAAGAAACTCGAGCAGCCGAACGGAAATGGAGGAAATCACATCTCAATGCTGACTTCCTAGATTACAAGGCCAAACTGTTACTCTTCCACACTGCCCTCTCCGAGGCTAAACAAAGGTACTTTGCAGCACTGATTGTAACCCAAGCTTCCAACCCTCGACAGCTTTTTGCTACCTTCAATTCCCTCCTCAACCCCACTCCTCCCCCTCCCAGCTCCTCCCTCTCAGCCAATGACCTTGCCAACCACTTCACCACTAAAATTGCAACAATACGCAATGAAATTTCCCCCCTCCATCCCTCCCTTACCAATGCGTCTCAGGTTGTCCCCTTGCCTTCCCTCCCAGCGGCTCCCTTGTCTCATCCACCCCTCGCCTCTTTTGCTCCTGCCACCATTGATGAAGTCAGCCTGCTGCTAGTGGCTTCCCCCCCCCCCCCCCACATCCTCTCCCTGTGATCCGGTACCCGCGAATACTCTTCGTCCCCACTTCTCTGACCTGGCCCCAGTCCTCACCTCCTTGTTCAATCTCTCCCTTTCCACAGGCATCTTCCCCAAAGCATTCAAACAGGCCACTGTGCTTCCCCTGCTGAAAAAACCCTCACTCGACCCATCCCTACCCTCAAACTACCGCCCAATCTCCCTCCTTCCCTATGCTTCTAAACTCCTCGAACGCCTAGTCCACCAGCGCATTACCCAATACATCAACACCAATGCCCTACTTGACCCCCTACAGTCTGGATTCCGACCTGCGCACTCAACTGAAACAGCCCTCGCCAAGGTGGTCAACGACCTTACCCTTGCCAAGGCCAAAGGCAGTTATTCCATCCTGCTCCTCCTTGACCTCTCTGCAGCATTTGACACTGTTGACCACTCCCTCCTCCTCCAATCACTACAGTCCATGGGCATCCATGGGCTTGCCTTGGCCTGGATCTCCTCCTACCTATCCAATCGCTCCTTCACCACTTCCTTCAATGGCTCCTCCTCAACTCCTGCCCCCCTTTCAGTTGGGGTCCCCCAGGGCTCTGTTCTAGGCCCCCTTCTTTTCTCCATATACACTTCCTCAATTGGCAAGCTTATCTCCTCCCTGGGCTTCAATTACCACCTTTATGCAGATGACACTCAGATTTACCTCCATACCCCCGATCTCTCAGCCACCACCATAAACAAGGTCTCCTCGTGTCTCTCAGCAATTTCCTCCTGGATGTCAGCTAGGTTCCTAAAGCTTAACCTAGACAAAACTGAGCTCCTGATCCTTCCACCCCATGCTGCTGCACCCATCCCAGGTTTCCACCTCACAATCGACAACACAACCATTCTCCCTACCTCCCAGGCCCGCTGCCTGGGTGTCACCTTGGACTCTGACCTCTCCTTCATCCCACACATCCAAAACATCACAAGAGCCTGCAATTTCCACCTCCGTAATATCTCCAAGATCCGCCCATTCTTAACCCCGGACACGACCAAACTGCTCATCCATGCCCTCATCATCTCCCGCCTTGATTACTGTAACTCACTCCTTTCTGGCCTCCCCCTGAAACGCACTGCCCCCCTTCAATCAGTGATGAACGCGGCTGCAAGACTCATCCATTCTTCGCACCGCTCTGCATCCACATCTCCCCTTTGTGAATCCATGCACTGGCTCCCTATCCGTCTCAGGATAAGTTTCAAGATCCTATGCCTGGCGTATAAATCTGTGCACAAAACATGCCCTACCTACATCTCGCAGCTTGTTCACAAGTATACACCAGGTCGCCCCCTCCGTTCCTCCAACGACCTTCGCCTCACCACCCCGCGCATTTCACACTACCATGCCCGCCTGCAGAATTTCTCAAGAGCTGCCCCCACCCTCTGGAATGCCCTTCCACCACCCATCAGACTTGCTCCCTCTTTCAACACATTCAAGCAAGCCCTCAAAACCCACCTCTTTATGATGGCCTACCCACCTCCTACCACACAGTAACTCTCTAAGGAATATTTAACAGCCCCCCCTAGTGTTTCCACCCCTCCCTTTAGATTGTAAGCCTCTGGCAGGGTCCTCCACTCCCTAGTGTAATCTACAGGATCATGTGCTCCTGTCCTATGACAGCCTGTACTTGTATTACTGGGCCTACCTAACCAGCCCATATTGCATGATCATGTATTTTGTACAATTTGTATGTATAACTTTGTTCTATGTGTATAACCCTATGTATGTCATCCTTGTATCATTGTATATATTTATTTTCCAGCGCTGCGTAATATGTTGGCGCTTTATAAATACAATAAATAATAATAATAATAATATCTGTTGCCCAACAAAGTGGCGGCCTCATATGCAGTATGTATAAATAGTTATATCCTAAGCAGAGGATGGTTAGAGTAAGCTGACAGCAGTATTTTTCTAAAAAAGGAACCAATAAACCCATTTTTGGGGGGTCTAATAGTTATTTTCTCATTGCACATTTTTCACCAGGTCTAAAATAATCCTCTAATTTATAGGGTAAGGGTTCTGCTATATATAAAGTCTTCTGTTACATTATTTAGCATAATTGGAATGTAAGAAATACGATGTTACAGTTTACTGGTACTACTGGATCTACATTATTCATATAGATAGGGGTTTTTGTTACACCCCGGTGCCTCCTATGAGCAAATAGGGCAGAATTGTGATACACTTTGGTGGAAAAATGTCCTCACACTGACCCCTATTCAATAAAAAAGACGCTGAATCGAAAAAATAACTTGTGATATAAATTGTATGTGTAGTTGGGATATTGAATAGAACATTAGTAGCAAAGAAAAGAGTCTCTCGGGGAGATACGTAGAGGCCGTACTTCTTTTGCGCAGACTGGCTAAAGTTATGGGACCCGGTACCGAAGAGGGAGAGGACTGAGTACGTCGACGTGGGAGCGATCCGTGCGCATGGGGCTGGAGGAAGCCCCAGGTATGTATAAAACTTTTAGCTTATCTCAGCTCTGGTTTCCTTAAATGCACAGGTGTTGAACTCCAGGCCTGGAGGGCCAGATCCATGCCAGTGTTTAGGATGGACCGAGAGAGAGAGGAATGTGTTCTACCTGCAGGACCACACCTTTCACAATTCAGACCCATCAATTAATTTCAGCCGTGTCAAAAATGTGTGAGGACAGAGAGATCTGCAGCAGCCCATCATATAACTCACTCAGGCTCAGGATTACCGCTCTGAGTTGTGGATTATTATCCCGAGCGTGACTCGGGATTACCGCTAAGGAGGTTAGGAGTAAAAAGGAAAGGCTGAGTTTCAGACCACTTTAAGTTACAGATGTCCTTTAAAAGATGCTTTATTGTTGAGAAATAGAAATATCTCCAGGGAGAAAACTCAGGAATAAATGTAATTGAATAGGGCTCCTTGTTTTTAAAATGCCTCTTTATGCTTCAACGCTGTCCTCCTCCCATTACCACCAAGGGGATTGTGATTCATAAAGACATAGAGGCTCTTGCAGTGTTATTTAAAGTGGTGCTGATAGAGACAAATAGCCACAGTTAAAGCGGACCTGAACTCAGAACTTCCTTTCTGCTTTAAAAGATAAGCAACAACATACTAACTTTTAAAGAAAAATATTTCTTTGTTCTGCTGATACAAATCCTGCAATAAATCTGTAGAATGTCTACTTCCTGCTTTCATGGAAGCAGACATTGGGTTAAGATCCTGTGTTTACAAATTAGCTGCTCTGCTGTGGCAGTCAGATGACACAGCTGGGAGATCAAATTACAACTTGTGATTAGTCACAGATGAGAGGGAATTAGGCTAAACCCGCTAAATACATACAGGGTGCATTTCTCTCTGATTTCCTTCTGTCTAGTGCAAGAGTTCAGGTCCACTTTAAAGAAAAATCTGATCAAACCAGCATCCCAAACATCTGCTGGAGTTTATTCCATGAATAGGAACTGGCCCAAGCTCAACCCAAGCGATACCGACTCACTAATGATGATCAAATGAATGTAAATTATGTTCAAATAAATGTAATTCTGAAAATTATGCAAATAAGCTAAGAAACCATAATATTGTTCTTTGGTCCCAAGAAAGCAACTGCACAATTACCGTATTTTTCAGACTATGAGACACTCCTGACCATAAGGCGCACCTAGGTTTAGAGGACAAAACCAGGGGGAAAAATATATATATACTAAACCTTGTGCATCCATGGTGAAGGGGCATCTTGTGGATTATGCCTCCTTTGTACCTCATCCCCCCTTGTACCTCTTGTGTCCCCCTTGTGTCCTCCTCTGTGCCCCTTTGTGTCCCCCATCCTCCTCTATGCTCCTTTGTGTCCTCCTCTATGCCCCTTTGTGTCCCCCTTGTATCCTCCTCTATGCCCCTTTGTGTCCTCCTCTATGCCCCTTTGTGTCCCCCTTGTATCCTCCTCTATACCCCTTTGTGTCCCCCTTGTATCCTCCTCTATGCCCCTTTGTGTCCTCCTTTATGCCCCTTTGTGTCCCCTTTGTGTCCTCCTCTATGCCTCTTTGTGTCCCCCTTGTGTCCCCACTGTGTCCTCTTGTGTCCCCCTCTATCCTCCTTGTGTCTTCCACTATGCGCCTTTGTGTCCCCCGTGTCTTCCATTTGTCCCCATATTCTCCTCTGCATGGGAACAGTACAGGGAGTCCCCGACACTGCGGCGGATTGGAGGTTCGTATTGTCAGGCATTCACAAGTCAGGAACGCCCTGCATTTGGACTATAATACGCAGTGACTTTATTTCCCAACTTTTGGGTAGAAAAATTTAGTCTCACAGCAGAGCTTCGTCATTCAAGTGGAGATGCGTGCACATCGACACGCGCTATCTACTGCAAAACACACCCCCAGGACTGCACGCCAATTGGCATTAGTCATCCCTGGGGCTGCCAATTGGCGTGGAGCGGTCTTTAAGTACAGTAGTTAAAGAAAGTCAAGATAATCAATGGATCAGATACATACAACTGTTGTGTCGCCCCCCAGAAGACTTTCCAGACGTAATCCTGTCACCATCTGTAAAAGAACAGAACTCTTAAAGTGTGTTGTGATAGGGGTTTGTGAGATATGTACTAAAACATTGCTTAGTGATGTTTGTCTTCTTAAAACAGAAGGAAATTGTGATAATTTAGCTTTAAGTGAACATCCGTGGTTACCCACAATGCACCACTACAGAATATGCAAGTTATCTCTTTATGTCCCTGAAGCCAGGCTTGCATATAGAGCTGCTGGTGTCTAGCAAGCCTATAGCTTTACATTTTACAGAACCACACCAACCCCATACGCAGGCAGCCTGTTTCTGACATTTGGTTCTCCTCAGTGCACGGCAGGGATAGATATGGTTCTATAGGATAGGGCTTGGACCAATACAACAGAGTAACCAAGCAGCTCAGGGTGACTCAAAACCACAAGGGAAGTATATACTTTCCTTGTGGTTTTGGGTCACCCCGAGCTGCTTGATTACTCTGGTGTACTAAAAAAATGTTAATCAATATTTTGTTCTTGACAGCACTGCTGAGCTACAGTATAACCTTTCCTTTTGTTTTTTTGTTTATTTTTGGGCGAATTCTTTATAAAAAATATAACAAATTAGGAATAGGGATCGTCAGTGAGGTGCAAATTGTTACGAGTTGATGCAGGATTATGCAAATTATACGTACACATCTTGAAAATGGACCAATCGCATTCCACCGTGGCAGGATTCGATTGGTACATTTTTAAGCTGCACACATAATTTGCATAATCCGGCATCAAATCGGAACGAGTTGTATGTCATTGACCAACCCTAAGTAGTAATGACAAAATGAGAGCACTGCTCAGCACTAATTATGCTTTACACTATTATTCATTTAAAGTGACACCGAAGTGAAAAAAAACCGTATGATATAATGAGTTTTATGTGTAGTACGGATAATTAACCACTTAAGCCCTCAGTCGTTTTCACTTTATGCATCCGAGCAATGTTCAACTCCCATTCATTAGCCTATAACTTTATCACTACTTATCACAATGAACTGGTCTATATCTTGTTTTTTCCGCGACCAATTAGGCTTTCTTTGGGTGGTACATTTTGCTAAAAGCTACCTTACTGTAAATGCATTTTAACAGAAAGAATAAGAAAAAAACTGAAAAAATTCATTATTTCTCAGTTTTCGGCCATTATAGTTTTAAAATAATACATGCCTCCATAATTAAAACCCACGTATTGTATTTGCCCATTTGTCCCGGTTATTTCACCGTTTCAATTATGTCCCTATCACAATTTATGGCGACATTATTTTATTTGGAAATAAAAGAGTATTTTTTCCGTTTTTTTTTCACTATTTACAAGCTTATAAAAAAATATATATAGAAATATTTCATCTTTACATAGATATTTAAAAAGTTTAGACCCTTAGGTAAATATTTATGTGTTTGTTTGTTTTTTATTGTAATGTTTTTTGTATTTTTTTATTAAACTGTAATGATCCGCTCAGCTGGCTGCACAGGCAGACAGCTGTTTGACCATTCCTTGAGTCTGTGGGATGCAGGTCTCTGGATAATAGACCTGTCTTTGCTTTGCAAGCTTCAGACCTGCTCTGCTGCTGAGGCATTTGCATATACTGATTATGCAAATTGCCAAGTCGCCTCCCTTGAAGACTTGCAGCATAAATACCATGTGATCCCACAATCCTTTGCTGGTCATCATGGTTTGTTACTGTTGAAACAATCCTGGAGTGTCAGCCTTGCTATTGTTTGCTAAAGATTATCTTAGAGTATTCCTGGGGACTGCATTAGGCATCCCTCTAGTACAGTCAGGTTGTATTATTTGTATTGCCTGTTCTGTCTTCTGTTTGTCCTTGCGATTGCACTGTCGCCAGCGGTTGGCAATGGTGAATCGTTTGTTCCAGAACCTAGATCACACTTGCTCTGGCGGAAAGAGCAGTGGATCCTGCTAACTCTGTTTCCCTACTTGGTTCACACTCGCTCTGGCGGAAAGAGCAGTGGATCCTTCCTGTCCTGTCCCTGAACCTAGATCGCACTCGCTCTGGTGGAAGAGCGGTGGATCTTATCTGACCTATTCCTGTTTCTGTTCGTTTGTCTGTCTGGATCGCACTCGCTCTAGCGGTAGCAGCGGTGGTTCCTTTTGAACTCTGTCTGGGAGTGTAGGCCAGAGCTGCGGTTGCTGCTGGCTGCTCCTTCTCTCTGTCTTGTCTGATACAAACGCTTGCTGTAGGCTCGGTGGGGTAACCGTTAAGCAAGCGTTCACGTTCTCTGTTTCGTGTTTGTGTCGCGTTGGTTAGTGAGGGTGGCGTGCTTGTCTCTGTTGCGCTTATCGTGCGGAGACCGTGCCGTAAACGCGTTCGCTGTTGCGAATGAGTGCGGTGTTCGCGTTTAGCTAGCGTTTGTTATTTTCCTTATCTTCTCATTGTTGTTTGCTGTGCTCATTCTCATTGGCAATCGCATCTCTTGCGATTGCGTTTTCACTTGGTTTCCACTGTTGTGTGTTCACCGTCGCAGGTTGGCGACGACATTGGTGGACATAAATACATTCCTTCTCTGTGCTTATTCAGTCTTGTGTCGCTGTTAGCAATAGCCATCTCTTGCGATTGCTTTCCCACCTGATCTTAACGGTTGTGGGTTCATCGTCGCTGGATGGCGACTAGATTGGTGGACACACATACACCCTGTCGCTGTGTGCTCTCTCTTTAAGGGCTATCTTGCCCTGCATTGCTTCTACTCGTACAAACCCTATCTGGCATCTGTGGCTGTGCAGAGGACCTGTTCCTCTGCACTCCACGGCTCCATCTGCCGGCAGGAATTCCCCTCTACAGGTGCATTGCACCTTTTGCTGGGTTCTCTCAGATTATACGCTTGTGGATGATTTCCGCAGTGTCAGCGCGCATCCTGTGCGCTGACTACGGAAAGAATTCCACAATCGTTACATAAACATTTTATGTGGGTATTTTTGGGAGGGTGGGATGTAAATAGTGTTTTATTTGGGGAAATATATGTGCATTTTAATGTTTTTTTACTTTTAGATGTAGTTTTACTTTTTAGCCACAAGATGGCAACCTTGAGTTTGTTTACATGACGTCACACTAAGCGTACAATGTACGCTTGGAGGGACATAGGAGTCAGAAAAAGCGAAGCTTCCGAGAGAAGCTGTCGCTTTTTCTGCGGGGGAGAGGAATCAGTGATCGGGCACCATAGCCCTATTCATTGATTCCTGGGATAACGAATCCATGGCCGGGAGCGCGCGTACATGCGCGCGAACGGCCGCGGGAGCGCGCATGTCATCCTTGAAGTATAACTACGTCAAGGAGGACAAAGTGGTTAATAGAACATTAGTAGCAAAGAATATAAAATATTTTTATTTTCACTTGTATAGCTTTTCTTTTATAACATTGCATCATTCTCTTATATTTGCAATTTGCAAACCACACTCTGTATTTTAAACTATTTAAGAGAGCAGAGCTAATGACCCTTTGAACTTCCCTGTAGTAAAACCTTATCTAAAGCTGTCTGTCACTGTTTCTTTGATGTATAAGTGCTTCAGAATACAGCACTGTAGCCAACCCAAGTTGGGTCGGAGAGCTCAGAGAAGCTCTCTTGCAAAAGATAACAACTGATGTTTCTTAACTCTTCCTGTATTGGAAACAATATGAGACTATTTTTCTAACACTAGCAGAGCATTTCATTTTGTTTAACCTCCTGGGAGTGGGGACCACACATAGCAAATCCTACACCACACTTGTGGCTGCCTAAGCCTGACGCGGCGTAGGATTTACGCCACCTGCTTTTACCGCTAAACAGTATACAATACAATATCCATTTATCATTGTTAAATCTTTCCTCACCCAGATTTCTAGTCTGAAATGTATCACTGGTGGTGACATATTTAAGTCTGCCAGATGATCTGTACAGAATGTCTGTTACTGAGAGTTCTATGCACTGAGGGAGATATTACTTGCTTGGCAATTGGAAACAGCTGTTATTTCCCACAATGCAATGAGGTTCACAGGCAGCAAACTGCCAGGACCCAGGTCATGACATCACACTGTGGGAGGGGCTTCACCACAATATCTGCCACACAGGCCCCGCTGATGACCTATTTGAGAAAAGGTAAATATTTCTCATGGAAAAAGGAATATCAGCTACTAATTGAAATGACGTTTTTGGCTAATTTTACACCAGGACGTTGCGTTAGAGGGGGCGTTAAGGTCGCATAACGTCCCCCTAACGGAACGCCTGGTGGTGCTGGATCTGGACGTCAGAGTGAGCCGCGTTGTGCAGCTCACTCTGGCGTCAGTGATGCTGTGATGCGCACTCTTGTGCGCATGCGGCATCACGTGGTCCCGCCGGCCAATCGCCGCACAGAGCGGCCGCTCCAGGAAGTAAACACTGCACGTCACAACGTGCAGTGCATATTAATTAGCCATGTGCCTGGCCGCTCTCCGCTCCTCCCCAACGTTACTGAGCATGTGCAAGCAGTCTAACGTGGCTCAGCCGCGTCTAAAGTACTGCATGCAGTACGTTGCCTTGTGACGCAGCGTTACAATGTAACGCAACGTGGGCACTGTGAACAGCCCCATTGATTTTTCATTACTGTGCGGTGGGCTGCGTTACAGGCTGCTCTAACGTGCGCCTGTAACGTCCCACTGTGAAACCAGCCTCAATCCTGGGTTCCTCTTTAAAGTAAAATAAAAGTGGAGTCTTACTGGAGTCATTGATGTGTTGTGCATAATTAAAAGGTTTGTATAAATCCAATATTATTATTATTCATCCACAAAAATAGATCCCATTCTAGTTTTTATACAGATAATCATCTTTAAGCTAAAACACTGGTCAAGGGATATTTTGTATTTTAAAGATAAGAAGAAAAAAAATTACCTTAAGATCTCTTATAGAATTTACTAATTCGTCTATGTTGCTCGAAGTCTAAAAAAGGAGGGAATATTGTACAAGTCAGTGTTATGGACAGATGATCGTAATCAGCTAATTACGATTATGCAAATGTATGCGTACATTTTTGCGTTTATGCCTATACATAATTACAAATTGTAAATTTAACCACTTAAAGACCAGAGGTTTACACCCTGCTAGTGACCAGGCCATTTTTCACAATTTAGGCCACTGCAGCTTTAAGGCCTCCCTGCAGGGCCGTACAACTCAGCACACAAGTGATCCCCCCCCCCTTTTCTGCCCACCAACAGAGCTTTCTGTTGGTGGGCTGTGATTACTGATCCTGTGTTTATTTATTTTCTTTATAAATATTTGATTGTATTTTTTAAAAATAAATATAGCTTTTTTTTTTTTTTATTTGGAGGGCAGGCCTCCAGGGGGGGGGGGGGGGGGGCAAGACAGAGGCGAGAAATGCTCCAGCCTCAGGGCGCAGTGTATCATTCCCCTATCATGTTTGAAGCAGAGAGAAATAAGGAAAGGGGATACATGGCAGTGACTGCAAGCCAGATAACTAGAGATTAAAGGGACACTTAAGCCAGAAAAAAAATGAGTTTGACTCACCTGGGGCTTCTACCAGCCCCCTGCAGCAATCCTGTGCCTTCGCAGCCACTCACTAATCCTCTGGTCCCCCGATGTCAGCTAGTTTCGGTTTTGCCATCAGGCCCGACAGGACTGGCCACGCGTAGCTTTCTCCACATTCCCTACTGTAATTAGCGCTATTGCGGGCCACAACGCGTACAAAAATATGTGTTGCCGCATTTCTATGCATTGGTAATGCGGCAACGCGTATCTTTGTACGCATTGCGGCCCGCAATAGCGCTAATTACAGTCGGGAATGCGGAAAAAGCTACGCGTGGCCAGTCCTATCGGGTCTGACGGCAAAAACGAAACTAGCTGGCAGCGGGGGACCAGAGGATTAGTGAGTGGCTGCAAGGGCACAGGACTGCTGCAGGGGGCTGGTAGAAGCCCCAGGTGAGTAAAACTCCATTTTTTTCTGGCTTAAGTGCCTTTTTAAGTTGTTGGGGGGAAGGGGGGGTGGTTGAGGGCCTTGGGGAGCCTCTTACTCTAATAGCAGTCAGTGTGTGGCAGCTGGGGTGGGAGGGATGGGGGGCGCACTTTGGTGTCTCTGCCTAGGGTGCTGGAGGACTTTGTCCCTGTCTCCCTCTCCCCACCAGCCAATCACCGTGATCGGCTGTCAGAGGCATCAGCCTCTGACAGCTGATCTCTCCTGAGCCTGCCAGGGGGACAGCCGTGTCACACTGTCCCCAGTACACCGCTGCCGTAGATCTCAGCACTGAACAGAGTAAATAGACGAGAAGTTTCGCCATCTAACAGTCTCCTAGCGGGACTGATGACAGAGCGGAGCTCCGTCATTCAAGCGGAGATGCGCATGCATCTGTATGCGCAATCGCCTGCAAAATCACGGCCTAGGACTTCACGCCAATTGGCGTTTAGCGGTCCTGGGGCAGCCGTTGCGACCACGCCAATTGGCATGGAGCGGTCTTTAAAAGGTTAATTGACTTTCTATAAGCATTCGTAATTATGCATGAATTTACGCGCCGACTTTGGCGGTGAATAGGCAGTATATTTGGCAATGACTTTGGCGGTGAATAGCAAGTCCCATACATACTATTGCTATCAAAACTGCTACATATGTTAAGGAGAATAGTGGGTACTAGTCAAAGTAATAATTTTTCAAAAAGACCTTGTAGTTTTTGAGCAAATCGATTTTAAAAATGCAAAGAAATTTTTTTTTTTAAACTCAAAAAAAAAGTCAGTTTAACCACTTGAGGACCACAGTCTTTCTTCCCCCGTAAGGACCAGAACCTTTTTTTTCCATTCAGACCACTGCAGCTTTTACGGTTTAGTGCTCGGTCATACAACCTACCATCTAAATGAATTTTGCCTCCTTTTCTTGTCACTAATACAGCTTTCTTTTGGTGCTATTTGATTGCTGCTGTGATTTTTAGTTTTTATTATATTCATCAAAAAAGACATGAATTTTGTCAAAAAAATGATTTTTTTAACTTTCTGTACTGACATTTTTCAAATAAAGTAAAATTTCTATATACATTTTTGTCCAAATTTATTCTGCTACATGTCTTTGATTAAAAAAACAAAAACATTCAGTGTATATTTATTGGTTTGGGTAAAAGTTATAGCGTTTACAAACTATGGTGCCAAAAGTGAATTTACCATTTTGAAGCATCTCTGACTTTTCTGAACACCTGTCAGGTTTCATGAGGTGCTAAAATTCCAGGATAGTATAAATACCCCCCAAATGACCCCATTTTGGAAAGAAGACATCCCAAAGTATTCACTAAGAGGCATGGTGAGTTCATAGAAGATTTTGTTTTTTGTCACAAGTTAGCGGAAAATGACACTTTGAAACAAAGATAAAACAAAAAAAGTTTCCATTTCTGCTAACTTGTGACAAAAAAAAGAAATCTGCCACAGATTCACCATGCCCTTCTCTGAATACCTTGGGGTGTCTACTTTCCACAATGGGGTCATTTGTGGGGTGTGTTTACTGTCCTGGCATTTTGTGGGGTGCTAAATTGTAAGCACCCCTGTAAAGTATAAAAGTGCTCATAGGACGTTGGGCCCCTTAGCGCACCTAGGCTGCAAAAAGGGGTCACACATGTGGTATCGGTGTATTTTTACACATACCCATGCTGGGTGGGAGAAATATCTCTGTAAATGAGATTTTTTTTTATTTTTTTTTTTTACACACAATTGTCCATTTACAGAGAGATTTTTCCCACCCAGCATGGGCATGTGTAAAAATACACCCCAAAACACGTTATACTACTTCTCCTGAGTACGGCGATACCACATGTGTAACACTTTTTTGTAGCCTAGGTGCGCTAAGGGGCCCAACGTCCTATGAGTACCTTTAGGATTTCACAGGTCATTTTGAGGCATTTGGTTTCTAGACTACTCCTCATGCTTTAGGGCCCCTAAAATGCCAGGGCAGTTTAGGAACCCCACAAATCACCCCATTTTAGAAAGAAGACACCCCAAGGTATTCTGTTAGAAGTATGGTGAGTTCATAGAAGATTTTATTTTTTGTCACAAGTTAGCGGAAATAGATTTTTACTGTTTTTTTGTCATTTTCCGCTAACGTGTGACAAAAAGATAAAATCTTCTATGAACTCACCATAAAACTAACAGAATACCTTGGGATGTCTTCTTTCTAAAATGCGGTCACTTGTGGGGTTCCTATACTGCCCTGGCATTTTAGGGGCCCTAAACCGTGAGAAGTAGTCTAGAAACCAAATGCCTCAAAATGACCTGTGAATAGGACGTTGGGCCCCTTAGCGCACCTAGGCTGCAAAAAAGTGTCACACATGTGGTATCGCCGTACTCAGGAGAAGTAGTATAATGTGTTTTGGGATGTATTTTTACACATACCGATTCTGGGTGGGAGAAATATCTCTGTAAATGGACAATAGTGTGTAAAAAAAATAAAAAAAAATTGTCATTTACAGAGATATTTCTCCCACCCAGCATGAATATGTGTAAAAAATACACTCCAAAACACATTATACTACTTCTCCTGAATACGGTAATACCACGTGTGACACTTTTTGTGCAGCTTAGGTGCGCTAAGGGGCCCAACTACCTATTCACAGGTCATTTTGAAGCATTTGGTTTCTAGGCTACTAACGGTTTAGGGCCCCTAAAATGCCAGGGCAGTATAGGAACCCCACAAGTGACCCCATTTTAGAAAGAAGATACCCCAAGGTATTCCGTTAGGAGTATGGTGAGCTCATAGAAGATTTTATTTTTTGTCACAAGTTAGCGGAAATTGATTTTTATTGGGTTTTTTTTTTTCACAAAGTGTCATTTTCCACTAACTTATGACAAAAAATAAAATCTTCTATGAGCTCATAATACACCTAACGGAATACCTAGGGGTGTCTTCTTTCTAAAATGGGGTCACTTGGTGGGGTTCCTATATTGCCCTGGCATTTTAGGGGCCCAAAACCGTGAGGAGTAGTCTGGAAACCAAATGCCTCAAAATGCCTGTTCAAAGGTATAAGCAATTGCAAATTTTGATGACAGGTGGTCTATGAGGGGCCGAATTTTTTGGAACCAGTCATAAGCAGGGTGGCCTCTTAGATGACAGGTTGTATTGGCACTGAAGTGCAGGAAGCGCAGGATGTTCTCAAATCGTGACCTGGACATGGCAGCAGAGAACATGGGCATGTGATGTATTGGGTGCGTAGACCAATAAGACCGCAATACATTATTTTTGACTAAACCCATGTTAAGGAGAAGGCCCCAAAAAATGTTACTTTGGGAATATTGGAGTGGCTTCCACCGAAAAGGCTGGGCATAGTAGCTTCTTGGATTGGCGGTTGCGTATTGTGTGGTATAATGGTTGGTCTCGCCACAATTGAGTCGTACCAGCAGTGATCAGTAAAAAAAATTCTGTCACTGCGGTGGGGCGGGTGAGGGTTTGGCCGGGTGATCAGAAGCCTGCAGGGGGGCAGATTAGGGCCTGATCTGATGGATAGGAGTGCTAGGGGGTGACAGGTGGTGATTGATGGGTGTCTCAGTGGGTAATTAGAGGGGAGAATAGATGCAATCAATGCACTGGGTAGGTGATCGGAAGGGGGTCTGAGGGTGTGGGCCAGTCATTGGGTGCCCGCAAGGGGCAGATGAGTGTCTGATCTGATGGGTATGATGGGTATCAGTGAGGCTGGGCATAGTAGCTTCTTGGATTGGCGGTTGCGTATTGTGTGGCATAACGGTTGGTCTCGCCACAATTGAGTCGTACCAGCAGTGATCAGTAAAAAAAAATTCTGTCACTGCGGTGGGTCGGGTGAGGGTTTGGCCGAGTGATCGGGAGCCCACACGGGGAAAATTAGGGCCTGATTTGATGGGTAGGTGTGCTAGGGGGTGACAGGAGGTGATTGAATTGTGTCTCAGGGTGTGAATAGAGGGGGGAATAGATACAAGCAATGCACTGGGGAGGTGATCGGGGGTATCTGAGGGCGATCTGGGGGTGTGTGCCGGTCATTGGGTGCCCGCAAGGGGCAGATGAGTGTCTGATCTGATGGGTATGATGGGTATCAGTGACAGGTGGTGACAGGGGGTGATTGATGGGTGATTGATGGGTGATTTGGTGCCCGCAAGGGGAAGATTAGGGTCTAATCTGATGGGTAGCAGTGACAGGTGGTGACAGGGGGTGACGGGGTGATTGATAGGTGATCAGAAGGTGATTACAAGCGAGAATATATGCAAGCAGTGCACTGGCGAGTTGATCAGAGGGGGTCTTGGGGGCTATTTGAGGGTGTGCCGGGTGATTGGGTGCCCGCAAAGGGACAGGGGGTGATTGATGGGTGATTAGTGGGAGTTTAGAGGAGAGAACAGATGTAAACAATGCACTTGGGAGGTGATCTGACGGCGGGTCTGCGGGCGATCTGAGGGTGTGGGTGGGTGATCAGACGCCCGCAAGGGGCAGGGTTAGGGTCTGTTCTGATAGGTAGCAGTCACAGGTGGTGACAGGGGGTGATTGATTTGTGATTGACAGGTGATTGACAGGTGATTATAGGGGAGGATAGATGTATATAGTACACAGGGGGTGGGTCTGGGGAGGATCTGAGGGTGTGGGGGGGTGATCAGGAGCCCCCAGGGGGCAGTCAAGGGGTTAAGCTAAAACATAGCGTTGACAGATAGTGACAGGGAGTGATTGATGGATTATTAGGGGGGTGATTGGGTGCAAACAGGGGTCTGAGGGGGTGGGCAGGGGAGGGTCTGAGGGGTGCTGTGGGCGATCAGAGGGCAGGGGGGGGGGCAGATCAGTGTGTTTGGGTGCAGACTAGGGTGGCTGCAGCCTGCCCTGGTGGTCCCTCGATCACTGGGACCACCAGGGCAGGAGGCAGCCTGTATAATATGCTTTGTATACAATACAAAGCGTATTATACGCTTGTATTGCGGCAGATCAGGGGTTAACAACCCACCGGCGCTTCCGAACGGCCGGCGGGTTGACGTCACGGGTGGGCGGAGCCTATTGTCGGCGGATGCGCGCGCAACGAGCGTGCGATCCCCGGCAGCACAAAGCAGAATGACCCGCCGCCAATCGGCGTATTACGGACATTCTGTGAGCCACTTTGCTGCCGCCCATCGGCTGTGGGCGGTTGGCAAGGGGTTAAAAACTATTTTTGTTTGTATATTTAAAATTGATTTTCTCAAAAACTACAAGGTCTTTTTGAAAAATTCTTTTTTTTTTGTGTGCCCACTACCCTCTTTAACCTATGTAGCAGTTTTGATAGCAATAGCATGTATGGGGCTTTGCTATTGCAAAATCAGCACAAAATTATGCGTAAATTCATGCGTAATTACGAATGCTTACAAATGCATACAAAATTAATAACGCTTTTCCCCAAAAAATTCTCATTACTATTACGTTGCGTAAATGCGAATTATGATGCGTAATTACACATAGGCGTAATTTCTGCTTATCCCTATAGACATACTAATACAGAACTATGTGGAAAGGTGAGCAACGCACCCTAAGAATAAAACACAGAGACAACAGGAAACCAAATGCTGCAGAACATCTTAAAGTATAACAAATTAAAATGTAGGCGAAATGAATACTCACAAAGGGAGGTTGCAAAGAAAGCAACCAAGCACTGGAAGCAGGTGGAGATTAGTGTTGGGCGAACAGTGTTCGCCACTGTTCGGGTTCTGCAGAACATCACCCTGTTCGGGTGATGTTCGAGTTCGGCCGAACACCTCATGGTGTTCGGCCTTTTTAGTTCGGGTTCGCCCGAACAGCTCAATGCCCAGCCGAACAGGCCGAACAGGGCCCCTGTTCGGCCGAACAGGGCCCTGTTCGGCCGAATACTGCCCCCCTATGGGGTCGCAGGCATAAGGGGGGAGCATGCCCCGGTCACGGGGGGGGTCGGAAATTCCCCCCCACCCCCTCCGCTAGCGCTCCCCCCTCTGCCCGCTTCCCCATAAAAAAGTTTGATGAAAGTACCGGTGGCTGGCCTGGCAGTAGAGTGAGTGAGGAGGAGGAGTCCGGAGAGTGACGCGTTGAGGCTGGGCAGCGGGCGGTTCAGCGTTGTACCCTTGTGGTACTTCCGCCCTTTCTCTGACCTCACGTCCTCTGCATACGAGGGTACGCGTCACGCGTACCCTCGTATGCGTCATCACGTAGAGGACGTGAGGTCAGAGAAAGGGCGGAAGTACCACAAGGGTACAACGCTGAACCGCCCGCTGCCCGGCCTCAACGCGTCACTCTCCGGACTCCTCCTCCTCACTCACTCTACTGCCAGGCCAGCCACCGGTACTTTCATCAAACTTTTTTATGGGGAAGCGGGCAGAGGGGGGAGCGTTAGCGGAGGGGGTGGGGGGAATTTCCGACCCGCCCCCGCGACCGGGGCATGCTCCCCCCTTATGCCTGCGACCCCGTAGGGCCCCCAAAAGCGGGATGTTCGGGGAGTTCGGGGTTCGGGCCAAACATGCCGAACATCTGGCCCATGTTCGGCGAACGGACCCGAACCCGAACATCCAGGTGTTCGCCCAACACTAGTGGAGATGCACAAACCTGACTCAGACCCATAGAGAGTGGTGATGGTCGCACTCATGAAAAACAGCAGTAAGGTCCTGACATGTGGCATCAGCCATGTGGTGACCAGACTTAGCCCTCACAAGCACAAAGGGGGTAAGAGGCGCTCTGCGTCTGACTTATGAAACCCTTTGGCACTTTATTTGGCCTGACGCTGTAGGCAGAGACTTACAAAACGTGTTTCCTGTGCTTATTAAAAATGTATTATATTTTTTATAAATAAATTTGCTGTTAGTGAGGTAAGCCACCTCCTCTTTTTTTCTATTTTATTTGTTTTTAACTAGTTTTATACACGCCTGGGTGCCTCTTATCCCTTTTATACTAATACTAAACTTTTGTTTTGAGAAGGAAAAATTATCATTTTTTTGAAAAATAGAAGTATATGTAAGATTTTTGTCAATTGCCAAATCATCACAAAACATAGGTTAAAAAAAAAGAAAAAGGAAGAGGCGTGTCCGTGCTAGGCGTGTGGTGCTCTAAAGCCTGTACAGAAATGGAAACATTGTTGCCTAAAAATGACCATTAGTGATCATTTTAGGTGACAGTTTTAGGAAACGTCATTCTACAGACACTGCTGTGCTACAGCCAAGCAGACTCTTCTGCTCTTTGGAGAGGGTATAAGGGACAACAAACGAGAGGCACCAACCAATTGTAGTTGTTCATGCCAGGCAGCTTCTTCCTGTTGTGCTTATCCACATTTTGTTGGTATGAATAGGGTATGCCTTTAGAAATTGGAATATGAAGCTGGTATTAATAATATAGCTGACTGACCTATTCGGCAAATCTTTGGACTCTGTATCTCAGTAAGTACGGACGGTATATTCCAGAATGTATTACACTCACTTACGTTAAAAATTCATTTTCTTACCTTACTTCTGTCATAGGCATCCAGGAAGTTTATTAAGGCGTTAATGACTGGGATGCCATTGATTTTCTATTAAAAAGAAAAAAGAAAGAAATTTTATTTTGGAAATCATGTTGTTAAAGCCAGGGTCGGACTGGGACACCAAGGGCCCACCAAGGAAGTTTCAGCTTGGGCCCCCCCCCCCCTCTCCTCCCCCCCCCCCCCCATTTTGGGCTCACATACACATGTACTCTAGAAATTTTGCATGACTTTATGGTAGGGAATAGATTGTGAGCAATGCTGATGACAGTCTCCAATAGGGATATGTTTAAATGCGGCGCGTGCAGCGAAACTAAATGGGTGTCACCGCGCACTGAAACATCGGCATGGTCATGATGACGCTGTAGTGACGCTGTCCAATCACGCTCTCGCAGGAAGTCCTGCGAGAGCGTGATTGGACAGCGTCACTACAGCAGACAGACAGAGACCAGCAGGGCAGCAGCATGCGGACTCGGAGCGGAGCGGAGCTAGCATCAACTCTGTAGCTATTCTCCGCTCGCTGCTGGCTGCACTTCTGGAGGAGGGGGGTGCGCGGAAGGGGGGGCCCCTAGGTGAGGGAGGGGGGGACGCTTCCCCCCCTCCCCGCCGCTCTGTGCCCAATTCCTCCCCTTCCAAGCTGTGCCCCCCTCCCTCTTAGCTCTGGGGCCCCTAGGAGGAGGTACAGTCGGGGCCCACCGATGGGACCATCGGTGGTTCGGTGGCTCAGTCCGAGCCTGGTTAAAGCCCAACTAAGGCCTCTTGCACGCTACATGCGATTCTGATTTTTTTTATCTGATCCGATTTTTGATTCTGATTAAAAAACATACTGCATGCAGTGTGTTTTTTAATCGGAATCAAAAATCGGATCAGATAAGAAAAAATCTGAATCGCACGCAGTGTGCAAGAGGCCTCAAAGAGTTTTTTTGATTGTGGTAAGTATGCTTAGCATCCCACACAACTTGTGAAAATAAATAATTTACTGTACAGACACTCATCAGCTAAAACAGAAAAACCTGCCTAGTATCTCTTTAAGTTTTCTTGTAGTGTTTCTTTAATTTTTTTATATTATGTAGCCCTCTAGTAATGATTGGCTTGGCCACGTACCCCTACTGTGAGGAACATCGCCTTAAGTTCCCCTGGATGCATTTATATTTGTTAGGGACGTTAAACATGATTTACCATTGTTTTTGTCTCAACACTTACTATAATGGATTGTCTTTGCCAGGTTTAAGTACTTCCCTGGGCTTTCCTAACCTACCCCTGGGGAACACCTACCATATGGTGAGAACCTAGGGTATACAGAACAAAGGCATTAACAGAATTACCTGCAAGCTACTAAGAGGGGACTACACTGAACTTTTCCCCCAACACATCCAACAGATGCTCAAACAAATTCGGATCTAGGGAATTTAAAGGCCAAAGTAAACATGAACCATCAGACCTGGTCACCTTCTATTGCTCCACTATCCAGTTCTGAAACTCATGTTCCCATTGTATGTGTATGTGGACAGGAGACAGAATGGGCACTCTGACTGGTAAGGCAAGATGCCTTGTATTTTCTGGCACTCTTTTTTCATATCCAGCATCACATTTTTCAACAATTTGTGCTGCAATAGCTCTTCTGTCCCAAGAACCCCTCATTTCCCATTTCCCTGCACACCAAACTCTTTCCAATCCTGTGTCGTACTACATCCAACATTGGCATTTTGCTCTGTATGTCCAAATGTGCTAAGAAGATTCATGTTTGCTTGACTATAAAGGCCTGATCAGATGAAATAGCGTTAGATGGAAATTATACTTGTGACTGTTCATATTTTTTATGATAAGCAAATATAATTTTTAATATAAAAATCATGTACTCGATGCTCCAATTTAATGTGAGGTACCGTCAATCTATAATCACTGTTATAGAGGGGTTCAGACCCCACTATGCCTGATATAATGGTTGCAGTGGTTTAAAAGCTGGTTCTTTCACTAAGTTAGAGAACAGGGGTGTAGCTATAGCCATAGCAGCCATAGCAATTGCTATGGGACCCTGGAGCTGAGAGGGCCCAGGTGGTACTTGATGTTTTCATTATTAACTTTCTTTTTGTTTCTCCTCCCTCTCATTTTATCTCGGTGCCCATGGACTATATGCAGTGAAGATAGCATGAGAATGTAAACTGCCCAATTAACTCATATCCATAGGGTAGGGGCAGGCGGCATTGCTCTAGAGTGCCTGCATCTGATGGCCCTATGACATTTTTTGCTATAGGGCCCAATAATCTCTAGCTAAGCCACTATGTTAGTGATAACGCTAATGCAGAGCCAGATCAGGCAATATTAGGCAGTTGCCCAGGGCCTGGAGAGAGTCTAGGGGCCTGGTGGATGCTCACCCCCACCGCCAGGCAGTGGCGTACCTAGGGCATTTGGCACCCGGTGCTGGGTATTAAAAGACACCCCCCCCCCAAAATGTGCGTGGCCACAACCTGCGGCGTGCTTTGCGCGCCGAGGTAAAAAATGAGCGTGGTCATCACCGGATGAGGGCGAAGCTGTTATTTAAAGTATTAGCTAGTATAGTTGCCCCAGTATAGTTCCCCCCAGTATAGCTAATATAGTTGCCCCCAGTATAGCTAGTACAGTTTCCCCCAGTATAGCTGTCCCTAGTGAAGCTAGTATAGTTGCCCCCAATGAAGTTAGTATAGTTGCCCCAAGTATAGCTAGTATAGTTTCCCCCAGTATAGATGCCCCCAGTATAGCTAGTATAGTTGCCCCATTATAGCTAGTATAGTTTCCCCCAGTATAGATAGTATAGTTGCCCCCAGTATAGCTAGTATAGTTGCCCCCAGTATAGCTAATATAGTTGTCCCCAGTATAGCTAGTATAGTTGCCCCAGTATAGCTAGTATAGTTGCCCCCAGTATAGCTAGTATAGTTGCCCCCAGTATAGCTAGTATAGTTGCCCCAGTATAGCTAGTATAGTTGCCCCAATATAGCTAGTATAGTTGCCCCCAGTATAGCTAGTATAGTTGCCCCCAGTATAGCTAGTATAGTTGCCCCAGTATAGTTGCCCCCAGTATAGCTAGTATAGTTGCCCCCAGTATAGCTAGTTTAGTTGCCCCCAGTATAGCTAGTTTAGTTGCCCCCAGTATAGCTAGTTTAGTTGCCCCCAGTATACCTAGTACAGTTGCCCCAGTATAGATGCCCCAGGAGAGGGGAAGCAGCGCTAGAAGGAGGGGCAGTGGGGGCAGCGGTGGGGAGGGGGGACATATTCCCCCCCTCCCTCACCTGGGACCCTTCCTTCTGCCTCTCTCCCCCTCCATAGATTACCAGCGGCAAGTGAAGGGGTGGCAAGGAGGCATGCAGAGAATTACTCACCGCTTTCACGGTCCAATCGCCGGCAGCGTCATGTCGTCACAGATCTCCGCCTTCAATGCCGCCCACTGTGCTACCGCTAATCAGGAAGCACAGTGGGTGGCATTGAAGGCGGAGATCTGTGACGATATGACGCTGCCGGCGCTTGGAACGCTGACGTAGTGAGTAATTCTCTGCATGCCTCCTCGCCGCCCCTGCACTTGCCGCCGGTAATCTATGGAGGGGGAGAGAGGCAGAAGGAGGGGTCCCAGGTGAGGGAGGGGGGGGATATGTCCCCCCTCCCCACTGCTGCCCCCACTGCTCCAACTTCTAGCGCTGCTTCCCCCTCCTGCTCTGCTGCTGTGGGGGGTTGTGGCGACACCCCCCCTAGCCATCCGTCACCCGGTGCGCCACGCCCCCTGCACCCTATAGTAGGAACGCCACTGCCACCAGGTGATCATCAGCAGTGAGCAAAAGCTGCTATCTTGCCTAGGTAGGGCCCAGAGCCGGGACAAGGTCCTCCAGCACCCAAGGCTGAGACACCAAAATGCGCCCCCCCCATCCCTCCCACCCCAGCTGTCACACACTGAGTGCTATTAGACCAAGAGGGCCACAGGGCCCACAACCTCCCCAACACCTTAATATCTAGTTATCTGGCTTGCAGTCACTGCTATGTATCCCCTTTTCTTATTTCTTTCTGCTTAAAACACAATTAGGAATGATAGCTGAATGAATTCTGCGCCCCCTCCTACACTGCGCCCTGAGGCTGGAGCCTCTCCAGCCTATGCCTCGGCCCGGCCCTGGTAGGGCCCCATTTCATCCTAATCCTTTTCTGTGCTAAAGGCAAGATCCACGTAGGTAGGAGGTAGTTGCTTTTTTTTCTCAACAAAAGTAGAGTTTTACCTTTTTTTATTATTATTATTATTTATTTATTTTTTTACTTGACTATGCATTGGACTTACCACGGCATTCAGTAGAAAGGACCTTTCATTATTATTGCTTTGTCGACATTGAGAAGCACATGTCTCCATGCAGTTAGCTGCTGCTGTGCCTACAAGGAGAAGTTTTCAAAAAGTTACCGTAAATATTATTTACATGTGCACTATATATGAAGCATCCACTTATCCAATGCATTTTTTTTCAAACAGTATTTTAGACTCTAAACCAAGCTTGGCGCCAACTTGAACTGTAAATAAGCTTAAAGCAAACCTGAACTGAAAATTAAAAGTGAAAATAAACATATACACATCATGCTTCTTCTTATCAAACTCTTTCTCCTCTCCTACTGTAAGTACCATTTGTTCACTGTGATCAATGGAATTATCCATCCTCCATTTTAAAAATGGCAATTACTCTATAACAGCTTCCCGATCAGCACACTGTTAGACTATAATATCGCCCACATGAGTCATAGGGAAACATGGACATTACCTTGCACATCAGTTGTTCTTTCAGTTATAACTTCAGTTCTGACAAAATCTTGTCAGAACTGGAAGGAATTATTGTTAGAAGCAAATGGAGAGCTTCTGAGAGGAATCAATGGCGAGGTAAGTATGTAATATTTATTTGCAGGTGTATCATATGTTTATTTTAAATAATTTTACTCGGTTCAGGTTTCTTTTAAGAGATCATTAATTGTCTGAGTAGTAGGAATGGTAAATAGAACTTTCCCCAGTATCTCATATCTGTATTTTCAATTCAAGGGCTAAAGTTTTATCTTTGAAATGTAGACCACATCCAAGTCAATGTGCATACAATCTAGTTCATTCGGCTCCCAAAAAAGAAAAATAATGAGCCTTTGAACCACTCAGCACTATCTTCTCATCAGGACTCTTTGGCTTTACTAGCCTTATTAAAATTAATCTTTAAGCAGCCCACAATAAAGAAAAAAATATATACAATTTAATAACGTGCTCATTAAACTATATGTAATAAAGATATCCAGTTCAGTCATGAAACCTGCTTCATCTAATTTCCTTCACAGAAGCAGTCAACCTGGCAGCAGGAAGGCAGCGCTGTGTGCCAATCAGCTTCTACTGCCTTCTACAATAATGATTGTCTAACAGTGATTACAAAGCGCAATAACACATGCAGTTCTGACAGTAAGTACCTAAAAAAGTGACTATTGAATCTTCTATAATAAGCCATACAATAGCAATGCAAAACTTAACTTACTGAAGCAGCAGCTGATGGCAACCACCAATATGCACACAACGGTCTTCATGGTTGAAGGATGTATGTGGATTCCTATCAAACTGCTCCCCCATCTCACTCTATATATACCCCACTGGACAAGCAGCTCATCACTATTCCAGGAAGTAAAAGCTGAAACATTAGAAGTGTGATTAAGTTAATTGTAAATGTCTTGGTTATGATACTTCCATTGGTCATGGTCTGTACAAAGATGATTTCAAGAATATTTCCCTCTTAATTTTTAATCTCGTCTTGTGGAACTAATCAAAAAATGAATGAAAAGGTCAGACTAAATCCTAGAAGATCTGACATGTACTTGGGAGTGTGTACATGTTTTTCCCAGAAGCCTAGAGTTGCTAAAGGAAACCTGAAGGTGGATATGAAGCTACCATGGTGGCGTAGTGGTTAGCGCTCTCGCTTTACAGCGCTGGGTACCCGGTTCGAATCCCAGCCAGGTCAACATCTGCATGGAGTTTGTATGTTCTCCCCATGACTACGTGAGTTTCATCCGGGCACTCCGGTTTCCTCCCACATCACAAAAACATACATATAAGTAAATTGGCTTCCCCCTAAAAATTGGCCCTAGACTATGATATATACATTACTCGATACATACATAGACATATGACTATGGTAGGGATTAGATTATGAGCTCCTCTGAGGGACAGTTAGTGACAAGATAATATATGTACAGTGCTTCGGAAGATGTCAGCGCTATATTAATAATAATAATACATATCTGAGTCTGAAGTAGGTAATTTTGGTGCTAAAGGCACTGCAGAGGCTTGGGGGTGACCATAGGTGCTCCTACAAATATCATCTACAGGTAGAAATTTGGGCAACGGGGTGCTGGAGCTGCCTGCTATGCAAACTGCAGCTACAAATAGCATGCGCTCTCACCTCCAGTATATTTTTTATTTTAGCACCGGGAAAGGAAGGGGGGAGGGGTTAATGTTAGGTGTTAGCAAGGGGAGTTTGAAGGTTAGGCATCAGGAAGGGGGGTTGTTAGGTTAGGCCTGAGGAAGAGGGGTTTTAAGGGTGGGAAAGTGGGTCTTAAGGTTAGGCATCGGGGGGGGGGGGGGGGTTGGGATTAAGCATCAGCAGAAGGGTGGTTAGGCATTGGCAGGTGGGTGGTTAGGGTTAGGCATCGGAGGTGGGAGGGTTCTGTGTAGGGTTAGGTTAAGCTGTAGTAACATATTGGTAACATTTCTTGAAATGTTACCATCTGAATTATCACTGTAAAATAGAATAATATTGGTTAGTGTTACCAATATTCTATTTTTGGCTCTTTCCATGGTGCCCAAATTTCCTTGCACCTATATTTTGTGTACACGTCTAAGCCATATATTGGGGACAAGCATGCAACTGGTAGAGACGAGCCTCGCACATATGCTAGATGGTTGTCAGTCGAGGTGTCCAGTTTGGGCTGTCTCTGCCGATAATCTAGTGTATACATAGTGGCCCCCGCTCCTTCGCAAGGTGTCGCCACGAAATCCAGAGTTTCAGATAATTTCAGCCAAGTACAGAACCTGTGCTTTGATCTCCTCCTTACCAGTTTCGCTTTGTGTGCATGTCGTTCATGGCAACAGACTGCTAGCTAGAGTAGGGTACCGATGCTCTGTACAGCCCTCAGCCAGAAAACATTGCCCGCGGGATCCCTGCAGGTGACATTAATTGAGTGTGTGTCTGCAACTTAAAGAGGAACTCCAGTAAAAATAATGTAATGAACAAAAGTATTTAATTTTTACAATAATTATGTATAAATGATTTAGTCAGTCCTTGCCCATTGTAATATCTTTCTTCTCCCTGATTTACATTCTGACATTTATCACATGGTGACATTTTTACTGCTGGAAGGTGATGTCAGTGGAAACAGCTGCTGCTGGCTTTGTTGGCAGTTGGAAACAGCAGTTATTTGCTACAATGCAACAAGGCTCCCACAGTCCCTCATCACAATGGTCCTGACTTCACACTGTGGGAGGGGTTTCACCACAATATCAGCCATACAGAGCCCCTGCCCTGATGATCCATTTGAAAAAAGGAAAAGATTTCTCATAGGAAAGGGGGTATCAGCTACTGATTGGGATGAAGTTCAATCCTTGGTTACGGGTTCTCTTTAAGAATAAACTCAAACTATGAGGGACCCTGAATGCATCTAGCAGCAGTGAGAGGTTTTGTTTTAAATGCTCTACCTCACAATTTGTTTTCTTCATTTACTATCAATCATTCACTGCTTCTTTCAGTTGTTGCATAGGCATGTTCATATCTTCACATACACTGTATATCCTTCTTAGCTTCTGCTGCCATCTTCATCTTTTGACATCAATTTTTCCAATTATCAAGGATTTTTCCAAAGAATCCTTTCTTCTCATTATGTGACAAAAGTATTTGAGTTTAAATAGTAGAAACCAGATTTCTATGGAATAATCTGGCCTTATTTCTTTATGTTTACTGGTTGGATCTTATAGCAGTCCAGGGAACCCTCAGTAGCTTCCTCCACACCCACAATTCAAAACAAAAGCATAAATGTTTCTTCGCATGCCCTTATTTATAGTCTAACTTTCACAATCATATGTTTCTGCTGGGAACACCGTAGCTTTAACTAATGTTAAGCAGTAGACAAGCTTTGGCACTTTCTTGTTTAACATTCATGACTAGGCTCTTCAATTCTTCCTCAGTTTCAGTCAGAGTGCTATCATCGGCATATCTCAGATTGTTAATATTCCAGCTATTTTAATTCCAGCATGTGGCTCATCCAAACCAGCTTTTCGAATTACATGTTCAGCATCTACCATACGTTTCTGAATATAAGACACTGAAAAGTAGGACTATAAGACGCACCTAGATTTAGAGGGCCAAAAAATTACTAAACCAGGTGCGTCTATGGACAGGGGCATCTTATGGACCTTTTCCTCCCAGTGGAAGGTTGTGCAGTGGCTGCAGCCTGAAGACGGAGACTGGGGAGGAGGCGCATGGCAGCTGGGGTCCTGATGTGTAAAGAACGGCACCCTCGATGATCAGAGCGTAGAGTGTCCAGATGATCTGAGACGGAAGTGGAGAGGAGCGCAGCAGCAGGATCGGTAAGTGCTTCTCTGCGCACTCTGCACCATATATTCTGAATATCAGATGCACCAACTTTTTCCCTCAGTTTTGGGAAAGAAAAAGTCCATTTTTTATTTGGAAAAATATGGTAAGTTAAATAACGAGACAATATTCAACCTTGTTGCCCTCCTTTGACAATTGTGAACCAATCAGTTATGCCATACTCAGTTCTGTTGCTTCTTGGTTTGAATATAGATTCCTCAAAACACAAATGAGATGGCCTTGTATCTTCATTGCCATGAGAATCTGCCACAGTCTTCCATGATCTACACAGTCAAAAGCTTTAGAATAGTCAATAAAGCAAAAGTAGACATTCTCTGGAATTCCCTTGCTTTCTCTATTATTATGTCTGTTATTTTCTCTATTTGTCTATTATCAAGCTTTGACCAAAACTGAAACATACCATAGCCTCTCCAGCCTTGACCAAAACTGAAATATAGTATAGGCACTCCAGCCTAGACAAAAACTGAAATACACCACTTGGCTATAATGACCCATCAACATGTTCATTTTATCTCCGCTTTCTTCACATCCGTCTTTACAATGTAATAAATACTGTTTAATTTTGTCCACTCAGTATCCAGTTTCAAAATTATCCAGGAACTACACTAGAATACCAAAGTTCAAATTAAACACTTTTCTAAAGTTACCTTTGACACGTTCTATTTGCAACAAGTCAAATACACCTTAGCTTCATGTCCTGCCAAACAAAACATGTTAGCCAATGATATTTATTCCGGAGCTTTAGTGCAAAAACATTTTTCCAAGACGCGAGGAAGATTGCAAGAGCTTAGGATTAAATGTCATTCCCATGCGTAACAACACTCATAATGAAAAAGTAACACTTTTAGGAGCACCTAAAAAGAACTGCCCTAAATCCAACAAACCAGGCAAATCTCCTAAACCTAACAAACCCCATGGAAAACCTGGGAAGGGCCCTAATGGGGGAGGGGGTGGTTGGACCACAGAATCAGGGTCAGAAGTTAGTGGGGCAAAGGATGAAGCTACACCTAACACCGGTGAGAGTGGTGGTAATAGTTCTGGACCCAGTAAGAAGGGGGGAAATCACCCTTTAGGTGTAGGCAAAGAATGGGCGGGGGAGCTATAGGAGGACTACCCAATAATAGGAAACAGATACAGTGGAAGGGCCAGGAATAGTGGTTGATTTACACCCTGAAAGTACCAATAGTAAGGAGGAACAAGAACTGAGTCATTAATTTATCCTACGTAGTGCTGTCAAAGGACTGCCTTAGTGTGAGGATCCGGTTGGCTGCCTGCGCAGGCAGGCAGGCAGGCAGCCTTTTGACCACTGTTCAAGTCTGCATTCTGCAGGTCTCTAGAAGAGAGACCTTTTGTCAGTATTGCAGCTTGCTGCTGACGATTGGATACACTCGTTATGCAAATCCCCTACCTGCTTCCTTTGATGACTGGCAATATAAAGAGCTATGTTTCCCAGAGTCCTTTGCTGGTCATAAGGGTTAGTTCCTGTGAAACACTTGGTGGAGTGTCAGCCTTGCTCATCGTTGAAGAATAGCTTAGAGTAATTCCTGGAACTGCACTAGGCAGTTTCCCTAGTGCAGTTAGGATTGCATATCTGTTTTGTTTGTCTGTTGCGATTGTCCTGTCCCAGCGGTGGTCGACAGGAAATCGTTCTGTGTGTCTGGGTGCTAACCGGAACATCGGTTGTTACTGGTAGCCCCTTCTGATCTGTCTTGCCTGAATCGCACTCGCCTTGCGCTAGTGCTGTGGATCCTTCTGGTCTGCTACTCTCTTGCTGTACTTGGATCGCACTCCACTTGCGCTAGTGCTGTGGATCCTTCTGTCCTGTCTTCCTGGATCACACTAGCCTCTTGCGCTAGTGCTGTGGATCCTATCTCTGACTTGTTCCGGTTTTCGTGTATCTGTCTTGTCTGCTACGAACGCTTGCTGGAGGCTCGGTGAGGTAACCGTTAAGCAAGCGCTCGCGTCCTCTGTTTCATGTTTGTCTGTTGGTGGTTAGTTAGGCGTGCTTGTCTCTGTTGTGCTTATCACGCGGAGACCGCGCATAAACGCGTGCACTGTTGCGAATGAGTGCGGTGTTCGCGTTTAGCTAGCGTTTGTTATTTTCCTTATCTTCTCATTGTATGATTTGCTGTGCCTTTGCTACTCTCGTGCTCTGCCTTGCTGTAGCCTTGTGTCACCTCTGGCAATCGCCTCTCTCGCGATTGCGTTTCTACTTCATACCTGCTGTTGTGTATGCACCGTCGTGGGTTGGCGACTAGTTTGGTGCACACACATACAATCTGTCCCTGTGCTCATTCTCTTTCGCAATCGCTTCTCTTGCGATTGCGTTCTTACTTGGTTTCCTTTGTTGTATGTCCGCCGTCGCAGGGTGGCGGCTAGATTGGGGGTCATACATACATTCCTCATCTGTGCTTATTCAGTCTTGTGTCGCTGTTAGCAATCGCCATCTCTGGCGATTGCCTTCTCTCATGTTCTTCATGGTTGTGTGTGCAGTGTCGCGGGTTGGCGACTAGATTGGTGCACACACATACCCTCTGTCGCTTTGCTCTCTCTCCTTCAGGGCTATCTTGCCCTGCGTTTCTTCCCTTCATGCAATTCCTGTCTTGCATCTGTGGCAGGGCAGAGGAGCTGTTCCTCTGCACTCCACAACTCCACCTGCTGACAGGAATTTCCCTCTACAGGTGTGTTGCACCTTTTGCTGGGTTCCCTCAAATTACACGCTTGTGGAGGATTTCCGCAGTGTCAGCGCACGTCTTGTGCGCTGATCACGGAGAGAATGCCACAATCGTTACACTTAGCTTACATTATTATCTAAAGGACTGAATTACTGCATTACAAGTGATTTTGACATGTGTCGGTTTGAAGTAGATCTTTTGGAAGCCATTAAGAAAATAAATGTGCACAAATTCTTTAAGAGCAAAAATGAATCGAATATGGTGAATCCAAGTGTGGGTCTATTGGGTTTCAGCACCAGTGCCGCTTTTGATGCCAAACATGAGGAAACATTGGGGTTCTTAAGAGAGCTCCTTGAAGAAGGAGAGGGTCAAAAAAGAAAGGGGGAGGGAGAGGAAAGGAAAGGAGTACAGACAGGGGACCTAGATCCTTTTGTAGGTCAACCTTTAATCCGCCAATTACCCCAGGAAGCCCTATAGATATATTCCATAAATGGATTCTTAATAAAATTAAGTCCTGTATCTATTTACTCAATGAATATTACAGAAGGCGAGAGAAGGGCATTTGGTTGGCTGAAATCCAGGACCGACGTTATTTGTAAGCCTGCCGATAAGGGGGGAGACCTAGTCATCCTTTCTAGGGAGATGTATCTAGAAGAGGCATATCGCCAATTGGGAGATGCATCTACCTATATGGAGCTAAAATCTAGTCCAATAGAAAAATATAAGGGCAAGCTAAGGAGGCTACTTAAAAGGGGGTGGAGTCAGGATTCCTAAGCCGTAAACTAGGCGAAGAATTGTTTGTGGAAAAAAACAGATTCCCCCTTTGGTACTATCTGCCGAAGATGCACAAAACATTGAAAACCCACCGGGGAGGCCGCTTGTCTCCGGGGTGGGTTCTCTAACAGAGGTACTGTCGAGATACTTGGATTATAGGTTAAGACCATGTCTCAGGATGGTTAAATCATTGGTGCAGGACACTGTTGACATTTTGAATGTCCTTGAAAACTTTGAGTGGAAGGAAAACTATCATCTGGCCACAATTGATGTGGTCAGCTTGTATAGTAGTATTCCACATGCAGCGGGTCTGCTGGCACTAGGTTGTGTTTTGGAAAAATATGGTAAAAGTGATGAGTTCTCTGATTTCCTATGTGAATGTTTGCAGTTTATCTTGGAACAGAATTCCTTTATTTTTAACAATAGATGGTATAAGCAAGTGTCAGGGACAGCCATGGGGACTCCAGTGGCCCCAACCTATTCCAATCTCTTTCTGTCAGTATGGGAAAATGAGACCATTCGGTCCCCCATTAACCTTTAAACAAATTGAAGTTGTGGCGTTTATACGTGGATGAGGTCCTTGTAGTCTGGGATGGTGACAGCGAGGAGTTTGCTCAATATATGGAGATGATTAATTCCAACCAAATTAATATGAGTTTCACATCTCACTTTGGGGACAGGAAAGTTGAGTACCTAGATCTCAAGGTGGTGATTGAGAACCAGGCGGTTATTACCAAAGGTTATAGGAAGGAAACCGCCGCTAATAGCTTGCTCTATTCAGCTAGTTACCATCCTGTGAGGAAACACGGAAAAGCCGCCGTCTCTCAAGCTGAGGCGGCTGTTTCCGCGTCCAGCAGGGCGTCACAACGCGGAAAAACCGCCACATGCCGCTTAGGCAGAGCGGCGGAATCCGCATTGGGAACGGCGGAATCTGCATTGAGAACGGCGGAATCCGCATTGGAGGCGGCCCCCGCAAGCGGTTCACAAGATACATTGCAAGACAGTACTGGTGTGGCTGGGACTGATAGTCCACCAAGATTCAGAGTGACACGCGCGCGCGCACAGAGGCTGAGTTTAAATAACAGCCAGAAGTGAGTCAGCTGACCAGGCAGGTCAGCTGACATTTTCCACAACTCTCATTGGTCCAGCAATTAGGTAGGCCCTGGAAAGGTCCTTGTGTATATATACTGCTGGCTGTTCACTTGCTCCTTGTCTGGCGTTGCGATCACATACGTGGGAGCACCCAGATCCGTAGTCAGATCCGCAAGTGTGCCGGGACCAGCTGGAGCTGTAATCCTACACTTAGCTAGATTCTGTTGATAGCTAAAGTACTAGTTTGATTGTGATTATCTGTTATGACCTTTGCCTGCCTTGACTATCCCCTTGAACTCTGATCTTGTACCTCGATACTTCTGATACTCTGTTGCCGAACCCCGGCTCGTACCTAGACTCCGCTTCTGCCTCCTGATTCTGTACCTCGCTATATCTGATTCCCCGTTGCCGAACCCTGCCTGTTCTTAGACTCCGCCTTTGTCTTCTGATCTTGTACTGTATCTGTCCGTGTGTGTACTACCTGGCTTGTCCGACCTTCGAGAACCGACCTTACCGTTAGAGGCAGTTCCTCGCTCTGTTAGCGACCCTTCCTCCTGAGGGTCACTTTCAGACAATCCTTCCTACTGTCAGTCTGACTCCTCCCGTCTTGGAGAGCTCAGGTCTGCGGAAGGAATCTGTGCAGTACGCCTTGCTGCACTGAGGCTTTGTCCTCTAAGTATTACTGTTACACCAAACACTACATTCTAGGCAGAGGCTCAGTCGAGGATTACGCGGCGGAATTTCGTAGATGGTCAGTCACCGCCAGATTTGATAATTTTGCCCTGATGGATTACTTCTTGTCTGGGTTATCGGAGGAGGTCTCCGATCTAATGTTAACCTTACCCGAGCCCAAGACAGTCGATGAGGCCATCACATCGGCCATTCGAGTCGACCGTCGATTACGCCATCAGAGGCAGATTCGGGGCAGTCACCGTGTCAGGGTGACATCTTATGCGGTATGCTCCGCTGCACCCCTAGTAACGCCATCTCTGTCTGTCTCACCCTCTCCGGCCTTGCCTCCACCCAAACCAATGCAGATTGGTCGATCGAAACTGACCCAGATGGAGGGAAGGCGGAGAATGACGGAACAACTGTGCTTATACTGTGCAGAAGCAGGGCATAGGGTGCGAAACTGCCCGAACAAGTCGGGAAATGAGTTTTCCTAGGAGTAGTGGGGGGTGACACCCTAGGCACACAATTTTCACCCCTTAAAGAAAAGAAATTACTTCTCCCCTGTACGATTACATGGGAGAATAAGTCTGTGGCCACTGAGGCTTTTATTGATTCTGGCTCAGCGGCCAATTTTATGAACTTTGAGTTTGCTCAGGAGTTGGGTATTCCCCTCACCCCTGTGAGACCCCCCATTCAGGTCACGGCAGTAGACGATTCCCCTCTGCAACGGAATCGTGCTCTGTCACAGACTCCGGAGGTGAAGGTCACCATAGGGGAACTGCATGGGGAACAATTATCTTTTTTTGCATTGCACATGTCAACCTACACTATTATCCTAGGCATGCCGTGGTTGCAAGTCCATTCACCTCAAATAGACTGGGCCACGGGTCAGTTAACTACTTGGTCACCTCGTTGTTTTCAACGGTGTTTGGGAAAGTTGATCTTGGCGCAAACCAGAATTCAGGTGGGAGGGGTACCAGACCAGTACTCTGAATATTCCGACGTGTTCTGTCCCAAGGCAGCAGACAAATTACCCCCACATCGCCCTTTCGATTGTCCCATTGATCTCCGTTCAGGTTGTGTACCCCCCCGGGGTCATTTGTACAATCTGTCGGGGCCCGAAAAATTAGCCATGCAGCATTACATCCATGAAAATTTGGCCAAGGGTTTCATTCGCCCGTCCTGGTCGCCTGCTGGAGCAGGTTTCTTTTTTGTTAAAAAGAAAGACGGAGGTCTGCGACCCTGCATCGACTATCGCGGCCTTAACAAAATTACAGTAAAAAATCGCTATCCGTTGCCACTGATAGACGACTTGTTCACACAGATTACAGACGCTAAGATCTTTTCTAAGCTTGATTTGCGGGGTGCGTACAACCTGATACGCATAAGAAAGGGCGATGAGTGGAAGACGGCCTTTAATACACCAGACGGGCATTATGAGTACCTGGTGATGCCCTTCGGGCTATGTAATGCTCCGGCCGTTTTCCAGGAACTCATTAACGAGGTATTCAGGGAGGTGTTGGGGAGATTTGTTTTAGTCTATCTAGATGATATCCTTATCTTCTCCAACAACCTCTCTGAACATAGAAACCATGTGAGGTTTGTTTTGAATCAGTTAAGGCAGAACTCTTTATACGCAAAGCTTGAAAAATGCATCTTTGAAGTAACATCTGTCGCGTTCTTGGGGTACATAATTTCCACCACGGGCCTATCTATGGATCCTGCCAAGGTCTCCGCTGTTCTGGAGTGGCCGCAGCCGGTTGGGTTGAAGTCCCTTCAGCGCTTTCTTGGCTTCGCCAACTATTATAGAAGGTTTATAAAGGGGTACTTCACGGTCATTTCTCCCCTTACCAGTCTCACTAAGAAAGGGGCAGATACCACTCACTGGTCTCCTGAGGCTTTACATGCTTTTGCCACCCTGAAGGGCCTATTCTGTTCAGCACCCATCCTCAGACATGTGGATACGTCTTTCCCGTTCATTGTGGAGGTGGATGCCTCGGAGGTTGGGGTGGGGGCTCAGCGGTCAGGCTTGCAGGGTAGAATGCACCCGTGTGCCTACTTCTCTCGCAGGTTCTCCCCTGCAGAGAGGAATTACGATATTGGCAACAGGGAGCTCCTGGCCATTAAATTGGCTTTCGAGGAATGGCGACATTGGTTAGAGGGAGCTGAGCATACCATCACGGTTTACACCGATCACAAAAACTTAGAGTACATCGAGGGGGCTAAGAGGTTGAGCCCTCGTCAGGCTCGATGGTCGTTATTCTTCTCCAGGTTCAGTTTCATTATCACGTACACCCCGGGGAGCAAGAATGTTAAGGCGAATGCTTTATCCAGATGCTTCGAGTCAGAGACAGCACATCCCTCCGTTCCAGAGACCATTATTCCCCAGAGGTTGATACTGGCAGCCACTGGAACTTGGGAGGATTGGAGGGAGACGTTGATTCCCTTTCAGCAGGACATCCCGGAAGGGAAGCCCGCAGGGGTTCTGTTCGTTCCTCTGCCATTTCGCCTCCAGGTTCTAGAGATGTTCCATGCGCATAAGAATGCAGGGCATCCTGGGGCATCTAGAACACAGGATCTGGTAGCCAGATGCGCCTGGTGGCCTTCCTTGGCAGCGGATTGCAAGGAATACGTGAAGGAGTGTGTGATATGTGCCAAGAGTAAACCCTCCCGGCTGGCACCTGTCGGTACCTTGCAGCCTTTGCCCACCCCGAGTGAGCCGTGGACCCACCTGTCCATGGATTTTGTGGGTGAGCTTCCCAGATCTGAAGGTATGGCGGTCATTTGGGTGGTAGTCGACCACTTTAGCAAAATGGCCCATTTTGTGCCTTTGAAAGGACTCCCCTCGGCTCAGGAATTGGCCGAGTTGTTCATCACTCATGTCTTCCGATTACACGGCATTCCCGAAGACATAGTCTCAGACAGGGGAGTCCAATTTGTCTCACGATTTTGGAAAGCTTTTTGCCAGCTCATGGGCATAAAGCTGTCTTTCTCATCTGGCTATCAGCCACAGACCAATGGCCAGACTGAGAGGATAAATCAGTCTTTAGAACAGTTTTTAAGGTGTTATGTGGCAGAGGCGCAAGACGATTGGGTCAGATTCCTGCCCTTCGCAGAATTTGCCCAAAATAATTTAAAAAACTCGTCCTCCGGATTTTCCCCTTTTCAGGTAGTGACGGGGAGATCACCCAAATTTTCCCCATTACCTATAGCCTCCACTCCGTTCCCAGCCCTGGAGGCCTGGCAAAGGTCATTTAAGGACCTTTGGGGAACGGTAAGAAGTAACCTGGAGAAGGCCTTTCTGAGTCAGAAGGGTCAAGCCGACAAGAGACGGTCGTTGGAGTGGAGGTTCCGACCAGGAGACTTGGTCTGGGTGTCCACACGTCACTTGACCCTAAGACAACCTTCTAATAAGCTTGGTCCCAGGTTTGTGGGTCCATTCCCGGTAGCCAAGAAAATCAACGATGTTACTTATACCGTCGATCTTCCCACTAGCATGCGGGGGGTAAGGTCCTTCCACGTATCCCTTCTTAAACCAGCAGTCCAGGTGGGTCCCACTCCTCCTCCTCCTGTGTTGGTAGATGCCCAACCCGAATATGAGGTGGAAAAGATTCTAGATTCACGCACTGTACAAAACTCGGTACAATATCTCGTACACTGGAAAGGGTACGGCATTGAGGAGAGGCAATGGGTACCGGGGACGCGCATGCATGCAGACGAATTAAGGAGGGAATTTCATGCCTTACATCCCGAGAAACCTGGTGGGAGTTGTCCGGAGTCCACTCCTCGGGGGGGGGGGGGGGGGGGGTACTGTGAGGAAACGCGGAAAAGCCGCCGTCTCTCAAGGTGAGGCGGCTGTTTCCGCGTCCAACAGGGTGTCACAACGCGGAAAAACCGCCGCATGCCGCTTAGGCAGAGCGGCGGAATCCGCATTGGGAACGGCGGAATCCACATTGGGAACGGCGGAATCTGCATTGAGAACGGCGGAATCTGCATTGGAGGCTGCCCCCGCAAGCGGTTCACAAGATACATTGCAAGACAGTACTGGTGTGGCTGGGACTGATAGTCCACCAAGATTCAGAGTGACACGCGCGCGCGCACAGAGGCTGAGTTTAAATAACAGCCAGAAGTGAGTCAGCTGACCAGGCGGGTCAGCTGACATTTTCCACAACTCTCATTGGTCCAGCAATTAGGGAGGTCCTGGAAAGGTCCTTGTGTATATATACTGCTGGCTGTTCACTTGCTCCTTGTCTGGCGTTGCGATCACATACGTGGGAGCACCCAGATCCGTAGTCAGATCCGCAAGTGTGCCGGGACCAGCTGGAGCTGTAATCCTACACTTAGCTAGATTCTGTTGATAGCTAAAGTACTAGTTTGATTGTGATTATCTGTTATGACCTTTGCCTGCCTTGACTATCCCCTTGAACTCTGATCTTGTACCTCGATACTTCTGATACTCTGTTGCCGAACCCCGGCTCGTACCTAGACTCCGCTTCTGCCTCCTGATTCTGTACCTCGATATATCTGATTCCCCGTTGCCGAACCCTGCCTGTACTTAGACTCCGCCTTTGTCTTCTGATCTTGTACTGTATCTGTCCGTGTGTGTACTACCTGGCTTGTCCGACCTCGAGAACCGACCTTACCGTTAGAGGCAGTTCCTCGCACTGTTAGCGACCCTTCCTCCTGACGGTCACTTTCAGACAATCCTTCCTACTGTCAGTCTGACTCCTCCCGTCTTGGAGAGCTCAGGTCTGCGGAAGGAATCTGTGCAGTACGCCTTGCTGCACTGAGGCTTTGTCCTCTAAGTATTACTGTTACACCAAACACTACACTCTACTCAGGTGAACAGAGGTTAGCTTGTATATCGGATTATCGGTGATACTGCAGATCACTTATAATCTGGTATACATCTGTATTCCCAGTGATACTGCAGATCACCGGTAATCAGATTCTCTCTGTGCTTCACTGATCGTTACACATCCCAGACAGGTCAAGGACGCCAACCCGTATGGCAAATGCCTGCGCCTCAGGAGAAACCATAAGAGTGAGGTAAATTTTGAGACTCGGGTGAGTTAATTATGCGAACGCCTTATGAATAGAGGGTACAAGTCAGAACTGGTTCTTGGGGTCCTAGCTAGAGCCCGGGAGGTTCCAAGAGAGCAGTTGCTCACCAGGAAAAATCGGTCACGTCCAAAAGTAAATCGGTGTAATTTTGTGTTTGATTACTCACCCCTTTCTAAAAAGATTTGACAGGCCATCCAAAACCAATGGCAAATTTTAAAGATGGATAGTAGTTTGAAAGATATAACTATCTTACCCCCTAGGGTGAGTTTTAGAAGTAACTAACAATCATACCTTATTAGATTATTAGATAATTTATGATGGATTTTTGATCACCTACTGTTGCACAAATGGGGTTTGATTTGTAAATAACTGATTTATTTGTAAATAACTGGCTGTGATGTTGATCTATTCCTAGCACCTCTTAGTCTTGTTTTTTATGTTTGTTTTTTATAGAGTTCTCCTTGTTCAATTGCCTGATGAAGCGGGATGCTTGGCCCGTGAAACGCGTTGCAGCATTTTTTGGAGAATTGTTGTAAAATAAAATGTTTTGGCCATAAACGGTTTATACTGCTTGGTCATTTATGTACCTGAGGGAAGTGAATCCACCCATTTCCTTCTTTTTAGACTGCTTTTAATATATTTTACCCTACTTTGGCGCCTCTGTTACTACTTTTTGCATTATCTAAGTCCACCCTTGGTGGAGGGGTGCATCCCCATTCCTTTTCCTATCTACAGAGAGCGACTTTTTAGCCTGAGTGGGGTCAGGTGATAATTCTCCCCACCTGCTTTTTCAGTGGTCGCCTGTTTGGTGACCTAGACTTGTGAGTATATTTTCATTATCCTTAAACTTATCCAAAATCTGCAGTAAATACTACACCAGATTTGGCTCTCGGCAGGGATGCTCAGCAGAGCTCGAATATTCGAGTAGCTCGAATAATCGAGCTCTTTTTCAGCTATTCGAGCTCGGTATTCGAGCTCGAATAGCTGCAGCTATTCGAACGGGCTATTCGAGTGAACTCGAATAGCCCATTCACTATTCGCGCTATTCGAGCAAACAGCGGTAGTCGAGCTGGAATACCGAGCTCGAATAGCGTCATAGCCCAGATTGATGTCCTTAGAGCCAATCAGAGGGCTCCCAGGCCCTCTGACGGCAGCCAATCACAGAGGGGGACCCTGGCCAGCCCCTACCCTATAAATAGCGGCCGCCATGTTAGGTTTTTCCGTCCTTGCTTGAGACTTGTACAGAGAGAGATCTGCTCCTTTGTGCTTTGGCTTAGCAAGTGCTCTATTGTGGTCAATCACCTAGCGTTTTTGCTCACATACACCTGCTATACGCACCTATATTGTTGTTAGCTAGATAGCGATAGTATTTGAGTTAGTAGCTTGTGTGTTACATAGAGACAGCTGCTGCTGCAGGAAAGCTTACAGGGCCTTGCCTGTGTGGGCAGCTGTCATCCTGTCCTCTGTTTATTTCTCATCTATACCTATGTTTGTGCTGTGTATTCTACCCTGTCTTGTCCTTTACTACTGATTATTGTATTTTGTAGTTGTACTGTACTAGGGACACTCACTGTCACTGTTCATAGCTCCTGCGTGTGTGTGTGCATGCACTGTCTGTAGTGTACAGTACAGCAGCTGCGTCAGTGGCTAACATTCCGCCTATAGCCACTGGCCGTGGACGCCTTGGGCGCCCAGCAGGACCATCTGCAACTCACGCTGCAGAGACACAGCAGCAGCAGCATGTAGTACCTGCTCCTATTTTCCTCCAGCCGGGTTGGAAACGTCCCATTGAGGAAAAGGATGCAGCCACTGTGATGCAACTGATGACGGAGGATGAGCAGCCCGCCATCAGCTCTGCATCCGAGGCCTCCACCCTCACCACCACCACCACCACCCCTGTTCGCAGCAGCCGCCCAGCAGGGCCTGGGGAGGAGGAGGAGGCCAGTTCACCGTCACAAGTTGGCGACCTGTCATTCAGCAGTATTTTGACCCCAGGCATCATCAGGGAATTGTCTGCTGTTGTTGGCGATTTTGAGGAGGAGATGCTGATGGGCACTTTGGGGGAGGAGGGATTGGACAGCAAGACTGTGGCGACAGTCAAGCAGCCCATCCATGCATCAGGAGAGGAGTTTGGGGGGTCATCATCCCAGCAGGACATGTTTCAGGAGGGGGAGGATGATGATGATGACAGGGTGACGGGCAAAGACTAGGTGCCACCAGCTCCTGGGGATGTCATCATCAGCAGCTCTGAGGAGGAGGAGGAGGATGCGCTTGTGGGCCTTGCAAGGAGGCGCATCATTGCAAGCATTGGCAGCAGTAGGCAGGTCCCACAGCCAGCTGGTGTCTCAGGCTCAGCAGCAGCATCTGCCAGTACCACCACCAGCCGCACCCAAGCCCCCCCCCCCCCCCCCAACCACCACAGGGAGACAGGCAGCAGCTGCTCCAGTCTGTAGGGGGGCTTTCACATCACCAATCTGGCAATTTTTCAACATGCCCACAGTTGACAGCAAGTACGCGACTTGCAACCACTGTCAGCGGAAGCTGAGCAGAGGTGCAGACCCCTTAAAGTACAGCACCACCTCTCTTCTGAACCATCTTGCTGCTAAACATTACCACCAGCATGAGGAGTTCAAGAGGCTGAAGGCATCTGGCGCTGGCAGTGGCACCACACCCACCACTGCACAGCCTTCAGCAGCAGCAGCAGCAACAGCAGCCACCTGCCCTCCTGCTCCTCCAGCACCACCAGCAGGAGTGCGGAAACGCACTGCTCCTCCCCCCTCTGCAACTCCTGCCGCCGACACTGAGGCCTGTTCTGGCAGCCAGTCCTCAGTGGCCTCCTCTGCTGTCTCCGCTGATTCCCGTTCTAGCAAAAGGCGACGCCAGAGCCTTTTGAGCGAGTCCTTCCAGGGGGTGGTTAAGGCTCTGCCTCCCAGCAGCCGTCACGTGCAGCAGCTGAACGGCTTGCTGGCACGGCCATGTGCTCCGAACTCCTGCCGTACACGCTCGTGCAGGAGGGGAGCGACATGCGTGCGCTGCTTGCTTGTGCAGCCTCAGACTGGCAGAGACACTTCTTCGCCCACAAGGTCATGCCTGCACTGCACCGCTTTGTGATGGCCAATGTGGAGCGAGGGCTGGAGCACGCAGTTGGTGAAAGGGTCCAAGTCACCATGGACTCCTGGAGCAGCCGCTTCGGGACAGGCCGCTACCTGTCCTTCACTGTCCACTGGGTCAGCTTGGTGGAAGGGGGTGAGGATGGGAGAGCAGCAGCGGGCACAGCAGCAGCAGCAACACAGTGGGTGGTGCCACCCCGCAGGGTCAGGTGGACTGCAGCAGGTTCCTCCGATCCTCTGCCATCCTCCGGCACACCTGGCCAAGCCCCCCGCATAAGCAGCAGCATGAAGCCACGCCACTGCCAAGCTCTGCTGCAGTTGGTCAGCCTTGGTAAGACCAAACTGATGGCAACCCATGTGTTGGCCAAACTCCAGGAGCAGGAGAGGAGTTGGCTGACCCCCAGAGGCCTCAGAGTCGGAGAGGTGGTGGCCGACAATGGGGCCAATCTGGTTGCCGCAATCGACAGGGGAAACCTGACCCACATCCCCTGTCTTGCCCACGTGCTGAACCTGGTGGTGCAGAAGTTCTTGCGCACCTACCAGGGGATGGACGAACTGCTGGAAACGGCAAGGAATGTTGTGCGTCACTTCCGGCGCTGGCCTGCAGCCTCTGCGAGCCTGGAAGGCGTGCAAAAGGAGCTGGAGCTTCCACGCCATCGGCTGATCCTTGACGTTCCAACTCGCTGGAACTCCACCCTGGTGATGTTGGAGCGTCTGGTTGAACAGAAGCAAGCTGTCAACCAGTACCTTGCCCTGGCCACTGTGTCCGCCCCTCAGAAAAGGGACAAGACCAGCAACATCCCGTCCATCGTCCCCGATGACGACTGGGGGCATATGCAGCAGGTGTGCTTAGTGCTGCCTTTCTGCAGGCCACCAACATGGTGAGCAGGGACCATGCTATGGTGTGCGAGTGGGTGCCCCTGGTTTGTCTGCTGAACAGGGCCCTCGATGCTTTGCTGGAACAGGGAGCGGCAGCCTTGGCCCAGCAGGAGTGGCATGCAGCTGCACAGTCCACCTCTGAGGGGGAGGAGGAGGAGGAGGACTTGGTGGAGGTCCCTGACCTTGCTGCTGATGAGGGGGATCAGCACAGTGCAGCTGAGTTGGTGCGGGGGTGGAGAGAGGATGAGGCTGAGGAGGCAGAGGAGGAGGATGAGGACAGCACTGCCGTCGATGTGCCAGCACACGTGACCCGCATATTCCCAATGGCAGCGCACATGCTGACGTGCCTGCGCAGGGACCCCAGGGTGATCCAGATGAAGCAGAGGGATGACATCTGGATCAGCATGATGTTGGACCCACGCCTCAAGGGGAAGTTGAGCCAGTTCCTGCCTCCTGCAGGATGAGACCCAGCGCAACAAATAAGGAGCTTGCAGCAGGCCCTTGTTGAGCGCTTGGAGGAAGCCTTCCCCCAGCCTTCCACCCCCATTGTCCAGCCAGCACAGAGGCAGCAGCAGGTGCCTGCATCCAGCAGCAAGCGCACCACAGACCTGCTGTCTCTCAGCAACGGGCTCTACAGGACTGTAGAGGCTCCAGCAGTGACTAGAGAGGAGGTGCATGCAGCATCCTCCTCCTCCGGTCACAGCCAGCGCCTGACCCGCATGGTGGCTTACTACATGGGGTCCTACAGCGGGCTTGACAGTGATGCCCCTGTTGACCCCATGGAGTATTGGGTCAAGCGCCTGGAGATCTGGAGCGAGCTGGCGAAGTACGCCCTGGAAGTGCTGTCCTGTCCCCCTTCCAGCGTGCTGTCCGAGCGCTGCTTCAGTGCAGCTAGCGGCATGGTCACCGAGAAACGCTCACGTCTGTCTCACAAGTCTGTGGACAGACTGACGTTTCTCAAGATGAACCAGGCGTGGGTGGAAGGCGAGTTCCTGGCCCCTGTTGTCGGCGAGAGGGGGACATGAAGTGGCTGCCGGAACCATCGTTAATATGCCTTACCACCCTTTACCACCTCCTGGCTCATGCTCACTAAGCCAGCCTGGTTCACTTTGACTATTACGTCGCCTGCAGCCACACATTTTACACCTACAGTGGGCTGCTGTGTACTGCCCTTCTGCTGTCTGTCTGTGTTTCCCACTACCAGGGTACACAGAATTACCATCTGCTGCCATTCTGCCACCAGCTATTACGTCCAACAATAGCTATATGTGTAATTTGCTGTAAAAAAAAAAAAAAAAAAAAAAAGGTTTAATTTTTCTGAGGTGCCCGGGTTGAAAACTGTGTTGTCCCAGTTGTGTATTGGACACGATGTGGGCTTCATGACTGATGTCTGGAACCTCATGCTGTGTATTTACGGCCTGGTACCACTGCTAGGTACCGCAGCCTATTATGTCTCGCTGCCTGCCTCATTGACTGCCTGCTGCCACACACTCCTCCTCCTCCTCCTACTGCTGAATTTACCTCCTGCTGTCTGTGTGTTTCCACTGCCAGGGAGCACATACAATGGCGCTTCCACCATGCGCCACCAGCTATTTATTACATTCAAAAATAGCTGCATTTCTTTAAAAATAAAAAAATATATACTTTTTAATACTTTTTAATACTTTGTGATATTATTTTTAGAGGTGTCCGGGTTGAAAACTGTGTTTCCACTGCCAGCGAGCACATACAATGGCGCTTCCACCATGCACCACCAGCTATTTATTACGCTCAAAAATAGCTGCATTTCTTTAAAAATAAAAAAATATATACTTTTTAATACTTTGTGATATTATTTTTAGAGGTGTCCGGGTTGAAAACTGTGTTGTCCCAGTTGTGTATTGGACATGATGTGGGCTTCACGACCGCTGTCTGGAACCTCATGCTGTGTATTTAGGGCCTGGTACCACCGCTAGGTACCACAGCCTATTATGTCTCGCTGCCTGCCTCATTGACTGCCTGCTGCCACACACTCCTCCTCCTCCTCCTACTGCTGAATTTACCTCCTGCTGTCTGTGTGTTTCCACTGCCAGGGAGCACATACAATGGCGCTTCCACCATGCGCCACCAGCTATTTATTACGTTCAAAAATAGCTGCATTTCTTTAAAAATAAAAAAATATATACTTTTTAATACTTTGTGATATTATTTTTAGAGGTGTCCGGGTTGAAAACTGTGATGTCCCAGTTGTGTATTGGACATGATGTGGGCTTCACGACCGCTGTCTGGAAACTCATGCTGTGTATTTACGGCCTGGTACCACCGCTAGGTACCACAGCCTATTATATCTCGCTGCCTGCCTCATTTACTGCCTGCTGCCACACACTCATCCTCCTCCTCCTTCTGCTGCTGAATTTACCTCCTGCTGTCTGTGTGTTTCCACTGCCAGGGAGCACATACAATGGCGCTTCCACCATGCGCCACCAGCTATTTATTACGCTCAAAAATAGCTGCATTTCTTTAAAAATAAAAAAAATATATACTTTTTAATACTTTGTGATATTATTTTTAGAGGTGTCCGGGTTGAAAACTGTGTTGTCCCAGTTGTGTATTGGACATGATGTGGGCTTCACGACCGCTGTCTGGAACCTCATGCTGTGTATGTACGGCCTGGTACCACCGTTAGGTACCACAGCCTATTATGTCTCGCTGCCTGCCTCATTGACGGCCTGCTGCCACACACTTATCCTCCTCCTCCTCCTGCTGCTGAATTTACCTCCTGCTGTCTGTGTGTTTCCACTGCCAGGGAGCACATACAATGGCGCTTCCACCATGCGCCACCAGCTATTTATTACGCTCAAAAATAGCTGCATTTCTTTAAAAATAAAAAAAATATATACTTTTTAATACTTTGTGATATTATTTTTAGAGGTGTCCGGGTTGAAACCTGTGTTGTCCCAGTTGTGTATTGGACATCATGTGGGCTTCACGACCGCTGTCTGGAACCTCATGCTGTGTATGTACGGCCTGGTACCACCACCATAATAATAAGAGGAAGAAAAATAAAAGGAAAAAGAAAAAAGATATAGAAGAGAAAGAAGTGAAGAAGAAGAAGAAGAAGAAGAAGAAGAAGAAGAAGAAGAAGATATAGAAAAATAATAATAAGAAGAAGAAGATATAGAAAAAGATGAAGAAGAAGATATAGAAAAAGAAGAAGAATAAGAAGAAGAAGAAGATATAGAAAAAGAAGATGAAGAAGATATAGAAAAAGAAGAAGAAGACGAAGATATAGAAAAAGAAGAAGAAGATATAGAAGAAGAAGCTATAGAAGAAGAAGATGATATAGAAGAAGAAGAAGAAGAAGAAGATATAGAAGAAGAAGAAGAAGAGAAGATATAGAAGAAGAAGAAGAAGAAGAAGATATAGAAGAAATAGAAGAAGAAGATGATAAAGAAGAAGAAGAAGATATAGAAGAAGAAGAAGAAGATATAGAAAAAGAAGAAGATATAGAAGATAAAGAAGAAGAAGAAGTATATACAGTACTGAACAGAACTTTGGACACACCTTATCATTTAAACTTTTTTTTTTTTTTTAAAGGAACATCCCCACATAATCACTTGCTGTTGTTACTTGGAAACGAGGATGTTTCTTGCATCATTCACCCCCAAAACAAGTGTTGGAAGCTATTTAAGGGCAATTCGAATAGTCAGCTCGAATAATGAGCTCGAATATCGACTCGAATAGTGAGCTCGAATACCGAGGTCGAATCGAATAGTAGAAAATATGCGACTCGAATATTCAACCTAACTTGAATAATTTACTTTTGAATTCGACCTAACTCGAATAATAAAAAGGGGTATCCGAGCATTCCTGGCTCTCGGCTTCTTGATTTTTGTCTTTAAAGTGATGTTAGGAAGAAGGAGGAGGAATCTGGTAATTGGTTAACAAAGAAAAAATGAGAAGGAAACTTTGGTTGCGGGCATTGCAGTGCCTGTTGTTCTATTAGAAAGGGTAAAATTCTCCAAGTGATAGGACCAATCTGAACGATTGGTCCTATCACTTGGAGAATCAGAGAATTCATCAATTGCCATACTAAGTACGTTGTTTATTGTGTGTGATGTCCATGCGGTCGCTATTATATCAGCAGAACAGTCCAGCCATTAAAGGAGCGTTTTCTTCAGCCCATTCGGGTAATGCTGATTGTCTCTCCTTTGCTGGACTGGAGATTGTACAAGGCAACGGTAGGGGCGGTTCAAGAGATGACTAACTCTCAAAAAGGGAGGCCTGGATGATCTCATGTACTGAGGCTCTGGGGAATCTGGGTTTTAATGAGAGGGATGAAGCCAACGCTTTTTTTTAAGTAAAGGTCTAGGTGGGAATTTATAGACTCCTGATCTAGCATTTGCCCCTCCCCACCCCCCTGTGAGAGAGAGGTTAGGTGGTGGGAGGGGTTACCTGCATATAGGTGGGGTAGGAATAAAGGGTGACAGGCCCCACTTGTCCTGAAGAGGCGTGACACTCATGTGAAACAGCTGTAGACAGACAGTAGGGGCTTTCTGCTGTACCTGTTCTATGTGGCTGAAAGTAAAAGAAGACTTACTTGTAGAGTGAAGGAGTCCGTGCTTTTTCTTCTTGCATAAGAATGAAAATGTAACACTTTTATCTCTGGGGGAAAAAAATGTGCATAGCACAGATTTTTCTGAACTATCTTAACATTTTTGCTTTACAAAAAGTTGTAGTTTTTGAATTGACTTTTAAACTAGAAGTTTAGAAATGTTTTGTTTTAGCAGTCAATAGACTCTATGGAGTTCTGTGCTAGTTGGGTAAACAGTGTGCCATGTGGTTTGTAGAGTGAACTGCGAAAATGCGCAGGCTCATTTGTGAATGGATGTATCCTGTTGAGAGCACCACCAACACATGCACATGCTTTGGCACAAACATCCTCAACATGAACGCACACTCAAGCTTACTAGAGATGGACCGAACGGTTCGCCGGAGAACTTGTTCATGCAAATTTAGCTGGTTCGAGTTTACAGTGAACCGCGAACACTTAGCGAGTTCGACCTGCCCCGATACTTTGACCCTCTACATCACAGTCAGCAGACACATGGCAGCCAATCAGGCTGCACTCCCTCTTGGAGCTCCCCCTCCTCCTTATAAAAGGCAGCAGCGTCGGCCATGTTCTCATTCTGTGTGCTGCTGTATTAGTGAGAGAAGGTAGAGATGTTGGAGAGATAGGAAAAGCGATAGTTAGGAGGTCTGTTAGCTTGCTCCTTGCTGATATTTGTTAATGAAAAGCACCCCAAAACAGCTCTTTTGAGAGCTAATGTTCTTCTGATGTGTTTTTTTGTGTGTGTGCCCTCTCTGTCGCAGCTAGCCCTTGCTAATTGCTGTACTGCGCCAGGCCCAGCACATTCAGTGCATACCTTTCACTGCCTCTGTGTGACTGCACTTTGTATTATACAATACCACCACCAGTCAGTGCATACATTTTCCCTGCACCTGTGTGACTGCACAAATGTATTATAGCAGCAGTCAGTGCATATCTTTTCCCTGCACCTGTGTGACAGCACAATTGTATTGTAGCAGCAGTCAGTGCATACCTTTTCCCTGCACCTGTGTGACTGCACAATTGTATTATAGCAGCAGTCACCTCATACATTTTCCCTGCACCCGTGTGACTGCACAATTGTATTATAGAAGCAGTCACTTCATACCTTTTCCCTGCACCTGTGTGACTGCAAAATTGTATTATAGCAGCAGTCAGTGCATACCTTTTGACTGCACCTGTGTAACTGCACATTATATTATACCACCAGCAGTCAGGTCAAAAAAGTGTTCAGTACCTCACCTTTATCAAAATGAATGAGGCATGGATGCCGGAGTGCTACTGCCTGCCGAAAGACTAAGTCGGTTCCCACACACAGCATCTCTGCCTGCAAGCCGTGAGACTGCCTGCCCCAAGACTAAGTCAGTCCCCACACAGCATCTCTTCCTGCAGACCGCTTGACTGCCTTCTCTTCAACCACCAACAGGATCCAGGACTTCAGGTGGATTCCTGAATTTTTATGGCCGAATTTTTATGGCCGCTGCTGCTAGCAGCAGCTGCTACCAAACATAATAATAATTTTTCTGGTGCGTGTACATGCCTAATTTTTCTGGCTGCACTGCAGCTGCAACAACAAAACAAAAGGCATCTACATGTGTCAATTCCCCTTCGTTACATTGCCATGGTGAAGGGGCTTGCATATCACAATGAAGCAATGACCTCTATGAGTGTGTTGGAGGGGAGGGGGGACACCCAAGATAATGAGGTAATTGCCTCATTGTGGAGAAACCAAATTCTATCAGCTGGACAGTCACTGTTGTTCTGTCGTTGAGCTACCTCAGCCCGACCATATGGGCTTGAAAACCACCATTGCCTGCACTCTCGCCATGGTGTGCACCAGTCCAGCACGGCCATCACTACACAAACAGCTGTTTGCGGTGTGTTACACAGTGAGTTTGGTCTGTCAGTGTGAAGCAGTACACTACTTACACTAACTGCTGATCCACGTATACACATGCAAGATGTTTTCAAGCACTTTATGCATCCAATTTAGCAATTGTGATGAAACGCGGAAAAGCCGCTGCCTCTCAAGGTGAGGCAGCTGTTTCCGCGTCCAGCATGGCGTCACAACGCGGAAAAAAAGCCGCATGCCGCATAGGCAGAGCGGCGGAATCCGCATTGGTAACGGCGGAATCCGCATTGGAGGCGGCTCCCGCACTCGGTTCACTGGATACATTGCAAAACAGTACTGGTGTGGCTGGGACTGATAGTCCACCTAGATTCAGAGTGACGCGCGCGCGCACAGAGGCAGAGCTTAAATAACAGCCAGAAGGGAGTCAGCTGACCAGGCGGGTCAGCTGACATTTTCCACTACTTTCATTGGTCCAGCAATTAGGGAGGTCCTGGAGAGGTCCTTGTGTATATATACTGCTGGCTGTTCACTTGCTCTTTGTCTGGCCGAACCCCTCGTCCTTAGACTCTGCTTCTGCCTCTTGATCTTGTACCTCGATATTTCTGATACCCTGTTGCCGAACTCTGCCTGTACCTAGACTCCGCCTCTGCCTTCTGAATCTGTACTTTATCTGTCCGTGTGTTACGATCTGGCTTGTCTGACCTCGAGAACCAACCTCACTATTGGAGGCGGTTCCCCGTCCTGTTAGTGACACTTTCTCCTGATTGTCACTCTCAGACTTCCTTCCTACTCGCAGCCGGACTCCTCCCGCCTTGGAGAGTTCAGGTCTTCAGAAGGAATCCGTGCAGTACTCCCCACTGCACTGAGGCTCAGTCCTCTTAGTGTTACTGTTATACCAAACACTACACTCTACTCAAGTACAGAGGTTAGCTGGTATATCGGATTATCGGTGATACTGCAGATCACTTGTAATCTGGTATACATCTGTATTCCCAGTGATACTGCAGATCACCGGTAATCAGATCCTCTCTGTGCTCCACCGTTCGTTACAGCAATGCAATGTGATTTCTGCCTTTTAGGGATTATAACCCTGCTGTGCGTCAAGTCCGGGGCTTTAGGCATGTATCCCACTCCGCCATGCCCCTCTCCAGGTGTTAGACCCCTTGAAATATCTTTTCCATCACTTTTGTGGCCAGAAACAGAGTTTGTAATTTTTCAAGTTCGCCTGCCCATTGAAGTCTATTGCAGTTCGAAAAGTTTGCAGGTTTGTGAATTTTTTCGGAAGTTCGAGTTCGAGGTTCGCAAACCGAAAATCAGAGGTTCGAGCCATCTCTAAAGCTTACTCCTAAGTGGCGGTTTCAGCCAGGATTACTATTCAAAGGTCATGCAGCATGTATTCAACAGTGTGTGTGCAAGATTTTAGAACCTTTCAAAGCTCTCAAATTTTTCAAATCCCAAATCTCTCTAATCCTGTACACAGGGCTCAATTTACCATAAGGCACTGTAGGCACGTGCCTACAGGCACCTGATGATGGAAAGGGGGCTCACTCCCCTCCCTGAGTACCACCCTCCTTCCCTATGCAGAGTTCGGATGAGAGTGTAAATGAGAGGTTACTCACCCAGCTCTCGGCATTCCACTGACGAGATCTCCCTTCAGTCTGGGGCACCTCTAGTTACTTAATACTGAGGGTACTTCTAGTTACCTAATACTAAGAGGCACCTGTAGCTACCTATGATCACGTGATCACGAGCCATATTTTCACAATCATGGGCTCGGTATTCGGATCCTGTGATCGATAATGATCACAGGTCCGAATTCGAGTTAACGCGTGATCACCAATCCGGATGACAGCGGTATCCAGGGGATGTCGTCATTGGACCAATTAGAGGGCCCCCAAACGAGGCCCTAGCAACCAATCAGAGGAGAGGAGCCTTGCCCTCCCCTCCTCTATATAACGCGTCGGCCATCTTAAGGAACTCGTCCATGCTTGTGACTCTGGGGTACTGAGAGCATCTCCAGTGCTATTGTTGGTCTGAGCAAGTGCTTTTCACCTTGTAAACTAGAGTGACCAGACGTCCCGGATTGCCCGGGACGCGTCCCGGATTCGGGGTCCGCTGTCCCAGGCAGCATGAGGTCCCGGGAAACGTCCCGCTTTCAGCAGCGGGACGTCCCGGCCTCGGGACTCTGGCCACTCTCTCCGCATGAACTGGCAGCGGCGTCTATAGACGCCGTGCCAGTTCATTGCCTGCAGCCCCGCTCCAGCCTCCTCTTCCGGTGTCTGCTCCGACACCGGCAGGCGAGCAGGGCTACGGCAAGATGGCTGCCGAAGCCCTGTACTGGAGACTATGTGTCTCCAGTACAGGGCTTCGGCCCCCATCTTGCCGTAGCCCTGTCAGCGCGGGAGACCAGAGCACTGAGAGCAGGAGGAACAAGACGGTCCCGGGACGGAGCAGCGCGCCAGAGGAGACTTCTGCCAGGTGAGTAAATGCTTTCTTTTCCAGGTGAACTTTGCCCGCATTACGTTTCTTGCCTGGTGAAATGTTTGCCCGCATTGCGTTTCTTGCCTGGTGAAATGTTTGCCCGCATTGCGTTTCTTGCCTGGTGAAATGTTTGCCCGCATTACGTTTCTTGCCTGGTGAAATGTTTGCCCGCATTGCGTTTCTTGCCTGGTGAAATGTTTGAACGCAATGCGTTTCTTGCCTGGTGAAATGTTTGCCCGCAGTGCGTTTCTTGCCTGGTGAAATGTTTGCCCGCAGTGCGTTTCTTGCCTGGTGAAATGTTTGCCCGCATTGCGTTTCTTGCCTGGTGAAATGTTTGCCCGCAGTGCGTTTCTTGCCTGGTGAAATGTTTGCCCGCAGTGCGTTTCTTGCCTGGTGAAATGTTTGCCTGCAGTGTGTTTCTTGCCTGGTGAAATGTTTGCCCGCATTACGTTTCTTGCCTGGTGAAATGTTTGCCCGCAGTGCGTTTCTTGCCTGGTGAAATGTTTGCCCGCAGTGCGTTTCCTTTCTGGTGAAATGTTTGCCCGCATTGCGTTTCTTACCTGGTGAAATGTTTGCCCGCAGTGCGTTTCTTGCCTGGTGAAATGTTTGCCCGCAGTGCGTTTCTTGCCTGGTGAAATGTTTGCCCGCGCTGCGTTTCTTGCCTGGTGAAATGTTTGCCCGCAGTGCGTTTCTTGCCTGGTGAAATGTTTGCCCGCATTACGTTTCTTGCCTGGTGAAATGTTTGCCCGCAGTGCGTTTCTTGTCTGGTGAAATGTTTGCCCGCAGTGCGTTTCCTTTCTGGTAAAATGTTTGCCCACATTGCGTTTCTTGCCTGGTGAAATGTTTGCCCGCAGTGCGTTTCTTGCCTGGTGAAATGTTTGCCCGCAGTGCGTTTCTTGCCTGGTGAAATGTTTGCCCGCAGTGCGTTTCTTGCCTGGTGAAATGTTTGCCCGCAGTGCGTTTCTTGCCTGGTGAAATGTTTGCCCGCAGTGCGTTTCTTGCCTGGTGAAATGTTTGCCCGCAGTGCGTTTCTTGCCTGGTGAAATGTTTGCCCGCATTGCGTTTCTTTTCTGGTGAAATGTTTGCCCGCATTGCGTTTATTTTGTACTGACATGTTGCCCGCATTGCGTTTATTTTGTACTGACATGTTTGCCCACATTGCGTTTATTTTGTACTAACATGCTTGCCCGCATTGCGTTTATTTTGTACTGACATGTTTGCCCGCATTGCATTTATTTTATACTGACATGTTTGCCCGCATTGCATTTATTTTATACTGACATGTTGCCCGCATTGCGGTTATTTTGTGCTGACATGTTGCCTATTGCGTTTATTTTCTGGTGTCCGGGGTAACTGTTACTGCATTTATTATTTAATGGTCATAGATGGCTATGTTTGCTGCTTTGTGGTTACGGTATACTATTAGCATCACACAGTTTCTGCACACCCATGATGCAAAGTCTCGTTTGTCCACATCATGGCGTAAACACTGCTTTCGTATGCCTCGCTGTTACATCATTACGTTAGCTCCGCCCATACAATGTCATGGCCACGCCCATTTTTCGCCGCGGCGCAGCCCCCCCGCCCCCGGTCTTCGGCGCTGCGCGCTCCTCAGTCCTCCCCACTTTTCCCCCCACGCCCCCCTCCCCGTCCCAGGTTGGACCCACAAAAATCTGGTCACTCTATGTAAACCCAATTTTTTTTTTGCTACTTCACACATTTTGAACACATTTATTGTACTGATTTATAGATAGATATTGTTTTGAGTGTTATAGTTTTCAGTCAGCTAGTGTATACTGCAGTGTACAGTGCTACGCTAGCTTTTAGGTGTGTGCAGGCTAGGCCTGCTAGCCTAGGTAGCCTTAGCCTACTAGCCTGTAGGTAGGTTAGGGATTAGGTAGTTGTTGTGTAGTGTAGTTCATTTGTACTGTTAGTTGATTTAGTGTTAGACTAGCAGCTGCAGTACCAGTTAGCAGGCAGACCAGCATCTGTTTGATTATTTCTGACTGCTGCGGCTGCCTGTATTGAGTATGTGTGACAGACAGTCTTTTAGTGTCACTGTCTGTCACTCTTGTCTCAGTTAAGTGTTGTGCTTGTAGTTCATTCACTGTTACTGACCGTTTACGATTTGTGTACTTTGAAAAAAAAAATCTCTGTCACCACAACCACCTTTTAGAATTTAAGTATTGTATGATTGAATTCTTGGGCCTCAGTTACTTTAACTGAGTTTAGTTAAAATACTTGATTTGCAGAGTCTCTGTTTAAGTAGCATTTCTAGAAACACTGGAACATGGTTTTGTGTCTTACACAAAACCAGCCAAGGTTAAAGAGTTTATCTAGGCCCGATGGGAAGACATTGAGGCAGTCTTTTCTGTAAACATTGAGTGTTTGCATATTTTGTGGGATTTGTGTGGCTGGACTTTGCGGGAGTTTGTGAGACGTCCAGCAGGGTAGAGATTGTGTCTCACAAACAGCGTGTCTGAGAACAGAGATTTTTGAATCAGGAAGATATGTATCAGTCACATGTTAAAACTGTCAATGTGTTTGCATTGTTTTTCTCTTTTGTCTGTCTAGCCGATAATGGGCTGATTGTAAGACAAATAGAAGACTTGCGGTAGGTCTGTCTGGCATGTTCCAGTTTCCAAGATGGAGACACAGTTCATGGAAAGGTTGCCCCAACCTTAGTGACGTAGGTGGGAGGGGTGGTGCTGGAAGCGCCCACGTAATGGCATGCCCTCAATGAGAAGCTGGCAAGCTAGCGTCATGTCAGCGAGGGTGGGGGCCATGGATCCAGGGATCAGGGCTGTGTAAACGGGCACCTTGCATGGGGCAGCTGATCGGGGATCCATAGAGGGGACAGAGACACTCTACAGAGTATCTGAGTAAAGAGTATTTTCCCAGAGTCTGGTCACGGGGAGAAAGAATGCCAGAGATGTGAAACATGCAGTTGCTATGAGACAATCATAGTTGCTGAGGTTATAGGAAAGTGTTTTCCAGCACGGTACATGGAGAAACATAAATGTCAGATATTTCCCGGGAAAAAAGGAGTTTACCAATGCAGGTTTCTGTTGCCACATCTGCAGTGCGGTAAACCTTTTTTTTAGGTTTTTGTCGTGGACAGGCCCAGAGCTTGACAAAGAGGTCAATCCTGGGCTGTTTAGGTGCTTTTCCTCATCCACTGATTGGTCATATATATATTTTTCCAGCTCCTACCAAGTTTAGCACAGAACAGAACTGAAAATAGTTCATAGGGCAATTACAAAGAAGCAAGGCATTGCCATTTACAGAGTGACAGTGTATCAGTACAGTGTTTGCCATAGGACTACCTACCCAGTGGGCATTCAGTGTAGTGATGCTCATCCGAGCTAGGATATCCGAGATACTCGGATATCCTAGCTCTTTTTTCACTATTCGAGCTCGAATACCGAGCTCGAATAGTATTAGCTATCCGGGCTGTGCTATCCGAGCGCACTCGGATAGCAATCAGAGATATCCTAGCTATCCAAGCTCAGATAGCGTCATCCGCTCGGATAGCGTCACGTCAGACATCACCTCGAGTCCTCACAAGCGAATCAGAGGGCTCCCAGCCCTCTGACTGCAGCAAATCACAGAGGGGGGGCCTGGCCAAGCCCCCCTCTATAAATAGCGGACGCCATGTTGCCTCACTCGTCCTGCTTGCGACTTACTGACTGACTGTACTGACAGACTGCTCCAGTGCTTTTTGTCTGTGCAAGTGCATTTATTGTTCAATACACCTAGCGTTTTTACACTCCAACACTTGATATCCACCTGTATTGCTTTGTATTGTAGATAGATTGTATTTTAGGCAGTTTAGTTTGTGTGATTAGGGACTAGGGAGGAAGACTGTCACTGGTGCTGCTGCAGCTGTGCCCTGTGCCTAGGCAAGGCAGCCTGCCCTGCTCTGTGCTCTAGTCTCTACTAGTTACCTTACCTGTGCTCTCACCTGTCCTATTCTACTGTACTACTTCTGTGTTAGATAGATTATTGTCCTATTTTGTAGTTAGCAAGGCCCAGCTTTACTGCTATACCTGTCCTGTATCTGCTCTCTGTAATCTAGTCACACCTGTTCTATTCATTGTTTAGCTAGATTCTTCTATTGTTTAGTTAGTACTGTAGTGTACTCCAGTCTGTGTATAGGGACCGTCCGTCACCGCGTTACCTAGGGTCTTTGTGTGCGCAGTGCACGTCTGCGCTGTCCGCACCCTCTCGTTAGTGCTACACCCGTCCTATTGTTTATATTACTTGTATTGTGTATTCGCTGAATTGTACTGTACTGTAGTCTGTGTATAGGGATACCGTCAGTCAGCGTCAGCTAGGGTCTTTGTGTGCACTGCGCACTCTCTCGTTAGCGCTACACCAATCTCTGCTGTAGAGTACACCTGTCTGTCACCTCACACCCACCACCACCACCAGTCCCACCCCATTAAAGTACCCCACTTGTCCCACCCGCCTATACATAACTTTTTTTTTTCATTTGTATAATATTAAAAATATACGATGTCTGGCACTGGCAGCCGCGGTTTGGGCAGGGGCAGCAAGGGCAGCAAAGGCATCGGCAAGAGAGGAGGTCGTGGGCGTGGCAGCCGCGCCACCACCACCACCATGCACAGTTCTGCGTCTGCACCAGTGGCTATTCCACCATTAGCCACTGGCCGTGGACGCCTTGGCCCCCAACAGCTGGGAGTCACACTGCAGAGACACAGCAGCAGCAGCAGCGTGTGGCGCAGATGTTCCTCCCACCGCCAGGTCGTAGCCGTCCTATTGAGGAGAAGGACACAGACTCTGTGGTGAAACTGATGGTGGATGAGCAGGCCACCATTAGCTCTGGAACCGAGTCCTCCACCTCCGCCACCACTCCTGTTCGCAAGAGCAGCAGCAGCCGCCCAGCACTGCCTGGGGAGGAGGAGGAAAAGTGCAGTTCTCCAGCCCCAGAGGGCAACACCAGCACCCTGTCACTTAGCACCTTCTTATCCCCAAGCACAGCGGAGCTATGGAGTGCTGTTGCGGCAGAATTGGCAATGGAGGAGGAAGAAATGCTGATGGGCACTTTGGGGAATGATGCTTTGGACAGTCAGACAGTGGTGACTGTCCCTCAGCCCATGCATGCAGAAGGGGAGTTTGTGGGGTCATCCCAGCAGGACATGTTTGCGGAGGGGGAGGATGATGATGACAGGGTGAAGGACAGAGACTGGGTGGCAGATCCTGGGGATGTCATCAGCTCTGAGGAGGAGGAGGAGGATGCATCTGCGGGCCTTGCTAGAAGGATCAACATCACAGGCATAGGCAGGATCAGAAGTGGGCGTGGTATGCAGGCCACACAGGGTGCTGATCCAGGGGCGGAGAGTTCTGCCAGGGCCACCAGCCGCACCAAGAACCCCCCCAACCACCACAGGGAGACCAGCGGCAGCAGCACCTTCCAGCCGAAGGGGCAACTTCACCTCCCCAATTTGGAGTTTTTTCACCCTGCCATATGTGGAGTGCAAGTATGCCACCTGCAACCAGTGCCGCCAGCAGCTCAGCAGAGGGAAGGAGCCCTCTGCGTACGGCACCACCTCTCTGGTGAACCATCTGGCAGGGAAACACTTCCATAAACATGAGGAGTTCATGAAGTTGAAAGAAGCTGGCAGTGGCAGACCCGCCACCACTGCGAAGCCGTCGGCACCCACCCTCCTCCACCTCCTCCAGCAGCACCAGCAGGAGTGCGTCAGAAACGCACTGCTACTCCTCCCTCTGCAACTCCTGCCGCTGACACTGAGGCCTGTTCTGGCAGCCAGTCCTCAGTGGCCTCTTCTGCTCCCTCCAGTGATTCCCGTGTCAGCAAAAGGCGTCGCCTGACCCTGCTCAGCGACACCTTCCAGGGGGTGGTTAGGGTTCTGCCTCCCAGCAGCCGTCGCGTGCGTCAGCTGAACGGCTTGCTGGCATGGGCCATGTGCTCCCAACTCCTGCCTTATTCCCTTGTGCAGGAAGGGAACGACATGCATGCGCTCCTGATGTGTGCAGCCCCTGATTGGCCAATCCCCAGCCGACATAATTTTGCACGCACGGCCATCCCTGCACTTCACCGCTCTGTGATGGCCAATGTCGGGAGAGGGCTGGATCACGCGTTGGGTCAACGGGTCCACGTCACCATGGACTCATGGAGCAGCCGGTTTGGGACAGGCCGCTATCTGTCCTTCACCGCGCATTGAGTCAGCTTGGTGGAAGGGGGTGAGGAGGGGTGAGCAGCATCGGGCACTGTCAGAGCAGCAGCAGCAACAACGCAGTGGGTGGTGCCACCATACAGGTTCAGCGGAATTGCAGCTGGTTCCTCTGATCCGCTTCCATCCTCTGGCACACCAGCCCAAATCCCCCGCCTCAGCAGCAGCGTGAAGCCCTGCCACTGCCAAGCGCTGCTGGAATTGGTCAGCCTGGGGAAGACCAAACTGACGGCGAACCATGTCCTGGCCAAACTCTGAGAGCAGGAGAGGAATTGGCTGACCCCCAGAGGCCTCAGAGTCGGAGAGGTGGTGTCCGACAATGGGGCAAACCTGGTTGCTGCAATCAGCAGGGGAGACCTGACCCACATCCCCTGCCTGGCGCACGTCCTGAACCTGGTAGTCCAAAAGTTCCTGCGGACCTAGCAAGGAAGGTTGTGCGTCATTTCCGGCACTCGCCTGCAGCCATAGCGAGCCTGGAAGAGGTGCAGAAGGAGCTGCACCTGCCACAGCACCGGCTCATGATCGATGTTCCAACTCGCTGGAACTCCACCCTGGCGATGTTGGAGCGTCTGGTTGAACAGAGGCAGGCTGTCAGCCAGTACGTTGCATGAGCAACAGTTGCCGCTATCACTGCAACTGGGCGTGCCGCCACCAACCTCCCGTCCATCATCTCCACAGAGGACTGGGGGAACATGCAGCAGGTGTGCTCAGTGCTGGCACCCTTCCTGCAGGCCACCAACATGGTAAGCAGGGACCATGGTGTGCGAGTGGGTCCTCATGGTGTGTGTGCTGGACAGGGCCCTGTATGCACTGCTGGAAGAGGGAGCGGCAGCCTTGGACCAGCAGGAGCTGCAGGCAGCTTCACAGGCCACCTCTGAGGAGGAGGGCTTGGAGTTGGTGGAGGTCCCTGACCTTGCTGCTGATGAGGGGGAGCAGCAGAGCGCAGCTGGAGTGGTGCGGGGTGGAGAGAGGGTGAGGTGGAGGAGGCAGAGGATGAGGAGGACAGCCCTGTCGGCTCTGGGGCTGCCGATGATGTGCCAGCAGACGTGACCAGACTCTTCCCAATGGCAGCGCACATGCTGAGGTGCCTGCGCAAGGACCCAAGGGTCATCCAGATGAAGCAGAGGGGGGACATCTGGATCTGCATGATGCTGAACCCACGTCTGAAGGGGAAGCTCAGCCAGTTCCTGCCTGCAGGAGGAGACAGTGCGCAACAAATGAGGGATTTGCAGCTGTCCCTTGTTGAGCGCTTGGAGGAAGCCTTCCCTCAGCCATCCACCCCCACTGTCCAGCCAGCACAGGGGGAGCAGCAGGTGCCTGCATCCACCAGCAGCAAGCGCACGCGCGCCACAGACCTGCTGTCTCTGACCAACGAGCTCTACATGAGTGTAGAGCTGCCAGGGACTAGAGAGGAGGTGCCTGCAGCAGCATCCTTCTCCGGTCACAGACAGCGCTTGACCCGCATGGTGGCTGACTACATGGGGTCCTTCAGTGGGCTTGACAGCGTTGCCCCTGTTGATCCCATGGAATATTGGGTCAAGCACCTGCCGATCTGGAGCGAGCTTGCGCAGAACGCCCTGGAAGTGCTCTCCTGCCCCCCCTTCCAGCGTACTGTCAGAACGTTGCTTCAGTGCAGCCGGTGGAGTCGTCACTGAGAAGTGATCTCGTCTGTCTCACAAGTCTGCGGACACGACTGACGTTTCTCAAAATGAACCAGGCTTGGGTGGAAGGCGAATTCCTGGCCCCTGTTGTCGGCGAGAGGGGGACATGAAGTGGCATACACACATTACACCTGCTGCTGCTGCTGTATTTCTTCCTGCTATCTGTGTTTCCACTGCCAGGGAACACATGAAAAGGTGCTGCTGCCCTTGCGCCACCAGCTATTTATGCTCACAAATAGCTGCATTTCTGAAAAAAAAAATTAATAATTTTTTGTGTTATTATTTTAGAGGTGTCCGGGTTGAAAACTGTGCTGTCCCAATTTTGTATTGGACACAATGTGGGCTTCACGACTGCTGGCTGGAACCTCAAGGTGTTTATTTATGGCCCTGGTACCACCGCTAGGACCTAGGGCCTATTATGTCTCGCTGCCTGCCCTCCTGCTGCCTGCTGCCAGTCTGCCACACACTCCTCCTCCTCACGCTGCCTGCTACTGTATTTCCTCCTGCTGTCTGTGTCTCCACTGCCAGGGAACACATTACAAGGTGCTGCTGCCCATGCACCACCAGCTATTTACGATCAAAAACAGCTGCATTATTTTGAAAAAAAAAACCATTTAATTATTTTAGAGGTGTCCGGGTTGAAAACTGTGCTGTCCCAATTGTGTATTGGACACAATGTGGGCTTCACGACCGCTGTCTGGAACCTCATGCTGTTTATTTACGGCCCTGGTACCACCGCTAGGAACCAGGGCCTATTATGTCAGCAGTCACATCACACTGCCTGACACACACTCCTCCTCCTCCTGTAGCTGCATTGAACTTCTGCTGTCTGTGTGCTGCTACCACTGCCAGGGAGAACAGAAGAAGAAGTATTTTCTGCTGCCACACACTCTCCTACCAGCTATTACCACACTACAATAGCTGCAACTACTTCCTCTTCCTGCTGATGTCTGTGTTTTACCACCGCCAGGGTACACAGAAAAAGGCGCTGTGGCTTGCAATGTGCCACTACCTATTATGCCATCAACACAAATATAACTATGGTGTTGTTATTAAAATAAAATATTTTCACAAATGAAGTAAAAAAAAAAATATTACAAAAGAAAGGAAAACCAAGACACATAATATAATGATAGAGAAGAAGAAGAAGATATAGAAGAAGAAGAAGAAGATATAGAAGAAGAAGAAGAAGAAGAAGATATAGAAGAAGAAGAAGATATAGAAGAAGAAGACGAAGAAGATATAGAAGAAGAAGAAGAAAATACAGAAGAAGAAGAAGATATAGAAGAAGAAGAAGAAGATATAGAAGAAGAAGATATAGAAGAAGAAAAAGATAATTGAAGAAGATACAAGAAGTAGAAGATGAAGAAGATTCGAGTAGAAGAAGATATAGAAGAAGAAGATATAGAAGAAGAAGATGAAGACTTCCAACTTACAACCATTTTGGACACACCTTCTCATGCAAACACTTTTCATGAAGTTAATTTACTATTTTTGATACCTTTTTTATAACTACTACATCACCACATAATCACTTGATGTTTTTCTTCATAAAAAAGGTGGTTTCATGCATCATTGACCTCCAATACAAGTTTTAAAAGCTATTTAAGGCCAGCTCGAATATTTTACTCGAATACAGACTTGGATGGTGACGTCGGATATCCGCGGTCGAATCGGATATTCGATTAACTCGAATATCAAACTTCGAGTGAATTCGGATAGTTTACTATCCGAATTCGACCAAACTCGAATAGGATAATGAGGTATCCGATCAACACTGATTCAGTGATTCACATGCAGGCATATGATGCTGGCATGCGTAGCCCTGAACCCTGTGTTGTTAAAGTGCAAAGCACACCTACCTACAGGGAGGTAGCCATTTTTTGAGCAAGTATGGAGGTAGTAGCATTGGCAAACATTGGTCAGAGGGTACAAAAAACAGGACTTCTAGCAGAGCTGGTTGTGAGCAATGAAGTTCTAGGTGAGTAAAAACGCAAATGACTAAGCATTGTAAGCTCAGCTGAAAAGCAGTCTGCAGGTAGCAGCTACATGTGTGGGGCATCCTTACTCAGTACATACTGCGGCCGAGTATGTACAGGAGGGGGATGAGGTAAGAGTTTTCAGTGAGGTAAGAGCTTCCAAAGATGCAGTCCATAGGAGCATATTTTAAAAAGGTAAGTACTTATGACATTGTACATTAGGTAGTGGAAAGGAGTTTAGCTCCACTCTACCAAAAAGAGTAAACAGAGTTCAGGAGAACTATGAAAAAACGAGATTAATTACGGTATATATTGATCAATCTGAGGTGTACAGAGTACAAGCCGCATGACGAAACCCAAATCATTAATAAACCCAAATCATTAATAAGAATTGATTTGTTTCAGAATCAGAATCCGCTTTATTCGCCAAGTGCGACCAGAGTCGTACTCGGAATTATTTGTGGTTCACATAGCATATGCAGGTACAAAGACAGGCACATAGGTGCGCAGGCAGACAAAAACAGACATCTACAAATGTTCAAGCTACATAGACATTAACAGAGTTTGACAGATAAGAACGGCCCCATGGGGCCTGCGTAAAGTCATTTAGATCAAAGAGTCCCAAAGCTGTGTGAGGATCACTCAAAAACAGCTGAGAGGCAGGGTTGCCAACCTAATTTTTAATTATTGACGGACAAAAGGCCCAAAAAAGCAGGACACCCCAAATTTTGGACGGACAGGGGGTGGAGTTAGGGGCGGAGTCAGAAGCGCACTTTTAAGTAGAGTTGTTGGTGGGGCTAAGCACTGGCCATTATTTTTTAAGTGTTTATATAGCACTGACATCTTCTGCAGAACTTTACAGAGTACATAGTCATGTCACTGGCTGTCCTCAGAGGAGCTCACAATCTAATTACCATAGTCATAGTGCAGTTATGACTGCCAGCCAGAAAGGGGAAACCAACCAAGCCGTCTGGATTCTGTATATCGCATCAAACAGTGGATCAATGAAGAGGACCAGGAGGAGAGCGAGGGACCAACAAACCTATGGGGGCTGGAAGAAGCCCCAGGTAGGTAAAAGAACACTGTCTATATTCACCTCTGGTATGTTAGAAAAAGTTATATACTACCTTATGTAGAGGGAAGGCTCTGGATCCTATAGAACCTTCCGTGTCCTCTCTCTGTGGAACTGTTCCAGCGCTGAACCTAATTAAAATTTGCCACCTCTGGAAGCTCTCCTGTACCCGAGTACTTCTAAAGACGAGCGGCTTCGTACTACACATGCGTAAGTGTGCAATCACATGGTATGGAACTGCCTGTCTTCTGAAGCACTTGAGGACAGGAGGGCTTCCAGAAGTGTCAAATTTGAATTAGGTACAACGCTGAAACAACTCCACTGAGAGAGGACAAGGAAAGTTCTATAGGAGAGTATGCTCTCTATATGTGAAAGTATATGACTTTTTTCAAGTTGCTACACATTTGGCATTCTTTATACAGACATTCTAAATGCTGGAGATTCCCTGTGACATATTCCACTCACTGTCACACAGACTGACAGTCTGACTCACTTGCTAGCTTCTGAAGCTGCTGACTGTGGCTTGCTAGAGTGTACACCAAGTCTGCGTGTCTCCCCTCCTGCAGAGCAGTCTTTTCACAGCATTATGAGGGAGAGCCAGGTCACCGTTCTGCTGCTGCCCAGAGCACTTAACCTCATTCCTGTCTGGCTTTGATGTGGACGGAGCTGCCAGTGACAGTGCTGGGGATGCCCCTCTCTCTCTCTGAGTGACTGGAGAGAGGCGCCAAAAAGATAAACAAACGAGAGGCTCACTTAGATGCATGGTCGGAGGGAAGAGAACGATAAACTGACTGCAGTCACTGCCTCCTCTCCGTGACGTGTGACTGGCTGGGCTGGGCTGCCTGCATCACTTCAAGCTGCCTCTCTCTTATTGGGCAGCAGAGGAGCCGGCACCAAAATCTGATCTGTCATTGGTCAGGACTCGGAGGAGAGAGGCTGAGAGAGGGGAGGAATAGATCAAAGGAATTTATGTGTATTTAGACGGACGAGTGCCCAGGAAATACGGGCACTACGGACAGCAGTTTTTTAAGAGCATTTTTACTGACAGTCCGTCTTTTTACGGACGCTTGGCAACCCTGCTGAGAGGTTTCCTGGCCAAGGAAATTACTGTACTGCTCCACTAGCTTAGCAGCAGAACTGCTTGGGGGAAGAAGGAGTTCTTGCGCCTGGTGGTTTTGGATGGGATAGTTCTATAGCGGCGACCCGATGGGAGGAGATCAAAGTAGCGACTGCCAGGGTGGGAGGGGTCGCAAGAGATCCTGGTGGCCCTCTTCTTCATTCTGGCAGAGTGGAGGAGATCAAGAGATGGCAGTGGTGATCCAATGATTCTCTCTGCCACAGTGATGACTCTCTGCAGATTATACCTGTCACTAGCCGTCATACTAGCATACCAGACGATGACTGAGGAACAGAGGATGGACTCAATGGTTGCAGTGTAGAAGCTGGTCAGCAGTTCCCGTGGCATGCCAAATTTTTTAAGTTGTCGCAGGAAGAATAGCCTCTGCTGAGATTTTTTCTGAATTGTGGTGGTGTTCTTTCCCCATTTCAGGTTGTTGGTAAGGGTTGTTCCAAGGAACCGCACCAATGGTACCCTAGTGAGTACTAGATTGTTTTCCTTGCACCAGTTGCAGATTCTTTCGACTTCGCTGCGGTACTCGTGCTCTCCGTTGCTACCAATTAGGCCGATGATGGTGGTGTCATCTGCAAATTTGATGACCTTCACAGAGCCAACGGTTGAGGTACAGTTGTTGGTGTACAAGGAGAACAGGAGTGGGGACAGTACACATCCTTGCGGAGCACCAGTGTTTGTAGTTCTCACGCTGGAGGAGCAGTTGCCGAGCTTGACCTGTTGCATTCTCTCAGACAAGAAGTCTTTGACCCATGCACAGAGAGTGGGGTCAACTCCGAGCCGCACCAGGTTGGCAAGCAGGATGTCTGGGCAGATCATATTGAATGCAGAGCTAAAATCCAGGAACAGGATTCTAGCGTAGGAGTCAGGCCTGTCCAGGTGTTCTGTGATGTATGCCAGGCTGACGTTGATGGCATCCTCCACAGACCTGTTTGCCCTATATGCGAATTGGTGCGGGTCAAGGAGGGTGTTGGTGTAGCTCTTGAGGTGGGCAAGGACCAGTCTCTCCAGGATCTTCATAATGTTGGAAGTTAGGGCCACAGGTCTGAAGTTGTTAAGATCCGTGCTGCCTGTTTTTTTGGGGACTGGTATAATTGTCGACCTCTTGAAACAGGAGGGGACTGTACCTTCTGATAGCGACCGCTTGAAAAGGGAGGTGAGCACAGGAGATAACTGAAATGCGCAGGTTCTTAGGCATACCGATGACACACCATCCGGGCCTGAAGCCTTCCTGGGGTTCAGTTTGCGGAGGTGCCGGAGAACTTCTGCTTCTTGGATGCCAACTGGAGCCGAGGCGCAGAGTTCCCCCTGCACCTTAGCCGTGGTTGCAGGGGCCTTGAGTTGCTTGGACTGGAGTTCGAATCTGCAGTAGAATTTGTTGAGCTCCTCGGCCAGCTGGAGGCTGGGGGTCACAGGCTGAGGGGGAGGTTTGAAGTTCGTGGCAGCCCTAAGGCCTTTCCATACTTCTCGTGTATTGTTGGACTGGAGGCAGAGTCCCACCCTTTCAGAGAATGCGCAGTTCACATTTCAGGGCATTCCTTGCTTTTCTAAACTCCTCAGGGGAGCCAAACTTGTGTGCCGCCTCCTTATTCTTCCGGAGCCGGCGCAGTTTGTCATTAAACCAGGGCTTGTTGTTGGGGAAGACCTTGAAGGTTTTGGATGGTATACACGCTTCTTCACAGAAGCTGATGTAGGAGGTAACATTCTCTGCCCATTCATCCAGAGTGGGTGCCTCCAGGATCCTCCAGTCAGTGGAATCAAAACAAGCTTGCAGCTCCATTTTGGCTTCAACAGTCCATTTTTTTACAGTTCTGATGGTGGGATTCACAGACTCCAGAAGTCTCCTGTAAGTGGGGATCAGATGGATTGTGTTGTGGTCGGAACTTCCCAGGGCAGCTCCCTGGATGGCCTTGTAAGCGTTCTTGTGGACCGTGTAGCAGTGGTCCAGGATGTTGCGATTCCTGGTGGGGCAGGTAATGTGTTGTTTGTAGTGAGGCATCTCTTGACGTAGGTTTGCACTGTTGAAGTCCCCCAGGATGATGAAGAGGGCCTCCGGGAGGGAAGTTTCCCACCGCGAGATGCTGTCGGTAAGTGCCTGCAGAGCAGTCTTGGTGCAAGCGTTTGGGAGAATGCAGACCCCAACGAGAATGAAGGAAGAGAACTCTCTGGGGGAATACTGAGGCCTGCAGTTTATGGCAAAGAATGCAACATCTGGGGTGCAGGTCTTGCTGAGAATGCTGGTGTTTGTGCACCAGGCAGTGTTGACGTAGAAGCAGATTCCCCCCCCCCCCGCTCTTTTTCCCAGAGAGAGCTAGGTCCTGGTCTGCACGTAGGAGGTCGTAGCCTGGCAGTTGCAAGGGGTTGTCGGGGATGCTGTCGCTCAGCCAGGTCTCAGTAAAGCAGAGAACTGGGGTGTTATTGCCAATCAAGGGTTTGCTGCTGAGTAAAAGGAGCAGCTCCTCCACTTTGCTTGGGAGTGAGCAAACATTTGCTAGCAGGATGGCAGGGACAGGAGAGCGTAGGCTTTTTCTCTTGAGCCGCACCTGGGCACCAACCCTTCTCCCTCTGTGGCGGCGTTTTCTCTGAGCTCACTCGGTGGTCAGATGTCGGATGTGGGCTGTGACTGCGTCCCACAGAGGGGTTCTCGCAGGCGGCTGGGGGCTACCCGGGGGTTCCCATTTGAGGAGGTCCTCCCTCGACAGGGTGGTGATGAGGTGTGTTGCCCGTTCCGCACCAATAGCAAGAGTCCCGCGTTAGAAGGAGGAGGGACGTTAGACGTTGACCGGGTTGAGGTGGTACAGGGGTCACACTGGCAGGGGTCAGAGCACATCTTCCGAGACTGAAGCAGGGGTGGTCTGCAGTGACCTTGATGGCCAGGCAGGTAGGTAGCAGGTGGGCAGATAGTAGGCAACTGCCGGCTACCGATCAGGTTGGAGCAGCAAACAGGGCACAGTACAGTGAGCGGCCCAGCTGGTATGCAGCATAGGCAGCGTTGGGACCCAGTTTTAGGTCTCACAGTGTATGGACGTGGGGTACAGAGCAGAGTCCTAGGGTCCCACAGAACCCGGTATGGTGGATGGCAAGGCTAGTTCAGGCCAGACTAGAGTGACCAGGGCACAGTGCAGAACAGTGAGTGAAGCTATGGAACACAGCAGCAAGCAGCGCAGAGACAATAGACCCCACGTGTGTGGTCAGTAGCAGGCAGAGTCCTAGGGTCCCGCAGAACCCGGTATGGTGGATGGCAGGCCAGACTAGAGTGACCAGGGCACAGTGCAGTACAGTGAGTGGCGCTATGGAACACAGCAGCAAGCAGAGCAGTAGCAGGCAGAGTACACTGTGTCAACAGAGACAGGATCTCACCATGTGGGCTCAGCAGATGCTTGAGGAAGCTGGTCTTCTCGATCGCAGGTTCTGAGGGCTGCTGTAGCTGCTGGAGGTGAGCCTGGAGGAGAGGTGTCCAATTCGTCAGGCCCCCCTGGGCCGCATCAGGAGGAGAAGCAGAAGCAGTCCCGATGTGTGCGGACCACGCGGAGCGATGGCTGATGTCAGAGGCCCCTTTAAGCCTAGGCTAATCGGCGGCGAGTGAGCCGGAAGTGTTTTCCGGTAGCCAGAGGAGCTGTCCGCCCCCACCGAGAACTGGGCTGGCTGCAGACGGGTCACCAAGAGCGGTTTCAGGAGTTTGGCGATACGGAATCGAGAAAGCTGAGGTGCTGGCAGCAGAGACAGAGACAGACATGTCAGTCAGATAAGCAAAAGTTTCCAGAGGCCAATCCTGGTTTGGAGAAAAGCGAGATTTCCAAGATCGGAAAGAGACTAAAAAAACTGACTGAGCAAGGCATAATGCAAATTGCTAATGTTTTTCTTTCCCAAGGAGGTGCTCTCATAATGAAGAGTACCGTGCTGATTGTGATCGTAGGCTGCCATTTCACTCTAGGAGACCGAGTAGAGGACATTCTTATGAACAATAAGGGGTTAAGGAGACCACAAGGTCCAAGCATGTTAATGTTTGGAGAAAAAGGTACTGATCCTTTTGCACTTCCCTCTGATTGGCCCGACTGGACCGAACAGGGAAGGAGGAAAAGATCACTTGTGCCAGGTGGAAACAAATTTCATCGCAAAATGTTGGTGAAAGGTATGAAGGGTCAAGTGTGCTGGAAGTGTGATGTGAACGGCAGCTTAAATCTGCTCTGGAATGTCACACTCCCGGAACCAACGCACCGATCCAAAGTTTTGTTAAAAGGTACATTGCAGTACAATGGGTACATGCAAAAGTTGGAGTGTGTTGTTCAGGATTACCTTGTCTTGGTTCTCTGGAGTGAGATGGTTCTAGATTGGAGAGGAACGAGCAGTAAGTGCCACTTCTCCTCGAGGAGAGAAGCAGTGAACAATATCACACTCTGGAGCAACCGACAGAGCGTCTCTGAGACAACTATACACACGTAAAGGCTGGAAAGCAGAAGGGTTTTGGTTCTCGGAACGAGAAGTAAAAATCAAGATCCAGCCACATGTTCAGGTGACAAAGAGGATGTGGAGAGTGATTCCAGGAAAGGGAGAGCCAACACAGGTAACACCATCCTCACTACACGGGTCACAGTATGAGTCAATATTGCACAGTCCATATTTAGCCACTTATTCTCATGCTAGATGGGTAAGTGAGGAGGTACTCTTAACTGAAAGATTGCAGAGAGTACATTCTTCCCGACCTAAGGTACGCATTTTGCCTCAGGACATAAGGGGGGAAAAGGTCCAATCTGGACAGTTGGGAACATCTTTTGTCATTGAGATGCTAATCAATTTCCCAAAGGAAAGAGTACCAACAGGATTCTTCTGGAGAGGGCCACAAGGGTTAGCATGGGACGTGAGTTTAATGGATCAGGGGACTTTTTGGAGTAGAGAGGTAGAATCCTGGGATACATCAGGTAGCACCCAGGGGACTCTCTATGATGGAAGGGTGATGGGACTAAAACGAGGGAGTTTAAAAATAGCGCCCTTAGTCCGGGAGGATGAAGGACCATGGACACACGGTTTTTGCATCCCACAGTCCCTAGAGTTTAAAGGTCCAAATAGATCTTGCATAATGAAAAGGGGAACCGTAACAGTAAAAGTAGGGGTTCCCATGACTCCTAAAGCTCAGGTAGTCACACTGCCAGTGACTACCCAGGAACCATACCTACCGTCATGTGATACACATCAAGTTGTAAAAAAGTGGCCCTTTTCAGTTAAATCAACTGAGGGCAACTCCAGTTATCATGGAGGCCCAGCTTCAATTGATCACTTGGCAGGTTAACTTAGAAGAGTGGGTAATATCTAATATCTACCCTAACTGCAGCATGGTCGCTGCCACCCTGGTACAGGCTTTTATGTCATGGGCACATTCCACAGGGAATAGTGTAGCCAGAAGAAGGTCCCGGGATTTAGCAGATACAATCTTGGGAGGCATGGGCGCTGGAATGGGGGTAGCAAACAGTGTAGACATAGAAGGTAGGACCGAGGCCATTCAACAATTAGGCACATTGGGACAACAGAATGTGGGTACCCAACATCATCTGAACTTGGTTTTGGAACAGTTAATGCACAACACATATAAAGTTCAGGGGTACACTCAAAGGCACATTCAAATAATTCTTCAGAAGATGATTGCACATGCTAGGGGTAATGCATGGGAAACCGCATGCTTGTCTATGCAGACCGAGTTAACAGCGGATTTTTAGATAATGGCTCAAGCCTTATTAAAAAGGTAAAACTCCTTTAGTGAGACTTGACAAGGAGCGATTTATCGATTTTCCTGGGGAAGGATCTTTTGCATGGAGGCACCGAGATGTCTGGGTAAACAGGTGGAAAGAGTGCGACAATTCTTTATGCACCGCTACTTCCTTAGTTCCTACCGATGGAAAAACACAGGTAGTTTTTCCAGTAGTATCACTGGGGACACCTGTTTCTTCCACACATGTCTTACACCATGACCTGAGAGGTCAACATTTTTTGGTGCTAGACAGGGAGGTGAAACAAGTAGATTTGTCGTTATGCTGGCAATTCTCAGAGAAGTACCTGTGTTTGCCAGGGCAAGTCAGATTTAGAAATTTAGAAAGGCATACAACCTGTTTTGCGATCCCACCTCTCAAGCAACTCTACCAAGTGCAATCCAGTACTTCAGTGCCATGCACTTTCAGTGTACAGTTCCTTTCCTGATTGTAGCGCTGGTTGCGGCAGTATAAACAATGGATGACCACCTTGTAAGCGATGTACACGCAGAGGCTCTCTCCAGCCTAGATGCAAACTCTCCTCACAGAGCAGGCTTCCTCATCACAGCCCCCTGCTAGCCATCCATGTACTGCCGCGTGGGAGTCGCTTGTAGGGATCCAGAACGCATGCCTGCAGCGGCTGTTAATGCATTTCGGCCCCCGCCATCTTGGGCCTTCATCGGAACATGCTGCATGCTAACGTCTGTGCTGCACTTCCTTATATCCAAATCTTTTCCCCTGGTCATGTGGTATTCCCTCTGCAGTCTCCTCAGTGACATCATGTGGCCGTTTTTTGTATAACACCACCTTCTTACCAGGATTTTTTTAAACGATAGTTTCATTGAAAAATCTTTTTCCATTATACATAGCTTCTAGTGCCATCTTGTAGACGTATTTTAGATTACACTCCATTTAATTTCTCACACAGTTATTCTAATTACTACCTTTCAAAGGGCCATATCTCCACCACAAAGCATGCAAAAACGAGAGGAAGAACACCCACTTTGCAGTAATGTAATATATATATATTTTTTTTAGGTGTCTGGGATGCAAACTGTGCTGTCTGAGTTGTGGGGAGAACTCAACTGCGGCTGTACCGCCATGTCCTGGAACCTCACGGTTGTTTATTTTTGTTTGTGCCGTGGTACCACCGCTAGGTGCCATGGCCTATGCCGTCTGCTGCCACACATTACTACTCCTCCTCCTGCTGCTGCATTTAACCTCCTGCTGTCTGTGCTCACACCACCAGGGTCCACAGAATTGTGTGCTGCTGCCATGCACCACTAGCTATTACGCCACTATAATAGCTAATATTGTGTTGTTGTACACGAAAAAAAGACAACATATTTTTCTCATGCAATCATTATATTATGCGTGAATAGGGTTGTATCGTGGGTGTGATTAGGGGTGTGGCAGGGGCATGGCTTAAGTGTTCCTCTTTTTGATCTCAAAAAATTGGGAGGTATGCAAAAGTATGCAAGGATGCACTCTTCACAAAGTCTTTCTCCAAAACAGACTTTATTCAAAATCTTCACACGCAAAGCAGTAAAAACATGGCAGGGCCAGGAGAGATCCACAGCAATTAGACAATCATCAGAAATGGTCACTGTCAATCAAAAAGATTACTCTCCCAGATCCAAAAGGCTATAAAAGTGGACAAATGGGTAAACACCAAAGTCACAGCATTATATGTCCCAAACAGATTTGTTTTAGGATTAACGTCCATGTGCAGGTTTCTTGGCTGGAGGATGGGCATTAAGCCTGAAACAGTGATGCTGTGAATGTGTTGTCTACCTGCTTTTCCAGTATTGTTCCTATTGGATCTGGGAGAGTAAGCTTTTTGATGGACATTGACCATGATTATCCAATTGCTGTGGATCTCTCCTGGTCCTCTCATGTTTTTAGTGCTTTGTATGTGAAGATTTTAAATAAAGAAAGTCTGTTTTGGAGAAAGTCTTTGTGGAGACTGTTGGTCCTTGCATACTTTTGGATCTTTGTCCTGCCTGGTTTTCTGGCGGACTGACCTTGCACCTCTGGTAAGCTGCGGGGGAGCGCGACCTGGAGAACACACTACATCTTAGCCTCTGATTGGCTAGTCTTGATTATAAGCTAAAGCAGATTATAAGCTAAAGCAAGATGTGATCACAGTAAATCAGAGCTTTGCAAATCTATCAGAGAGGCGGCCTCAAATTATTATACACAACACTCTGAGGTACTAAAAATAGTTAACTTATCAGACAAACCCTTGAGTGAGGATGAAGTCTCTGTCCTTCAGAAAGGTCTTTATTTTGCCCCAACTAATCATTTTGATTATTTTGAAGTGTTAAAGGATGTAGATCTCTTTTGCAGGTGTCTGGCCCTGAAAAAGATGTTTGACAAACCTACTCATGTTGCTGAACAACTTGAGAATGATTTCCCGGACATACAGGACAGACAGGCTATACAAGATCTGGTGGAACTATTGGAAGAAAATAAAAAAAACAGGCAGGTGTGACCCCCTTTAATCCGGCCTCTAAATTTATATCAGCCCTTAGTGTGTGCCCCGAGGTAAGATTTTTTTTTTATTATTATTTAGTGAGTAGAGATTTAGAATCCCTGGATCACCAAAACATCAGGGGAATACAAAATCTAATCTTACGGGAAAGAATGGCTTTCATGCACTGTGGGTGTCTGTGATGCCTATCTATTGCAGTTTGCTGGCCCTTCTCTGACACACAATTTCTTGTATGGATATCGTTTTTCATTCAAAAGAGCTATACATTTTGCAATATATCCTTTGAGTGTGCTGATCCTTTTGGAATACATAGACTTCATTGCCACCTTGTGCTCTGGTGGCCTGATCGTGTGCACTTCAGTTGTGGGAAGGAAAGTGCGGCCATGTATTCCCTCTAGTTGACAACAGGAGTGGTGGTCACACTGGAGGTCTGTGTGGAACCAGTGGCCTCCTGCTTCACCATCAGCTCCATGACAGCCTCTGCCTGCCTCTCCTCAATGGCCCACTGACCCTGGCCAAAGATGGGTGCAAATTTCTGCACCGCCCCTCTCAGCTGCTCCCTCCTGACAGCTGAGCACCCAGCGGCTGGCGGTGGACCAGCCATAGACCTGCCAGCGGCGGCGTTGGTGCTGCCTCTGCCCCTGCTCCTGGTGGCAGACATTGCACAATTTAATAAAGATAAATTTTAAAAAAAGGTGAACGCCATTTTTTTTTCATTAATTGTGTCTGATGATGGTCGGACAAATTTAAATGTGTAAAAGTAACAGTAAGTCAGTATGAACACCAGAACACTAGAGTGTGAGACAACAAGAGAGTGACAGTGAGTGACACTAACACTGTCTGTCACACTTACACTACAGGCAGCAGCTGCAGAATCAGTGACAGACACAGATGCTGCTCTAGTACTGTCTGCTAGTCTAACACTATATTAACTAACAGTACAGATGATAAATCAACAACCCTAATCTACCTACAGGCTAGTAGGGCTACCTAGCTAGCAGTCCTGGCCTGCACACAGAACCCAGCTAAGCTAGCCTAACTCAGCTTCAATCCTAAGCTAGCGCACAGTATACACACTATACACTACACTGACTGTAAATGACTAGCTAACACTAAATCAATACAATATTTGTGTTGTACAGGTGTAAATGAGGTAAAACGCACTGTTTTCACAGTAAAACCATTGCTCACAGCTAGATAGCACAGAGAAGCTATCAGTTCTACCAGAGTTGAGCAAGGACGAGATTCTCACCATGGCTGCCACCTTATATAGAGGAGGGGAAGGCAGAGGCTCCCCTCCTCTGATTGGTTGCTAGGGCCTCGACTGGGGGCCCTCTAGTTGGCCCAACAACGTAATTTCCATTTTCGAGCTCGTGATCACAGCTAACCCGTGATCATGAGTCTGATTCGGAATGCAATCACGAGTGCATTCAAAACCAGCATTCGTGATCAGGGATGCCAATTTCGACCTCATGATCGCAAAAATCAGCTGGTTATCATGGGGTAGCGGTGATTATGAGCTTGTGGTGAGCACCCTGCTCCAGTTGCGCTTGTTCAACTGTTAACAGTTAACACTTCATATTGCTACTCTGAGCAATTGTGTCTGCCAAACCCAAATCCGGGCACGACCCAGTCTTGCTTGGCCATTAAAAAGAAACCGTAACCAAGAACTGAACTTCATGCCACTAGAACTGAACTTCCCACTAGAAATCAATTCCTTTTCACAAACGGATCATCAGGGACTGTGTATGGCTGATATTGTAGTAAAACCCCTCCCACTGTGGGAGCCTTGTTTCATTGTGGGAAATAACAGCTGTTTCCAACTGCCAAAAAAGCAAGCAGCATCCCCTTCCACTGACATCGCCTGCTAGCAGTAAAAATGTCACCATGTGATAAATGTCAGAATGTAAATCAGGGAGAGGAAAGATTTTACAATGGGCAAACACTGACTAAATCATTTATACATAATTATTGTAAAAATGAAGTACCTTTTTTATTACATTATTTTTACTGGAGTTCCCCTTTAAAATGATTCTGATTCAGCCTGCATTGGTTGGCTGCCCATTTGCAACATCACTTTGTGAGTACCAAATTCTACTAATTGCTTTGTGAATGTCGCCTTGTGACATTCTACCCCATCGGGGGTCCCGTTTTCTCTGTGAGTTTTTTCTTTTCGGGGTACCCTTTTATCACCCTCCACACCAGTATCTAAATGTGGGGACACCTAGGAATTACCTTTCCTTGCTAAACCAGCCAAGCATCCAGGCCCGGATTTACATCACAGGAGCCTATAGGCACAAATATCCTGGCACCCTAGACTTTGTCCTCCATTTACCTACAAGTGTACTGGTTGGCCCAGCTGTCACTTCTCCCTTAGTTCACTTGCCTGTCATAGGTAAATACAGGTTCCCCTTATTATTAGACAGCCAGAGCTATCCTCCGTATTAAGTAACTAGAGGTGCCCCCAAGCATTAGGTAGCTAGAGGTGCCCCCAAGAATTAGGTAGCTAGAGGTGCCCCCAACTGAATGGAGCAGTGATGCTCGGATGTCTCGATCTACGAATTCGGCAACCACGGCCGTTGTTTTAAAAAAAAAATCCGCCTCCGGCGTGATTGGTTCCGTATTATGAAATGCGTCCACGCCACAACGCCGATTTTCGATCGTGAATGAGGCAATCACGGCCAGATCCATGGCCGGATTCGGATTTTCTTTTAACGTTAATAGCAAAGCCCCCATACACGCTACAATCCCCCAAATTGTATGGATTATCAAGGTGATAGGGGGCTATAACTTAAACAAAAAAAAATCCAAAAATAATTTTTTGTTTTTGAAAAAATGGATTTTAAACTGAAATCAGCATTTTAAATGGGGCTATTAATTGGTAATAAGTGATTTTAAACAGGGAAATACACGTTAAGCAATCACAGAGGTGAAGGTGAGTCCCAATGGCACTTGGCGGTGATGGTACCACTGGAGGAGGATGAGTGGTTGACGCCAAAAAGACCCAGAGAGGTTTTTGTAATTTTTGGGGGGGTTTTTTGCAGCGATTAGCAATGACATAACAGCAGAGTTGTCAGTGGACCCGGGCAGTGTGAACGCAGACTTTAGTAGCGACTGAGTCAGGAGGTCAAAGAGGCCGGTCAGTGCGGCAGCACAGAAGGACCATGGACCATGGCAACTCACTGGTAGTATCATAGTGTAATAGTGCTGCATAGGGATGCTCAAATTTGGCTTCGGGAGATATCCGGATTTTTGCTATCCGGATATCTCCCAGTAATGCTGTGCGGGCTGGGCGGGGGGGTCAAGCTTACCTCTCTGACGTCTTCTTCGGTCGTCCCTCGGCGCCTCCCACGATGCGCTCCATGCACGTCACGTGAGTACAAACACTTCCTCCTTCAACCCGGAAGGAGGAAGTGTTTGTAATCAGGTGACCGCCGCTTGGAGCGCATCGTGGGAGGCGCCGAGGGACGACCGATGAAGATGTCAGAGAGGTAAGCTTGACCACCCCGCCCAGCCCGCACAGCATTACTGGGAGATATCCGGATAGCAAAAATCCGGATATCTCCCGAAGCCGAATTTGAGCATCCCTGGTGCTGCACAAAAAATTTCATGCGTCCGGTGACCCGGGCAGTGTGAACACAGAGTGTAGTAGCGACTGAGTCAGGAGGACAAAGCGGACGGTCAGTTCGGCAGCACAGAAGGACCATGGCAACTCACTGGTAGTACAACAGCCAAAAAATGAACCAAGGTATGCAGGTAGTAACTTTCTTTAGAAAGGCAGGCATGGTTAACACATTGCAGCAGCCACTTCATGTCCCCCTGTGTCCGACAATAGGGGCCAGGAAGGCAGCGTAACATGTGCACACCCATGGGAAACAAGTGGGCCTTGGCAACAAGATATTCATCGTCCTCATAGTCCCATATCACATGCCTGTCCTCTTCCTGTGCCATGTCGTCCTCCCCAAGCCGCAATCCCCATACAGTGCCTGCGGCGCTCTGCTCCTCCTCCTCAGCATTCAGGTTAGGGACCTCCAACTCCTCCACCTCCTCCCCTACCTGTTAGCCCTCGTGTGCTGCCATCTGCTCCTTATCCAGCTGCCTCAGGGCTGCCTCCCCATGCTCAATTAAATTGCACATTGCCTGGTCCAGCAGGCAAACCATGGGCACCCACTGACACACGGAGGCCCGCTCCTCACTCCTCGCTGACCATCTTGCTTGCCTCCAGGAAGGGACTCAGCACAAGGCATGCTTGCTGCATCAGTGTCCAGTGAGTTGCACTGATGATGGGGACTTGCTGTTTGCTGGTGACACTTGGGTCTAAGGGTGGCCACTAATCATCCAATCTTACCAAATCTATGTAGTAGAAGAGTAAACTGATGGAATATATTAATTGGATACTATAGGCAGTTCCCTTATAAGATAGATATGGTAAGATTGGATGAAAAAGATTGGATCATTAGTTGCCACCATAACATGTAGGCCCTAAAGATGGACACACGCGATACAATAAAATGATCCGATTTTACAGTAATTCGATAAATAACATCCTTTGTCCACATGGCAGCCCTGGATCCCCTTGGGCCCTGGAGAGCTTGGTTCTCTCTTCTACAGTCCTGGCTCTGTGGGTTTCAGCTGCCGGGAGCACGGGGTCCCCTCTGCCTGCAACCACCATCCAGACGGATTTTTGGCCCATTTTCCCATCGAGGGATGCTTCACTGCCGCTGCCTCGGGAGATCCCTGCACACCAATTGGACTGATTGTCGGACCCTGGGGTGTTCTTTTTTAATCTGCAGCCCCATAAGGTCCCTGCCTCTGTCTCTCTCTTCTTGCCTTGGTTCTTCTCTTGCTATCCTTTCTCTCTCTCTTTCTCTATCCACTACTTTCCAGGGCAGGACACACTGCGGGGCACCTGGAGCTGTTGTGGAGCGAGCGAGCGCCGTCAGTAGTTGGCAGGCTGCTCCCCTCACACAGCACTCCAGTTTTCCCCACGCGTCCCTCACTACAGTATGGGCTATATGTGTATTTAGGTATTTGCTTACTTGCACCACTGTACCTAATTGTATGTGTTGAATTGCATGCACATGTTGTACCATCTCTGACCCTGTAAAAGCCAAAAAAAATTCTGGGTACAACCCCCGTTGTACTTGGCGAAATAAATATGATTCTGATTCTGATTCAGAGTACAACGTAACTGAAGGGTATCACTGGATAATGAGATGATTAATACCAGTGAGCAGTAAGCACAGTGCAACGTAAATGAAGGGTATCATTGGGTGATGATTAATACCAGTGAGCAGTGAGCACAGTACAACCTAACTGAAGGCAGGGTATCACGGGGAAATGAGATGATTAATGCAAGTGAGCAGTGAGCACAGTACAACCAAAGTGAAGGGTATCACTGGGTAATGAGATGATTAATACCAGTGAGCAGTGAGCACAGTACCACCTAAGTGAAGGGTATCACTAGGTAATGAGATCATTAATACCAGTGAGCACAGTACAACCTAAGTGAAGATATCACTGGGTAATGAGATTATTAATATCAGTGAGCAGAGTACAACGTAACTGAAGGGTATCACGGGGTAATGAGATGATTAATACCAGTGAGCACAGTACAACCTAACTGAAGGGTATCACTAGGTAATGAGATCATTAATACCAGTGAGCACAGTACAACCTAAGTGAAGATATCACTGGGTAATGAGATTATTAATATCAGTGAGCAGAGTACAACGTAACTGAAGGGTATCACTGGGTAATGAGATAATTAATACCAGTGAGCAGTGAGCAGAGTACAACCTAAGTGAAGGGTATCAATGGTTAATGAGATGATTAATATCAGTGAGCAGAGTACAATGTAACTGAAGGGTATCACTTGATAATGAGATTATTAATACCAGTGAGCAGTGAGCACAGTACAACCTAAGTGAAGAGTATCACTGGTTAATGAGATGATTAATACCAGTGAGCAGTGAGCACAGTACAACCTAAGTGAAGGGTATCAATAGTTAATGAGATGATTAATACCAGTGAGCAGTGAGCAGAGTACAACCTAAGTGAAGGGTATCAATGGTTAATGAGATGAATAATACCAGTGAGCAGTGAGCACAGTACAACCTAAGTGAAGGGTATCAATGGTTAATGAGATGATTAATACCAGTGAGCAGTGAGCACAGTACAATATAAGTGAAGGGTATCACTGGTTAATGAGATGAATAATACCAGTGAGCAGTGAGCACAGTACACAATGTCACTCACGAAACTTAATGAATGACCAGCACTAGCAGTGGCAGTGTGACTGTCTGTAAGTAGTAGCTGAAGTGTATGACTGGTTAGCTGAATACAAGTGAGCACTCTGAACCTGCCTGCCTGCACTAAACACACTAATCACCAATACACTCTGACTACACTGACTACAGCAATGACTCACTGGCTAGCTAGCTAAATACAACTGACAAGTACAATATAAGAGCACTGTTAGGAGTAAAAACACTGGGTTTTGACTCAGAAAATGCGCTTGCTGAAGGAACAATGGCCTGGTGATGATCCTCTCAGTACCAGAGTCTAGCAAGAACTGAGTTTTTCCATCATGGCCGCCGCTTTATATGCAGGAGGGGAGGGCATAGCCTCCCCTCCTGTGATTGGTTGCTAGGGCCTGGCTGGGGGCCTCTGATTGGGCCAGGGTAGTCACTTCCGCCTACTTCCGCTATTCACGACCTAACCACGAGTTCTGCGCCGTTTTCACGAGCCTGAATGCGTTCATTCACGGTCTGCTGAAGCGGATTTTAGTGAATAAAAATTGATTCACGGCGACGAATACCCGTGGTGGAGAGCTGAAAAATGGTTGTGGAATCACGGCAAGTCGTGATCACGACCTCCATCCGAGCATCACTGGAATGGAGATCAGGTCAGTGGAATGCAGAGACTCGGGTGAGTAACCTCTCATTTATACTCTGCTAGGGACTCTGCATTGGTAGGGTAGGAGGGAGGGAGGCACTTGGGGAGGGTAGTAAGCTGCCTTTCCATCATCAGGGGCCTGTAGGCACGTGCCTACAGTGCCTTATGGTAAATCCGGCCCTGCAAACATCTGTAAGCTATGGTGCCTATACACGGTACCATTTTTTCTTTTTTTTTGGAACATAGAAATTTGATTGATTATTCCATTTGGTCGAAATGTTTATCAAATTACTTTCAATTTCTCTTTTATATATATTTACATTATTTTCAAGGTACCATAAACAAACGTTTGATTTTTCCGAAAATCCGAGTAAAGCGATTTTACATGAAGGAATTTTTTTAAAATCTATTAGTACTTTCTTATACAACCTAACATACACTATACAATTTCACAAACAATCAACCAGATTTTTCCAACCTGTTCGATCAGATTTTTTATCGAAGGAACTGAATAATTGTTTGTATTTGCTTGATCAAAACATTTTTTTTTCGATTTTCACTCTATTTGATCTTTTAGATCGAATAAATGGGAAAATCGAACGTTTTCATTGTACCGTGTATGGGCACCATTAGTAATATAATAAATGTGCTATTTTTTTTTTTTTGAAAGTGGAGACCAGTAGTTAATAAGGCAATTTTCTGAGACAAGGCTGTTTTTAATGCATTTTATTAATCATATTTTTGAAGCATTCATCAAATAAAAGCTATGGACTTCAGAATCAAAACAGGAGATTTTGTGTAAATCATTTAGCAATGAATCATTCTAACATTTGCAGCAGCTGATTATTTTGTTGTTGTAGGAAATCACTTTTTGTGACCTGCAATTAAAAAAGAAATACAAGTTTAGTAACTTAAAAAAAATCACATACTGTAAATGGCAATTTTAAAAATGTGTTAGAGAAATTTTTTTTGTTCTTAAAGGATACCCGTAGTGACATGTGACATGATGAGATAGACAAGTGTATGTACAGTACCTAGCACACAAATAACTATGCTGTGTTCCTTTTTTTATTTCTCTGCCTGAAAGAGTTAAATATCAGGTATGCAAGTGGCTGACTCAGTCCTGACTCAGACAGGAAGTGACTACAGTGAGACCCTCACTGATGAGAAAGTCCAACTATAAAACACCTTTTCCTTGCAGAAAATGGCTTCTGAGAACAGGAAAGAGATAAAAAGGGGAATTTCTTATCAGTGAGGGTCACACTGTAGTCACTTTCTGTCAGCCACTTACATACCTGATATTTAACTCTTTCAGGCAGAGAAAGAAAAAAAAGGAACACCGCATAGTTATTTGTGTGCTAGGTACTGTACATACCAATGTCTATCTCATCATGTCACATGTCACTTCGGGTATCCTTTAAAGTGAAACTTAACCAGTTAATGGCAATCAGACGCATTAAAACATCCTGTTCGCCGCTGTTAATGGCAACAGGACGTTTTAATGCTTCTGATCGCTCTGCCGTCGCTGTGCACGAGTGCGCGCGCTCCCGCCGCGCACACACGTTGAGTCTCACAGTTCCGTGATTGGACCAGGGAATCACATGTTCCCTGGACCAATCAAGTGCCAGTAAGTGAAAAAGGCAGATCATTGTTACAAATCAGTAACAATGACCTGTCTTAAAAATGTTTGTAAATAAACTCGTTTTCTCCATCCCAGCTTATCTATCACCTCAGATTGCTGTCAATTAGCATTCAGAGGTGACAGGAGCTGGGAGAGAGAATCTGACTGTACTTGTGGTAGGCTTTTTGCTTTTTTAAATAACATTTTAACCCCATACTAGCCTAATTAACCCCTTAGCCCCCCCCCCTCCTTAGCCATTGACCCCTGTTCTGTTTAATTTTAGTATATTTTAGTACTTTTCTGTACTTTTTCACCCCTCTTGTCTCTCTTCTGCCCTTATTTTGGTATTTCTATCTATACTTTTCTATTTTTTCGTACCCACCTTAGTATAAAGGTTTGTGCGTTATACACATCAGAGAGAGATATTGTAGTGTATGAATCCCTCCTACCCTTCCATGGCAGGTTAGGGATCAAACAATACATCCCAAGTAAGGCTGCAAAGTATGGGGTGACATTTTATAAGGTATGGGAGAGCAACAGTGGCTACACATATGCTTTTATGCTGGCGTACGTACGAAAAGGGCGTCGGGAAAAAAGGGCGCGTGGTATAAACGATAAATGGAAAATATCGTTTATAGAAATATTGTGTAGAATTTCGTTTATAAATAGTGTTTTATGAATTTATAAATCACTAAATAATGTGTATGAGATCGGCAATTCTTAAAACGTTAATCTTCCCTATTTGTAAAGTGAAACTTATATTTACGTTTATTAAAAACCCTCCCTGTACCTATCCCTAACCCCTAGACCCCCTGTTGGTGCCTAAACCTAAGACCCCCCTGTTGGTGCCTAAACCTAAGACCCCCCAGTTGGTGCCTAAACCTAAGACCCCCCAGTTGGTGCCTAAACCTAAGACCCCCCTGTTGGTGCCTAAACCTAAGACCCCCCTGTTGGTGCCTAAACCTAAGACCCCCCAGTTGGTGCCTAAACCTAAGACCCCCCAGTTGGTGCCTAAACCTAAGACCCCCCTGTTGGTGCCTAAACCTAAGACCGCCCAGTTGGTGCCTAAACCTAAGACCCCCCAGTTGGTGCCTAAACCTAAGACCCCCCTGTTGGTGCCTAAACCTAAGACCCCCCAGTTGGTGCCTAAACCTAAGACCCCCCTGTTGGTGCCTAAACCTAAAACCCCCTATGGATAATAATGTTTTACAGACATTAATAAATAAAAAATGTAAAGAAAAAAATGTAAATTATTTTTTTGGGTGGATAATAATGTTTTAGAAATGTTTTAGAAATAGTGATTTAGTATCTTCATAAACGTTATTCGTCACGGGCTCATTTTGTAAACTTAAATCATCACAAACATAGTTATAAATCCTTAAAAATCTCCGGGCGCCGTTATAAATCCTTAAAAATCTCCGGCGCCTTTTTTTCCCTGTTCAGCGCCCATTAAACGATATTTATAATGGAAGTGAATGGGGCGCCCTTTTTGTCCACTTGTCTCATGCGCCCAAATCTACTGCTTCCTTTATGCTGTATGAGGGCAAAGATAGCCATTTACAGCCAGCTGGATGCCCACCATACATGCCAACCAGTGGGAAAATTGTGGTGGAACTATCTAACCCACTCCTCCACCAAGGCTATCATGTGTATGTTGACAACTACTACAGAAGTATTCCCCTTTTTCGCATTTTTATACTCAGCCCAGACTGGTGCCTGTGGGACATGAGGCCAAACTGCAAAGGCCTCCCACCACAGGCGGTTAATAAAAAATTAACAAAAGGGTAAATTGTACAGTCTCAGATGTGGTGAGCTCCTGGCTGTAAAATATAGGGACAAGAGGGGCGTCTTGATCCTGACATCCATTAAAAATGAAGCAATGGTTCCTGTCACAACCTCTGGAGAGCAGATCGAAAAGCCAGTGTCATAATGACTATAATAAGAAGATGGGTGTGGTGGACCTTACAGACCAAATGTTGTTGTACTACCTTTTACAAAAGAAAAAAAGAGGGCCTGGTACAAAAAAAGTATTTTTTTTTTTACCTCTTACAATGCACAAAGCTGTTGTGCTTTTTAGAAAGACAGGCCATGATGACAGCTACCTCCAGTTTCAGCAAGAAGTGTTAAGGTCGATGATTAACGAAAGTGCCCATATTACGAATTAATTCAATCCTATGCAATTGGATGACACAGTTCGCCCAAGTGGAAGACATTTTCCTGCCCTGATCCCCCCGAACGAAGTCAAGCAGAAGCCACAGAACAGATGTCTGGTGTGTACCAAGAACAAGAGGCGGTGTGACAGCAGATACCACTGTCCAAAATGCCCCTCACTGCTGGGACTCTGCGTTGTCAGCTGCTTTGAAGCATATCATACCCTCAGCAGTTATTAGACATCTTTTTTTTTATAACCCTAAATTTTAACTGGACTCTAATTTTTTCTCCCAACTTTTATTTGCCACTTACTGTCCCTCAAAAGAGCTCACAGTTTCCACTAGTGCACATTAACCCTCCACTGTTTTTGGGCTTGTGGGAGGAAACCAAGAAGTTTGGAGGAAACCCAAGACTCTTACAACCTGCAAATAGATTTTTTCCCCGCTTGGACTTTCTGCTGCAGGTTGAGAGTGTTAGTCACAAGACTTCACTCTGCAGACCACTCCCCCCCATCCCCAATAAAGAATTACATTGTTACATTTGGTAAAAAAGGGCCTTAAAAAAATCTAAATGTATAAAGGGTATCATTTTAAACGTGACAAGCAAGAGAAGAGAATTTGGGGTGTTTGATAGATGAGACCTATGTCATGTGAATTTTTTCTGTGCCAAAAAGAAAAAAAAACTAAAAAAAAAGTACAATGATCAAAGTTTTGGTGCAATTTCAGCAAAACCAAGTCCAAATGATACAAATATGTATATCTGAGTAGGTCTGGGTCTCTATAGTTTTCAGAATGGTGCAGGGGCGTAACTAGAAATCACTGGGCCCCCCTGCGAATATTTGGATGGGGCCCCCCCCCATAGGTGCCAAATAATAGTAATGGGGCAGCGTTTCACTGTAAATTAATTGTAAAGTGGGCAGCATTTTACCAGACAATCGTAATGTGGGCCAGAAAATCGTAATGTGGGCAGAGTTCACCAGAAAATCGTAATGTGGGCCTTTAGAAAATCATAATGTGGGCAGAGTTCACCAGAAAATCGTAATGTGGGCAGCAAACACCTGAAAATCGTAATGTGGGCAGCAGACACAAGAAAATCGCAATGTGGGCAGCAGACACCAGAAAATCGCAATGTGGGCAGCAGACACCAGAAAATCGTAATGTGGGCAGCAGACACCAGAAAATCCTAATGTGGGCAGCAGACACCAGAAAATCGTAATGTGTGCAGCAGACACCAGAAAATCGCAATGTAGGCAGACACCTGAAAATCGTAATGTGGGCAGCAGACACCAGAAAATCCTAATGTGGGCAGCAGTGACCAGAAAATCGCAATGTGGGCAGCAGTGACCAGAAAATCGCAATGTGGGCAGCAGACACCTGAAAATCGTAATGTGGGGAGCAGCCACCAGAAAATCACAATGTGGGCAGCAGACACCTGAAAATCGTAATGTGTGCAGCAGACACCAGAAAATCGCAATGTGGGCAGCAGACACCTGAAAATCGCAATGTGGGCAGCAGACACCTGAAAATCACAATGTGGGCAGCAGACACCTGAAAATCGTAATGTGGGCAGCAGACACCAGAAAATCCTAATGTGGGCAGCAGACACCAGAAAATCGTAATGTGTGCAGCAGACACCAGAAAATCGCAATGTAGGCAGACACCTGAAAATCGTAATGTGGGCAGCAGACACCAGAAAATCCTAATGTGGGCAGCAGTGACCAGAAAATCGCAATGTGGGCAGCAGTGACCAGAAAATCGTAATGTGGGCAGCAGACACCTGAAAATCGTAATGTGGGCAGCAGACACCAGAAAATCCTAATGTGGGCAGCAGACACCTGAAAATCCTAATGTGGGCAGCAGACACCAGAAAATCATAATATGGGCAGCAGACACCTGAAAATCGTAATGTGGGCAGCAGACACCTGAAAATCGCAATGTGGGCAGCAGTGACCAGAAAATCGTAATGTGGGCAGCAGACACCTGAAAATCGTAATGTGGGCAGCAGACACCTGAAAATCGCAATGTGGGCAGCAGTGACCAGAAAATCATAATGTGGGCAGCAGACACCTGAAAATCGTAATGTGGGCAGCAGACACCTGAAAATCATAATGTGGGCAGCAGACACCAGAAAATCCTAATGTGGGCAGCAGACACCAGAAAATCATAATGTAGGCAGCAGACACTAGAAAAAAAAATGCACCTGTGAAAAAAAACCAATTCACTTACCTGACAGAAGTCTTCTCCTCTCCCGGCATCTGGCGTGCAGCTCCCCGAGTCCTCCTGCAGCACATCTCCCGCGCTGACAGGCAGAGTGCAGGGCTACGGCAAGATGGCTGCCGAAGCCCTGTACTAGAGACACAAATAGTCTCCAGTGTAGGGCTTCTTCGGCGGCCATCTTGCCGTAGCCCTGCTCTGCCTGCCGGAGACTATGCAGGCTGCTGGTGGAGCGGGGCTGCGGGGAATGAACTGGCGCAGCGTCTATTAGACGCTGCGGCCAGTTGAGCACCTTGCTGGGGGGTCCAGAGCACAGCTCCCCCCCACGCACAGTGAGCGGGCCCCAGAGCAGCCCCGGGCCCCCCTGTGGCTGAGGGGGTCGCATCCCCGGTAGGTACGCCAGTGGAATGGTGACATTTATGACCTGTATCGAATGTTCTGAGACTCCAGGGGCTTTGCTAGGAAAGAATGACTGTATTACTTTTGGTGCAAAAAAAAAATCCATTGGCGCTGCTCAAGGTTAACACTGTATTGTGTGGCAAAAAAAGCTATCCGATTATGTATACAGGGTATCATTTTAACTGTGACAAGCTAGAGAAGAGAATTTCGGGTCTTTGACAGCTGAGGCCTATGTCATCTGATTATAGTGGCTCAACTCCCTTTCCTATACAGTTCTCTGGTGTCTAGTGGTCCACCTTTGCACCCATAAACAGTTCCCTGGTGTCTAGTGACCCCCATCCTCCCCTATACACTTTTATAGTGTCTAGTGCTTTCCCCATATGGCTTCCCTGGTGATCTAGGGCTAGACACTGAGACCAAGTTGCAAGCCAACCTCAATGTCTAGTGGCCTCTTCTCTCCCTTATAAAGAAGTTCCCTGTTGTCTTGTACCCCCTTGCTCCTCTATAAAGTTACCTGGTATCTAGTGGCCCCTCCCTCCCCTATACACATCCCCGGTGTCTAGTGGACCCATTTCCTCCCCTATAGAGTTCCCTGGTGTGTAGTTGTCCCTTTTGCACCCCTAAACAGCTCCCTGGTGTCTAGTGACCGCCCTCCTCCCCCTATACAGTTCCCTTGTATCAAATGCTTTCCTTCTTCACCCCCCCCCCCTTTCCCAAATGGCTTCCCTGGTGATCTAGGGCTTCACCCCCAATAAAGCTTCCCTGGTGGTCTAGAGTAGGTCAAACATAATCCATAGTGGGGAAAAAACTTGAGAGCCAAATGTGATGGCTCTGCAAGGCCAGAGTTTGCCCATGGGCCAGAGTTTGACATGCATGGTATAGATCCATACCAGGGGGTGCTTTTAAAAAGACTAAATAGGACATTAAAGGGAAGGTTCACGGTACTAAAAAAAACAAACTGCACTCACATGGGGCTTCTTCCAGCTCCTGGCAGTCGATCGGTGCCCTCGGCGAAGCTCCTCTCCCTCCGGGCGTCCAGCAGTGAAGAAGCCGACCTCGCCAGGTCTGGTTCCAGGTCAGCTTCCGTGCGCTCCACGCCGGGGGGTCACGTGGTGTAGAGACATCATCGGGTCTCTACTGCGCAGGCGCAGAACTACTGCGCCTGCGTAGTAGAGACCCGATGACGTCACGTACATCACGTGACCCGCGCCGTGGAACGCACATGACGCCGACCCGGAAGCCGACCTGGCGCCCGGAGGGAAAGGAGCTGCGCCGAGGGCAACGATCGACTGTCAGGAGCTGGAAGAAGCCCCAGGTAAGTGCAGTTTTTTTTTCTTTTAAGTGCGCGGATCTTCCCTTTAAGGCTTTCCTATGAGGAGATGGATTAGTCCAAAGCCTGTGGGTAAGAGAATCAGAACAGTCAGTTCAATAATACCTTCTGTAAATTACAGCTACATATGAAATCATTTAATGACATTACACTTTGCTTCAGGACAAATACAGTATACTTTTTCTATGTTAAAAAACATGTATTTAACATTTTACAGTTGTCATCATATTACTCCTTTAACTAAATCTCAAGTTTCATATTTTTGTTTCTAGTTAAGATCTCTAGATGTGGATTTCTTTCATAATTTTGCCCACATGAGGAAAAAAAGAAAATGCAGTCAGACAAATTAACCTTTTTTCCCCTCTATTTTAAAAAGAAACAAAAAGAAAACAACACACCTCTTCTATTTCTTAATTAAAAATCTTCGTGTTGTGCCTTCATTCTGTGATGTGCTTCCTCCAGCCATTGTCATACCACTTGTACCAGGTAGAGCAAATATTCCTTCACCAGCACCCAGCGCACCACTAAATCCATTTCCATTAAATCCTGCTGCACCTTGTGAACCACCTCCAGCACCTAGTGTACTGCCCCCTAGCATTGCTGTTCCGGTTGCAGTAAGACTGATATCTCCACCGAGACCAGTAGCTCCCATACCAGAATTTAATGAATCACCAACTCCACCTGCTTGCCCAACTAGTCCGCCAAGCAGACTTCCTTTTCCATCTTGTCCACCAAGCAGACCTCCTAGCCCAAGTACTCCACTAAGCAGACCTCCTTGCCCACTTTGTCCACCAAGCACTCCACTAACAGCATTAACAGCAGTATTTGCAACTCCATTAACTATATCTGTCACTGATGTAAGAAGCCCAGGAACCACTTCTGTGACACTTCCAAGTGCATTTCCCACATTAAGTCCTTTTGTTAGTCCTCCTACGGTATTCAGAACCCCTCTTGTGACTCCAGGAACTGCTCCTGCGACATCTCCAAGTATGTTTCCCACACCAAGTGTTCCTGTCATTCCTCCTGAGGGCCTTACAAGTCCTCCTGTGACACCTCTAAGTGTGCTACCCAGCCCTCCAATGGTTTGAGTAACTGGTTTTATTAGACTACTTATCCCCCGAAACACTTCATTAGTCAAAGAGGTCCTTCCAAGTAGCTGTTGAAGAAGGTTGCTCAAAAGTCCCAGATTCTTGGAACCTATCTCAGCAAGAAATTGCTTCGGACCATCTATTCCTGTTGTCCTTCCATCAAGGCTTGGAAGACCAAGGAAATCCTACATAAAACAAAAACAAACAAACAAAAACATCAGAATGCCTTAGCAATAGAAAATGAAATCATTTAAAGTTCGTGCTTTTTGGTAATTATTATTTTTTAGTAATTATACAGTGCTGACATCTTCCACAGCGCTTTACAAAGTATATTGTCTTGTCACTCACTGAGGGCTGGAACCCACAGGAGCGCTTTTGGCAGCGTTTTGGCAGCACTGCGATACGCTAGCAGTTTGCCAAAACGCTGGGCTAATGTTAATGGATGGGGCAACTTCCACAGGAGCGTTTGCGTTTCCCAGAAACGCAAACGCAGGACCTGCAGCATTTTGGGAGCGTTAGCGCTTCAATGTAAAGTATTGAAACGCTAGCAGAAACGCTCAGCAAAACCTAAACTGAGCGGTTTTGCTAGCGTTTTGCGGTTCAGCACACTGTAACAAAATGAAAAATAATTCACAGGACCAATCAGGATAAAAACGCAAAACGCTACGCACCCGCTGGGCAAAAAAATACAATGTTGCAAAACACAACCAAAAATGCGCATGAATCCGCTTGCAAACCGCTCAGACAAAACGCTAGCGGTTGCGTTTTGCTATGCTGATTTCAGTGGGTTCCAGGCCTAACTGTTCCTCAGAGGAGCTCACAATATAATTTCTACCCCAGTCATGTGTCCACCCACTATAGTCTAGGGCCAATTTGGGTGGAGCCAATTAGCTTATCTGTATCTTTTTGAGATGTGGGAGGACATCATTGTACCTAGAGAAAATCCACGCAGACACAGGAAGCCTACAAACTCCATCCAGGTAGTGGAATTCAAACCTTTTCTGCATTACATAAAGTGGAGTAGAGAATCTTCATTTTAAGTGACCATACAAAGGTCAATATTTTAGAATATGTAATCACTTTCATCAATGTTTTATTGATCCTGACATAGCCAATTAATCAGTGCTGCTCAGCAAGATTTCGGATATCCGAGTTACCCAGATAATCCAAATTTTTTCAGTTATCCGACCGGATTTGGATTTTGGATACCTGGGCCCAAATCCGGATAGCAATCCGCGGATAGTTGTGAGGCAATCCGGATATCCGCGGATATCCGAGGATATCCAACTATTGAGATACTCTAACTGAGAAGATGACGTCTATGACGTCATTGAGCCAATCAGAGGGCTCCCAGGGGCTCCCAGCAGAAGCCCTAGCAACCAATCACAGAAAGGATCCCTGGCCAGCCCCACCTGACCTCATTCAGCCAATCAGAGGCCTCCCAGCCTAAGCCCTAGCACCCAATCACAGAAAGGAACCCTGGCCCCCCTGTATAATAAGGAGCGGTGCCATGATGAGAAATATCGTCCTTGCTTGTCACTAGTGCTCACTGAGAGACATGCTCCAGTGCTGCTGGCATAGCAAGTGTTGTATACAGTGATAAACCTGAAGTTGTTCAGTGATTAACACCTTCAATATCACTACACTATTGTTCTATTGTTTATTAGGTAGCTAGTGGCACTTGGCACGTGGCACTTGGCACGTGGCACTCGGCACGTGTCACTTGGCACGTAGCACTTGCCAAGTGCCACCTGCCATTAGCCAAGTGCAACGTGTCAAGTGCCACATGCCAAGTGCCAAGTGCAAGTGGAACATGCCAAGTGGCACGTACCACATCCGGCATGCTGCTGCATTGCCCTGCTCCTGCTGCCTTTGCTGCTCCCACCGCCAGGGTGCCACAGGCCACTGCTGCTGTGCTGATACCACCTATATTTAACCCAAAACACAATTGCTGCCTAATTTTTTGGAGGTGTCTGTGCTGAAAACAGTCATGTCCCAGATGTGCGGTTGGACTTTGGATACAATATGGGCTGCACGACTGCTGTCTGGAACCTAGTCCTGATGTTAATTGACAGATTTTTCTTTTTTTAGGGGGGGGGGGGGAGTTTAAGTCCCCACATCATCAATTAGTGTTTTCCCTAAAAACATGATGCCACGTGCCTTATTTACCCTAAAACGTTTTAAAAGCAATTTAAAGGCCACTCCTACCCGGATATCCGAACCTGGGAGGATATCTGGGATACTGGGTTCGGATATCCGATTTGGATTCCAAAAGTTCAAACTCGGATATCCGATTTGTATTGGATTTCTGGGTATCCGGATCTGAATTCAATTCAGATTTTGAAAAGGGGTATCTGAGCAGCACTGCAATTAATAAACTTCCAATCAATGTGGGACAGTTTATTGGTCTGATCATGCACAGCAGTATATTATCATTAAGTGGGTGAGGGAAGAAGCAGAGGTGGCTTAATGGCCACATAGTTTTGTGCTAAACCAGGGCGTACATATGGCCGTACCGCCAGTGGGCTGGGCGCAGGGTAAGCCGAATGACAGCTCACCCTGCTAAATATCCCGGAGGCACTAAATACTATTCCCCCTCCAAGTTGTGGCAACTCGAAATTCAAGGTCTGGCGATCACCGGATCCCTAAATTACTCTTATGCAGAGGAGCAGCACAGCATTCCTGCTATGACTGCGCCCAGATTCAGCGCTAGGTGCTGGGGGCCGAAATAACCTGCTTTGAAATCAGGGCATATAAAGCTAGTCAGTGCAGTGATTTGAATGACTCCCAATCCTATTTCTACTGACATCTGATAGAGTGGTGCAAGGTGGTACAATGATCACCACTACCCATGTGATTTGCAATCAGGAAGTGATTGATCATTTGGCAGATTGGGCCAATATTAATTAGTGTAATCAAACACAAATGTACTAAGCGCTCACATAGCTCTAAGCAGTCACTAGAAAAGCATAAAAACATATAAAACGTCCAGTGTGAACAACATCAGATCTGGATTTAAGTCCTTTCAAATATGATGGAACGTACCTTCCCACTCGTGTAATGGTAGTGCAACATATATTGCAATAGGCTCAAACGCTCAGTGTTCATCTGGTGTAAGGCTATGTTCACATTGTAAATCACCAGCGCTATCGCAAGTGTTTTGTAAAGCGCCTTTCCCTGCGCTTTTAGCTTAGAAAAGTGCTTTTTTAAACACTTTTGCGGAGCGATTAGTTTTTTCACTTTCTGACATCAGTCAGGAAGTGAACTCTTTAACCCGGAAAAGAATATATACAATGGGGTGGATTCACTAATAGCGTGCCTTATCAGAGTTAACACTTATGCCTGCTAACTGAAAATGACGAGAGCTCTACTCGTCCTGATCTGAACCCCAGGGGGTCCAATCACTATATACTGTAGTGTTGGGCGAACACCTGGATGTTCGGGTTCGGGCCGAACAGGCCGAACATGGGCCAGATGTTCGGCATGTTCGGCCCGAACGCCGAACTCAATGGAAGTCAATGGGACCCCCGAACATGGGGGCCCTATGGGGTCGCAGGCATAAGGGGGGAGCATGCCCCGGTCGCGGGGGGGGGGTCAGAAATTCCCCCCACCCCCTCCGCTAGCGCTCCCCCCTCTGCCCGCTTCCCCATAAAAAAAGTTATAGTACCTGGTGCCTGGTGGCTGGCAGTGGAGTGAGGAGGAGGAGGAGGAGTCCGAGTAGCAGAGTGGCGTTGAGGCCGGGCAGCGGGCGGTTCAGCGCTAGTACCCTTGTGGTACTTCCGCCCTTTCTCTGACCTCACGTCCTCTGCATACGAGGGTACGCATCACGCGTACCCTCGTATGCGTCATCACGCAGAGGACGTGAGGTCAGAGAAAGGGCGGAAGTACCACAAGGTACTAGCGCTGAACCGCCCGAACCGCCCGCTGCCCGGCCTCAACGCCACTCTGCTACTCGGACTCCTCCTCCTCCTCCTCACTCCACTGCCAGCCACCAGGCACCAGGTACTATAACTTTTTTTATGGGGAAGCGGGCAGAGGGGGGAGCGCTAGCGGAGGGGGTGGGGGGAATTTCCGACCCCCCCCGCGACCGGGGCATGCTCCCCCCTTATGCCTGCGACCCCATAGGGGGGCAGTATTCGGCCGAACAGGGCCCTGTTCGGCCGAACAGGGGCCCTGTTCGGCCATGTTCGGCCATGCATTCAACAGTTCGGGCGAACCCCGAACAGTTTGGCCGAACACCACCAGGTGTTCGGCCGAACTCGAACATCACCCGAACAGGGTGATGTTCTGCAGAACCCGAACAGTGGCGAACACTGTTCGCCCAACACTAATATACTGTAAGCTGTGTGTTCTAAATGATGTCAGTATACAGGAATCATGTCTGAGGAAGGCTTCATATTCTTAGTCTTAGCTTACTCCTTTTCCACTAAGTTAGCCAATAAATGGTATCGTCCTGATTCAAAACTACTTTCTTTTACTGACGGCTAACACAGTACAATACTCCACTGCTACTACTTACTTAGCTAAGGCGTATTCAAGCCCCGTAAGCTTGTACGTCCCTCGCTGTCCTCTTCCTGTTTGGCCCTGTACAGTAGCCACGTCAGGCAAGTTGGAGACTACTGTGCATGTACTGGCCTGGTCAGCGCACCTCCTGGATCACGCTATCATGGCCAGGAGCACTCGGCACTTGTGCACTACGATAAGGCTAGTAGCCGCACATGCACAAAATGCGCCCAGGCCATGGGAGTGCAATCAAGGAGGTGTACCACCAGACCAGCGCATGCACAGTAGTCTGTGACTGTACTGGGCAGAACAGTGGATCAAGGAAGAGGCCCGGGAGGACAACAAGGGATATGCAATACTATGGGGGATGGAAGAAACCCCTGTGAGTAAAAGAACACTATTTATGTTCACCATGGGGATTCTTTAAGGTAGTCATACATTTACTGATTTTCCCAGTAGATCTGATCACTTTGATTGAAATCGAAGCTCCAATATGTCAGATCAATCGTAATACTTGATCAAAATTCAATCTGACATGACCAAAAAAGGGGGCGAGGCACCAGCAGCAGCAGCGGATAAGTGGCAGACACGGACAGGTAATGTGTAGTGCACTGGGCACTGTGGGGGTACATTGAGCATTAGGGGGGACAGCGTCGGGTTGGCGAGGTGGCGAATGCAGTGTCACAAGGATGATTCCAGATTGATTTCATGCTGAAATTGATCGGGAATCAGCCTGTGGCGTATGGGCAAGCAACAGATCTCTTTCCAATCAGATTCGAATAGAGAGAGATCTGTCTCTGGGTCAATCTGCCCATTCATGGTCTGCTGTATGGGCATGTTTAGCAACCATGAACGAGTTATCTTGTGTACAATAACTTGGGGCAGGGCTGCTCCAGCTGGCTATACCAAGCTCAGAGCAGTTGTGCTCGGATACCCCCAATCACAAATTAGAGTGATCACGAATTCGAATTTCACCCACTTACGAATTGCCTACTGATCACGAGTAGAAAGGAATATCCGACTCGAGTGTGGTTTTGAGTGGAATAACCGCATGTAATAACGAATCACGAGTGGTATTCGTGATTAAAAACCCGCCAACTTTAATGGTTAATAGCAAAGCCCCCTTACATGCCAGAAACACCAAATTTGCCAGATATGTTAAGAAGAACAGTAGGAACAAGAGGATTTTTTTTTTCAAAAAGACCTTATCGTTTTCGAGAAAATCGATTTTAAAGTTTCAATTGAAAAATGATACATATAAATGTGGTAAATACTTTAACTGTCATTTACCCCATTTTTTTCCTCTTGTTCCCATTGTTCTTTTCTCAAAAACTATAAGTTATTTTTGAAAAAAAAAATTCCTCTTTTTCCTACTGTTCTTCTTAACATATCTGGCAAATTTGGTGTTTCTGGCATGTAAGGGGGCTTTGCCTGATCGGCATTCGTGATCGAGAGCCAATTACGACCTTGTGATTGGAAAAAATGGCTCATGATCACAAGTTACTCGTGATCACGACCTCGTGATGAGCATCCCTGGCTAAGAGTAGTGCAGATCCTGCATCCAGAGCAGGTTAATCTCAAGCGCCCCCTGCTGCACTCTGCAATAGGTAGCGGGGTGCACACTGGCAAGCTGGAGAGCCACAAAAGAATGTGGAGTGCATGTAAAAAATAAAAATAAAAAATGGCTGACAAAAGGTAATTAGGTATACAGAAACATGTCACGCTAACAGCTTTGTAGCAGAAACTTGCAGCCAACTATTAAGCATTTGTATGCACGTTGCAGCTACTATTATCTACAGTACTTATTACCATCTGCACTGAACCTTCTTTGACTTTCCCCAACATTCCCAGCAGATTTGATCACTGAGATAGAATTCGCTGATAGTCTTTAGCACAACATGCCACATTGATCGTAATTTTTAGAAAACTTTTTAGAGAATTGCTGAAAATCAATCAAACTTATCAAGCTGACTGGGCGGATAATCTTGATTGATCGAGGCTGGTGGAGCAGCGATGCTTAATCGATAGCCCATAGTCCTGCATTCCATTAAATGGTGCAATGTTGTAATTCAATGGATTTCATGAAAAAACTATGTGTAGTAGGTGAAAGGATTCAATCCCTCTATAGGCCTATACCCACTTTGTGATTTTTACATCGATTTTTCCGACAAGCAATGATTTTGTGAGCGACGAGCAGTCGTTTCCGCGATCTCATGAGGTATGTACAGGCGTGCGATTACACAAACAATGTTTGGTAATAACAACCGTCACAACGGATGGTATTTTTAAGATCCCTGATGGCTCCTGTGCAAAGTACTGCAATCGTTTGATCTCCCGTTCTCACCTGTGTGCCGTTGCGTGTTCCTGCAGGTTCAGAAGATGAATCAGGGAACCTCATTTGTCGGAAGGGGTCGCTGTGAGGTTCACCAATCCAACTTCAGGTGAGTATTTAGCTTAGGATCAGATTCAGAAGATCTGATGTGTATGTGCACCTTTACAGATGTATATAAACAAAAAACTATAAACACACTATTTTATGCTCTGCGACTCTAACTACCCCTCACTGGTGCAAACCAAGAACACTTTTTTAAAACGCTAGCATTTTAAAAAGCGCTTGGCTGATGTATTTGAATGGGATGGATAACACCGGAGCGATGTGTTTTTTCCCAAACGCAAACGCAGGTCGTGCAGCATTTCTGCTGATTTCTGAGCCTTAATGTTAAGTATAGGAAAGTGGAAAATCGCTCTGAAAAGCGCTAGAGCAGAGTGATTTTCCAAGTGTTTGTTGTTACAGAAGCTGTTCAGTTCCAGCTCTACTGTAACAAAAACTTAAATAATGCTACACCAAAACGCTCCAAAAATCACTTGGCATAATTAGAAAATCGCTAGGCACATGCCTAGAATCGCTCTGAAAAATCACTTCAAAAGCGCTGAGCGTTTGCGATTACGCTATCGCTTTTTGGTGTGCACTGACCTTAAGTTTCTAAATGTCACTGATCTGACATCTGGGCATGAGACACCTGTCCTCTAAAAGGGAAGGGAAGTGGGCGGGGTAAAAAAATAGGCATTATTCATTTTGCTGTACAAGTAGTATGTACCTCGTAGATATGGAAATTTGTGGATAAAGCTGGGGACGGGGGAGGGGGGGGGGGGTAGAGTTGCAGAATGTTGTACAATGCTTTTACTCTTTAGGTCCCTTTCACACTAGCACATTTTCATTGCGTTGCATTACCCATTTTTAACGCAGGGTAACGCTACAGCAATGAAAGTCTATGGGACATTTCATACCTGATATGATGCAATGCGGTGGAAGTAGGCAAATTACAGCTAGGGCAACAGCGCGTTATGGGCCAGCATCTGCGGTGACGTTCGTTAGCCAGAAGTCATGTAAGTCAATGGTACCGCAAATATTTTTACTTTTTAGCGTTGCAGTGCGCATGCACTGAAGCAAAATTTGTCAATACACTTGCTTGCAATACGTATTTCCGCCACAAGAAGTGAGAGGTAGAGAGCCTCACTCATGGGGCTTGATTCTCTAAACCGTGCTAACTCATAGCACGGCCGCGCTAGCGTTTTTGCGTGCAAACTGAACTTTCAAGTGAAAAGTTTGCCATTGCGCGCAAAAATTTGTGATTGTGTGCGAAAACACGCTCAAAAAAGCTAGCGCGGCCGTGCTATGAATTAGCACGGTTTAGTGAATCAAGCCCTAGGTATATTTTACAACATGAATTACAGCATGCATACAAAAAAGGCTGGCACCACAGAATAAAAATAAGCTCTTTATTGAAATGCCATTAAAATGACATAATAGTCAAAAAAAATAGGCTTTGCCGCCAAAGCCTATTTTTTTGACTATTATGCCATTTTAATGGCATTTCAATAAAGAGCTTATTTTTATTCTGTGGTGCCAGCCTTTTTTGTATGCATGCTGTATGGGCCTCATTGGTGCTGAGACCTTTGACTTGCAGGAATGCAGGAATTTCTCCTTTTACTGAGTGCTCCTCCACTCCACGAATTTTACACTATGAATTACATTAATATGCATTACCGCAAGGATCTACGAGATTTTTTTTAGGGTTGCGGTGCGATCATAAAATAGAGGCACATTGAAAACACCAGTTATAGATGTGAGACCGGTCCTAAGGTTTTGCACACACCAACCAATATAATTTTTATTTTCAAAACTGATTTATAGAATAGGAGCAAACATATATATATATATATATATATATATATATATATATATATATATATATATATATATATATATATATATATATATATACAAATACAGAGTGTGCTGCAGCCCCTCTGTATTTGTATATTTCTGATGGAGTCTGGGGACTTCCAGTGCTGCGTGCATGCTTTGCATAGAATTGCATAAAATTTGGTTTGTCCTGCTTATCCCTTGGCATTTATATACCGTATATACTCGCAAGCAAGCCGACCCGCATATAAGCCGACCCCCCAACTTTTACCTGAAAAAAAAAAACAGGAAAAAATGATTTACCCTCGTATAAGTCGGGGGTAGGAAATGCTGGCCGCGTGATCCCCCCAGTGTGTCCCAATATAGCTAGTATAGTGCCCAGTATGGGTAGCTAGTGCCTCAGTATAGCTAGTAAAGTGCCCAGTATAGCTAGTAACCACGGACCACGGACCACATCACTCGCAAGCAAGCCGACCCCCCAACTTTTGGCCCACTTTTGGGGGGTCAAAAATTCGGCTTGCTTGCGAGTATATACGGTATATATATATTATTATATATTGTATATACACATATATTGTATAAACTAGCTGATGGCCCGGCGTTGGCCAGGCATGGTTTTGGCTGGTCACTCCAATATTCACCTAGGTGCTCCTTCAGTGTTGCTAACCTGGATGGGGTAGCTTGCCGGTGCACTCGTCCAGTAGGTTCACCACTCCAGCCACAGTAAATCCCAACAACAATGAGGGCAAGGCACTCCACGAGCTTCAAACTTGCATTTGTTTATTCAGAGCTTAGACACATACATGTTATGGGTCACCTGACTCATCCTCAAGTGAGGGTCAGGTGACCCGTAACATGTATGTGTCTAAGCTCTGAATAAACAAACGCAAGTTTGAAGCTCGTGGAGTGCCTTGTCCTCATTGTTGTTTTGATGTATTTGGCTGGTGTTGGAATGAAACAAATCTGACTGGCTGCGGCTCCACCTCCTTTTCTGAATTTGAACCCCAGTCACCCAACGACCAACTGTACCAGGTTTGAGGCTTGTGCCACTAACAGTGCAAGAATGGCTGCAATTAAATATTCCCCTTGAAAATAAAAAGGTGAATTTTGATTGGCTTTTGTAGGTTCCACCCACTTTTCTGAATACTAATCCCAGTCACCCAGTAACCAGCTGGTCAAAGTTTGAGAACCCTACCATGAGGGATGCTCAAATCCGACCCGGGAGACATCCGGATAGTTGCTATCTGGATATCTCCCAATAAAGCTGTGCGGGGGGGGGGGTCAATCTTACCAGAATGACATCTTCTTTCGTCCGTACGCGTTGCCTCCCACGATGCGCTCCAAGCGCCGCATGCCCCGGTCTCGTAACTACAAACACTTCCTCCATCTTGGGTGGCAACGCGTACGGACGAAAGAAGACGTCATTCTGGTAAGATTGACACCCCCCCCCCCCCCCCGCCACTCTCCTCCGGGACCGGCGCATGCGGCGCTTGGAGCGCATCGTGGGAAGCAACGCGTACGGACGAAAGAAGACGTCATTCTGGTAAGATTGACACCCCCCCGCCCGCACAGCTTTATTGGGAGATATCCGGTTAGAAACTATCCGGATGTCTCCCTGGTCGGATTTGAGCATCCCTGCCTACCATTAACAGTGTAAGAATGACTGCAGTTTACATTTTCCCAGTGAAATTTGTATTTGTCTCTGTCTACTTTTTGGTTATGGGGGTAAAAAGCATCCTATATGCTATTCCAGGTAATGTACTATGTGTGTGCCAAGTTTCATTCAAATCCGTTCAGCCATTGTTGCCTAATTGAGTAACAAACATCCAAACTGTTGCACTTATAATATTAGTAAGAGATATATATATATATATATCTTGATTTTTTATAAATACTCATTTTAATGCACCAGTGCTAAACAAAATGACAACATTTTCCACATATTATACTCACAAGATATTTGGATACTTTTTCGACGAGTGGTCGCTGTATAAAGGAAACAAGAGTTGAACATTTTAGATGAATCGGGTTGTCTTGATAATGTACAAAGTACCATAACATATCTGATGTCAGGATATTCAGAACAAATCAGTAAAAGATAAATTCCTATTGTTTTTTGGTTGTTACTTTGAGTTAGGTTCAGCATACACGCAAGGCCGGATTTACCATAAGGCACTATAGGCACGTGCCTACAGGCGCCTGTTGATGGAAAGGCAGCTTACTCCCCTCCCCAAGTGACTCCCTACCTCCTTTCCTATGCAGAGTCCTGAGCAGAGCATGAATGAGAGGTTACTCACCCGAGTCTGGCATTCCACAGTTCAGATCTCCCTTCAGTTGGGGGCACCTCTAGCTACCTAATGCTTGGGGGCACCTCTAGCTACTTAATACTGAGGATAGCTCTGGCTGCCTAATTCTAAGGGGCACCTGTACCTAACTATGACATGCAAGGGAAGTAAGGGAGAAACAACAGCTGGGTCAGCCAGCACACTGGTGTTTGTAGATACATGGAGGGCGGAGTCTAGGGTGCCAGGATATCGGTGCCTACAGGCTCCTGTGATGTAAATCCGGGCCTATGATACACGGGTCAATTACCGCCCAATATGCTAAGTTGGTTGCTGCTTCTCTGGCTGAACTGTAATAGGATAGTGATAAATTCCAATATATTTAATTAAAAATGTATCGGGAATCGATGGAATCATAAAGCCTGGTACACACATCCAATCTTGAGTGGACAATTTTACCACTTCCATGTAGTATGAGCACTTGCCTGAACAATCTGTTCATAGTATTCAGAATCTGTTGGCTCTCATGGTATATGGAGGTGGTAAAAGTGGTCAGCCATTGGCCAATCAAAATTACATGTGTGTACCAGGCTTAAAGGAAACAAAGTTAAATAATGATGGCCGGTTTTACTTACTTTGGGCTTCCTCCAGCCCCCTGTAGTTCTCGTGGTCCCGCACAGATTTTCCTCTCTGCTTCAATCAGCAGCTGTGGCCCTCCAAAAGCTGCATGAGCAGGCCCGAGCTGTGCAACTCTTGTTGGCATTCCCAAGGACGGGAGCGTTCTCCACTTGTGCAGCTGTAAAAATTGCATCTGTGCATGTGCCGTACACTCCTGACAATGGGGGTCCAATCGAGGAGGTGTGCATGCGCAGTAGCCTGCCACTGGCTCAGGTGGCCAGCTTTCAGAAAGGCACTGCTGTTGAACAGAGCAGAGCAAAAATTATGGTGAGGGGCCAGAAGGACTACAGGAGGCTGGAAGAAGCCCCAGGTAAATTAAACTGGCAACTTTTATTTCACTTTAGTTACCCTTAAAACGGTGTCATTTGATGTGGCCTTCAATCCCCCACAAGAGCTCCATATAGGGAAACCAGTACTGCAAGCAAGTTTGTTGCTCTGTAGAGTATGCAGCCATATGATGCCCATTAATGATACAATCCTGACTGTACAATCTTACAACCTTTATGTAATATGAGGGAATACCTGAAGTATACATTCAAAGCATATTCAGTCAGTTTACATTTCTACTACATACATTTGTACAGTCAGGATGATATCATTGATAAATACCTTTACACTAAAGCTGCATACAGACACCAGATCATAAAGACCACCTCGGGCAAGAATTAAGCATGTGTGTGTGTACAGAGGTTCTGCCTGCAGGCTAGAGACAAGTTTGTATAGAACTCTGCCACAAACTGTCATTCGAAGGATCAAGCCCCGATCCCTACCGGGGAACAGAGATTAAAGGTGTGTACATAGCTTCAGTTTAAAGAACAACTATCAAAGGAATAGTTTTTCTGTAAACCCCATATTCCTGAAAAAATGTTAGCCAGCAACACTAAAAAGCTTTTCAGACGTCTCTCACCACAGCCAGTATGAAAAAAATGCAGTGTTTACCAGCTGTTTGTAACAATTTTGTATTGGCATTGGGGGGAGGCAGATCTGTACTATGTAGCTAGGTTACACTTCTCCCTGGCTGTAAACTATTTACACTGCTAAGGCACAGAGAGAGACAGAGATAGGATCAGGCACACAGCTGCAGATGATGTTATTTACAAACTATGTGTAGGTATATGTCTGCTTTCTATCATTCTGAACTCATTTTACTCAAAGCATTACTGCTGGTGAGGACTGTCTCTGTATGCTGGATGTGCTGGACACAGTCCTCCATAGTAATCCCCACAGTGAGGACTCTATTCTGTCCTTTTTTTTTTTTTTTTTTTTTTTTTGTGTGGCACAAATGAAAAGATGAAAAAAAAATCGCTTGTATTGCTATTTGCTAGTAATTACTGGAAATATATGTGGCATTTAGAATTTTAGCTAACTTTGATAGTTGTCCTTTAATTTCTTCAACTTGCTACAAATGTGATTCAAATCTACAATTGGCATATGTGTCTTACCACTGGTCTACCGGAAGGTGTATTTAACAATCCAAGGTCAAAAGAAGCCTGCAATATGTATGAAAAGAAGTTCATAATTGTTAATTAAACATTCGAAACACCAAAACACACACATACACACACATATTTACATTTCTATTTTAAAATACCATCTCCCTCTAATGTCTGTATGTGTACAGAGAGGTACTTCTAAATGTAATATACAGTATTGGAAGACCTGTCTCTCTTAGAGTAATACGCTGTTCATCTTGTATTGCTGCTGGGGCAAAACTGTTTATATAGAACTCTGCCACAAACTGTCATTCGAAGGATCAAGCCCCGATCCCTACCGGGGAACAGAGATTAAAGGTGTGTACATAGCTTCAGTTTAAAGAACAACTATCAAAGGAATAGTTTTTCTGTAAACCCCATATTCCTGAAAAAATGTTAGCCAGCAACACTAAAAAGCTTTTCAGACGTCTCTCACCACAGCCAGTATGAAAAAAATGCAGTGTTTACCAGCTGTTTGTAACAATTTTGTATTGGCATTGGGGGGAGGCAGATCTGTACTATGTAGCTAGGTTACACTTCTCCCTGGCTGTAAACTATTTACACTGCTAAGGCACAGAGAGAGACAGAGATAGGATCAGGCACACAGCTGCAGATGATGTTATTTACAAACTATGTGTAGGTATATGTCTGCTTTCTATCATTCTGAACTCATTTTACTCAAAGCATTACTGCTGGTGAGGACTGTCTCTGTATGCTGGATGTGCTGGACACAGTCCTCCATAGTAATCCCCACAGTGAGGACTCTATTCTGTCCTTTTTTTTTTTTTTTTTTTTTTTTTTTTTGTGGCACAAATGAAAAGATGAAAAAAAAATCGCTTGTATTGCTATTTGCTAGTAATTACTGGAAATATATGTGGCATTTAGAATTTTAGCTAACTTTGATAGTTGTCCTTTAATTTCTTCAACTTGCTACAAATGTGATTCAAATCTACAATTGGCATATGTGTCTTACCACTGGTCTACCGGAAGGTGTAGTTAACAATCCAAGGTCAAAAGAAGCCTGCAATATGTATGAAAAGAAGTTCATAATTGTTAATTAAACATTCTAAACACCAAAACACACACATACACACACATATTTACATTTCTATTTTAAAATACCATCTCCCTCTAATGTCTGTATGTGTACAGAGAGGTACTTCTAAATGTAATATACAGTATTGGAAGACCTGTCTCTCTTAGAGTAATACGCTGTTCATCTTGTATTGCTGCTGGGGCAAAACTGTTTAAGGACCACTATCACAAAAATATGTACAGTTTAAAACACATGAGAACACATAAATCAAAAGTACATTTCTGCCAGAGTAAAATGTGCTACAAATAATTTTTCTCCTATGTTGCTGTCACTTACAGTAGGTAGTAAAAATCTGACAGAACTGACAGGTTTTGCACTAGCTCATCTCCTCTTGGGAGATTCTCAGGGTTTTCTTTATTTTCAAAAGCACTTAGCGAACGGCAGTGTGTGAAAACAAGAAGGGGGGTGGTCTGCATCTTTGTATAGTTCTTTTCCAGGGAGTGCTTTTGTAAAGAATAAATTAAATATTCAGAATCCCCCATTAGGAGATGGACTTGTCAAAAACATGACTTTTTGTCACACTTCTACCAACTACTGTAAGAGACATCAACATAGGAGAAAAGTGACAGCAAAACAATTGACAGCGCTCCAAGGCTGCAAATGAAATGAAACCACCGGAGGTGTGCAGATTCCCCCCCCCCCCCCCCCCCCGGGCGAAAATTCACACCTTAAATACAAATCATATGCAAATGATGCACTAATCCCTAATCTAAAAATATGAATGCAAACTGAAGCACATGGATGCAGCTTGCTATAAGTATACTTAGGTTTGTTTTGTACAGTAGGAGAGATTGGCAGCGCTTCCAGACAGAGGCTGCACCCGAATACACTACCTGCATAGTTGTGCAGAGCTCGAAAAACAGGCAAATTACACAGCTTGCATTCAAAACAGGAACAGCAAAGGAGGGTGTTAGCTGCAGCATAAATAATATGTGAACAAATGATTCCCTACTAGACTCTTCCACAGCAATGAAGTGCCCCCACGGAAGAGACCTAACCTCTAGTTAAAACATAATTCTTACCTGGTGCTGCTAGTCATAAAAGGTATATTTTTTTATTTTCAAGAGACAGCAAAAGAGGAGGAGGAGTAATGTATGCCATTTTACTCTGGAAAAAACATATTTCTTATTTGTATGTGTATTTAAATTTTTAGATTTTTTCTTTTTTCTGCAATAGTGGTCCTTTATGGTATTATAGCAATACAGCACTTGAGCAGTGGCAAGAGTTAGTGGAGGATAGAACAGAACGCATCCCACTCTTCCCTTTTAAGAGGAACTTTACTGAATAGAATGTAATGAGTAAAATTACTTATTTTTTACAATATTTATTTTGTAATTTATTCAGTCAGAGTCTGCCCAATATTTCATCACCCTGATTTGCATTATAAAATGTATCTCAGGAGGTGCCATCTTTACTGCTGGCAGGTGCATCACTGCAGAATGTTTGTTTACTGTGTGTTCTGAAGCCAGAATAAATAATGCCCTGAGAGAAGAATTCCACATAGATAAACAGCCTAGTCTAAGCAACACTGGCAGGGCGGAGCTACATACTAATATACAACAATACATAGATATAAGGTGTGTTTCTGATGCTGAAACCAGGATAATTCATGTAAAAATTGGGTATCTTGAATATTTTACTATATTCTACTATATGTCCATCTTTTACATATTACTTTATCAGAAGTGATGGGGAATCTCTCCGATCACAGATAGAACAAAAAATTGATAGACTGTAAGAGTTGGAATCTTTTATAGGTTTTATAGATGCCACTCTCATTTTTTAGGTCCGAATTCCTAACTCCACTACTCTTGACAAGTTGACAACCACATAAACGAAGGTCCTTTTACACAAAGAGGAACTCCAGAGTAACAAACATCCAAACATTCAAACTGTCGCATTGATAATATTAGCGATATATATGTACATATATATATATATATGTACATATATATATATATATATATATATATATATATATATATATATATATATATATATATTATATATATATATATATATATATATATATATATATATATATATATATATATATATATACACAGGATCTTCTCAAAAAATTAGCATATTGTGTTAAGATTCATTATTTTCTGTAATGTACTGATAAACATTAGACTTTCATACATTTTAGATTCAAATACACACAACTGAAGTAGTTCAAGCCTTTTATTGTTTTAATATCGATGATTTTGGCATACAGCTCATGAAAACCCCAAATTCCTATCTCAAAAAATTAGCATATTTCATCCGACCAATAAAAGAAAAGTGTTTTTAAAACAAAAAAAGTCAACCTTCAAATAATTATGTTCAGTTATGCACTCAATACTTGGTCGGGAATCCTTTTGCAGAAATGACTGCTTCAATGCGGCGTGGCATGGAGGCAATCAGCCTGTGGCACTGCTCAGGTGTTATGGAGGCCCAGGATGCTTCGATAGAGGCCTTAAGCTCATCCAGAGTGTTGGGTCTTGCGTCTCTCAACTTTCTCTTCACAATATCCCACAGATTCTTTATGGGGTTCAGGTCAGGAGAGTTGGCAGACCAATTGAGCACAGTAATACCATGGTCAGTAAACCATTTACCAGTGGTTTTGGCACTGTGAGCAGGTGCCAGGTCGTGCTGAAAAATGAAATCTTCATCTCCATAAAGCTTTTCAGCAGATGGGAGCATGAAGTGCTCCAAAATCTCCTGATAGTTAGCTGCATTGACCCTGCCCTTGATAAAACACAGTGGACCAACACCAGCAGCTGACATGGCATCCCAGACCATCACTGACTGTGGGTACTTGACTCTGGACTTCAGGGATTTTGGCATTTCCCTCTCCCCAGTCTTCCTCCAGACTCTGGGCCCTTGATTTCCGAATGACATGCAAAAGTTGCTCTCATCCGAAAAAAGTACTTTGGACCACTGAGCAACAGTCCAGTGCTGCTTCTCTGTGCCCAGGTCAGCCGCTTCTGCCGCTGTTTCTTGTTCAAAAGTGGGTTCATGCTTCCATCTGCTGAGAAGCTTTATGGAGATGAAGATTTCATTTTTCAGCACGACCTGGCACCTGCTCACAGTGCCAAAACCACTGGTAAATGATTTACTGACCATGGTAGTACTGTGCTCAATTGGCCTGCCAACTCTCCTGACCTGAGCCTCATAGAGAATCTGTGGGATATTGTGAAGAGAAAGTTGAGAGACGCAAGACCCAACACTCTGGATGAGCTTAAGGCCGCTATCGGAGCATCCTGGGCCTCCATAACACCAGAGCAGTGCCACAGGCTGATTGCCTCCATGCCACACCGCATTGAAGCAGTCATTTCTGCAAAAGGATTCCCGACCAAGTATTGAGTGCATAACTGAACATAATTATTTGAAGGTTGACTTTTTTTGTTTTAAAAACACTTTTCTTTTATTGGTCGGATGAAATATGCTAATTTTTTGAGATAGCAAATTTGGGTTTTCATGAGCTGTATGCCAAAATCATCAATATTAAAACAATAAAAGGCTTGAACTACTTCAGTTGTGTGTATTGGAATCTAAAAATATGTGAAAGTCTAATGTTTATCAGTACATTACAGAAAATAATGAACTTTATCACAATATGCTAATTTTTTTAGAAGATCCTGTATATATATATATATATATATATATATATATATATATATATATATATTATGCATATATACTGTATATAATGATTTATTATTGTATTTCAAAGTTTCTTTACCAGCACATCAGCCAGCACATCAGTAATGGCCCTAAGCATATATTGCAGAGTTCTATCCTTATCAGCAGCTAGGTCATTCTGTAATAAAAAGAGCAGAAAGGGCACATTTATTATAGCAGCACAGGTACATGACTGGTGGTATTACGCTTGAACTCCTACATCATAATCAAGGATGGCTACTTTATGCATGTGCAGTATCTGTCTCCAGAATCTGAGATAGAAAAGGAACGTTTGTACTAAAGGGTGTAGAGCAGAAAGCTGTATGACATGAAGAAGATTCCAGGATGATCAGTGGAACAATCTACGACTGCTTCAACCTCTTCACATCGGGAAATGGATATAGTTCACCCATGTAGAGACACCAGCTGTATTTTGAATGGTCCCAACAAACCTTGCTTTTTAGCTTGACCGATGGGACTTGCTAAGTTGCTATCAATTTGAAACCGATTCCTGCTGCATCCATCTGCTGTGTATGTTTCATCTCTAATCTGACCTGCACTCAATTTGAAACCGATTCCTGCTGCATCCATCTGCTGTGTATGTTTCATCTCTAATATATTACATGTGGCTCATTTCTGCTGTCCTGCTCTGCTTTTCATATTAGTAGCGCCTAAGTAACATATTTACATTGTAATTTACTACTTGCTATTGAAATTCTGGCTTTTGTTTCACACTGCTGGCCTATCTGTAATTTCAAACAAAGTTGTAACACCTACAAGCTTGTTTGATTTGCAGGAGACTATAGTGGCCCTCCCCCCTGCTTAATTGCAAATCGTCTGCCAGACCATCCTGATTACTCATTTGCTCTGATGCTGTGTGTATATCAGGAGGTCTGGTAGCCGGGCCGGCCGACTTCGGGTCGTCTTCTAAGGGTCGTTTCAAAGGGTGGAAATTAACCAGAATTTACCAGAATTCAACAGCAATTCAGCAGAAATCAGCATTACACCAAAAGTAACTTCCTCAATCTTTTAGCCTCACCTGCATTCCTGATCACTATCCAAACCTCACACACATTGCTTCCTCTCTCCTACTCCATGCATTTTCCACCGTTCTCTACACATCTACCTCTGTCCAAACCACTGCCAGCCTCCTCTCCACACAACGTAATGCACCCCTTCCCCCCAGTCCTTTCTCTGGCTCACCCACACTTCACCCACCATATTATTACCAATCCTTTGCCACCCCTCCACCACTACCACATGCTATTCCTCCACCTGCTTCTCCAGCTGGTCCCAGTGCTTTCTCCCTCCATCCTCAACCCACCCATTCCTAGACCCTCACTGGTCCCCAAACTCCCAGCCAACCCCCTTCCAGCCCCTCCACACTCCTCTTGCATCCGCAGACCACACCATAATAATCTCATTCCCATCCATACAACCCCCAGGCACTCTCTCCCTCTGTTTTGTGGTCTATGGAATGCCAGATCTGTCCGCAACAAGCTCACATCCATCCATGAGCTCTTCCTCTCTAAATCCCTCACCTTCCTCGCCCTCACAGAGACATGGCTCACCCCCTCTGACTGTACCGCAGCCGCTGCTCTCTCCTATGGGGGACTGCATCTCAGTCACACCCCCAGACCTGACAACAGGTCTGGAGGAGGAGTGGGTCTGCTTCTCTCCGCACCATGCACCTTCCGGGTCCTATCACCGCCCCCTTCCCTGCACTTCTCATCCTTCGAGGCCCATGTAATCCGCCTGTACCAACCTCTCCCAGCCATTATTGCGGTCCTATATCACCCCCCATCTGCTCCAACTTCACTCTTCCTGGACAACCTGGCCTCCTGGCTCCCCCACATCCTGTCATCTGACCTCCCCACCATCATACTCGGGGATTTCAACTTACCTATCGATGAGCCTATCTCCACTGCTGCCAAGCAGCTACTCTCCCTCACCAAATCCCTTGGTCTCTCTCAGCACACAAATTCCACCACCCACCGCGCTGGTCATACTCTTGACCTCATATTCTCAAAGTCCACCTCCCTCAGCAACCTGGACATCGCACCTTTCCCTATCTCTGACCATCACCTCCTCACCTTCACTATCTCCCCACCAACAACTTCTCTCCCCACCCCTCAGCCTGGTCGATGGCAGAGAGACCTACGTAATCTCAGCCCAAATGTCCTAGCAAGTCCCCTTCTCTCCCTCTCCTCCCACCTACCCACCCTAACATGCCCCAATGAAGCGGCTGCACAATATAACCTTGCCCTCTCATCTGCTTTAGATCAAGCTGCCCCCTCAATCTTCCGCCCTATCAAGCCCCCCAACCCCCAACCCTGGCACAACACCAACACACACAACACCTCAGGAAAGAAACTCGAGCAGCCGAACGGAAATGGAGGAAATCACATCTCAATGCTGACTTCCTAGATTACAAGGCCAAACTGTTACTCTTCCACACTGCCCTCTCCGAGGCTAAACAAAGGTACTTTGCAGCACTGATTGTAACCCAAGCTTCCAACCCTCGACAGCTTTTTGCTACCTTCAATTCCCTCCTCAACCCCACTCCTCCCCCTCCCAGCTCCTCCCTCTCAGCCAATGACCTTGCCAACCACTTCACCACTAAAATTGCAACAATACGCAATGAAATTTCCCCCCTCCATCCCTCCCTTACCAATGCGTCTCAGGTTGTCCCCTTGCCTTCCCTCCCAGCGGCTCCCTTGTCTCATCCACCCCTCGCCTCTTTTGCTCCTGCCACCATTGATGAAGTCAGCCTGCTGCTAGTGGCTTCCCCCCCCCCCCACATCCTCTCCCTGTGATCCGGTACCCGCGAATACTCTTCGTCCCCACTTCTCTGACCTGGCCCCAGTCCTCACCTCCTTGTTCAATCTCTCCCTTTCCACAGGCATCTTCCCCAAAGCATTCAAACAGGCCACTGTGCTTCCCCTGCTGAAAAAACCCTCACTCGACCCATCCCTACCCTCAAACTACCGCCCAATCTCCCTCCTTCCCTATGCTTCTAAACTCCTCGAACGCCTAGTCCACCAGCGCATTACCCAATACATCAACACCAATGCCCTACTTGACCCCCTACAGTCTGGATTCCGACCTGCGCACTCAACTGAAACAGCCCTCGCCAAGGTGGTCAACGACCTTACCCTTGCCAAGGCCAAAGGCAGTTATTCCATCCTGCTCCTCCTTGACCTCTCTGCAGCATTTGACACTGTTGACCACTCCCTCCTCCTCCAATCACTACAGTCCATGGGCATCCATGGGCTTGCCTTGGCCTGGATCTCCTCCTACCTATCCAATCGCTCCTTCACCACTTCCTTCAATGGCTCCTCCTCAACTCCTGCCCCCCTTTCAGTTGGGGTCCCCCAGGGCTCTGTTCTAGGCCCCCTTCTTTTCTCCATATACACTTCCTCAATTGGCAAGCTTATCTCCTCCCTGGGCTTCAATTACCACCTTTATGCAGATGACACTCAGATTTACCTCCATACCCCCGATCTCTCAGCCACCACCATAAACAAGGTCTCCTCGTGTCTCTCAGCAATTTCCTCCTGGATGTCAGCTAGGTTCCTAAAGCTTAACCTAGACAAAACTGAGCTCCTGATCCTTCCACCCCATGCTGCTGCACCCATCCCAGGTTTCCACCTCACAATCGACAACACAACCATTCTCCCTACCTCCCAGGCCCGCTGCCTGGGTGTCACCTTGGACTCTGACCTCTCCTTCATCCCACACATCCAAAACATCACAAGAGCCTGCAATTTCCACCTCCGTAATATCTCCAAGATCCGCCCATTCTTAACCCCGGACACGACCAAACTGCTCATCCATGCCCTCATCATCTCCCGCCTTGATTACTGTAACTCACTCCTTTCTGGCCTCCCCCTGAAACGCACTGCCCCCCTTCAATCAGTGATGAACGCGGCTGCAAGACTCATCCATTCTTCGCACCGCTCTGCATCCACATCTCCCCTTTGTGAATCCATGCACTGGCTCCCTATCCGTCTCAGGATAAGTTTCAAGATCCTATGCCTGGCGTATAAATCTGTGCACAAAACATGCCCTACCTACATCTCGCAGCTTGTTCACAAGTATACACCAGGTCGCCCCCTCCGTTCCTCCAACGACCTTCGCCTCACCACCCCGCGCATTTCACACTACCATGCCCGCCTGCAGAATTTCTCAAGAGCTGCCCCCACCCTCTGGAATGCCCTTCCACCACCCATCAGACTTGCTCCCTCTTTCAACACATTCAAGCAAGCCCTCAAAACCCACCTCTTTATGATGGCCTACCCACCTCCTACCACACAGTAACTCTCTAAGGAATATTTAACAGCCCCCCCTAGTGTTTCCACCCCTCCCTTTAGATTGTAAGCCTCTGGCAGGGTCCTCCACTCCCTAGTGTAATCTACAGGATCATGTGCTCCTGTCCTATGACAGCCTGTACTTGTATTACTGGGCCTACCTAACCAGCCCATATTGCATGATCATGTATTTTGTACAATTTGTATGTATAACTTTGTTCTATGTGTATAACCCTATGTATGTCATCCTTGTATCAATGTATATATTTATTGTCCAGCGCTGCGTAATATGTTGGCGCTTTATAAATACAATAAATAATAATAATAATAATATCTGTTGCCCAACAAAGTGGCGGCCTCATATGCAGTATGTATAAATAGTTATATCCTAAGCAGAGGATGGTTAGAGTAAGCTGACAGCAGTATTTTTCTAAAAAAGGAACCAATAAACCCATTTTTGGGGGGTCTAATAGTTATTTTCTCATTGCACATTTTTCACCAGGTCTAAAATAATCCTCTAATTTATAGGGTAAGGGTTCTGCTATATATAAAGTCTTCTGTTACATTATTTAGCATAATTGGAATGTAAGAAATACGATGTTACAGTTTACTGGTACTACTGGATCTACATTATTCATATAGATAGGGGTTTTTGTTACACCCCGGTGCCTCCTATGAGCAAATAGGGCAGAATTGTGATACACTTTGGTGGAAAAATGTCCTCACACTGACCCCTATTCAATAAAAAAGACGCTGAATCGAAAAAATAACTTGTGATATAAATTGTATGTGTAGTTGGGATATTGAATAGAACATTAGTAGCAAAGAAAAGAGTCTCTCGGGGAGATACGTAGAGGCCGTACTTCTTTTGCGCAGACTGGCTAAAGTTATGGGACCCGGTACCGAAGAGGGAGAGGACTGAGTACGTCGACGTGGGAGCGATCCGTGCGCATGGGGCTGGAGGAAGCCCCAGGTATGTATAAAACTTTTAGCTTATCTCAGCTCTGGTTTCCTTAAATGCACAGGTGTTGAACTCCAGGCCTGGAGGGCCAGATCCATGCCAGTGTTTAGGATGGACCGAGAGAGAGAGGAATGTGTTCTACCTGCAGGACCACACCTTTCACAATTCAGACCCATCAATTAATTTCAGCCGTGTCAAAAATGTGTGAGGACAGAGAGATCTGCAGCAGCCCATCATATAACTCACTCAGGCTCAGGATTACCGCTCTGAGTTGTGGATTATTATCCCGAGCGTGACTCGGGATTACCGCTAAGGAGGTTAGGAGTAAAAAGGAAAGGCTGAGTTTCAGACCACTTTAAGTTACAGATGTCCTTTAAAAGATGCTTTATTGTTGAGAAATAGAAATATCTCCAGGGAGAAAACTCAGGAATAAATGTAATTGAATAGGGCTCCTTGTTTTTAAAATGCCTCTTTATGCTTCAACGCTGTCCTCCTCCCATTACCACCAAGGGGATTGTGATTCATAAAGACATAGAGGCTCTTGCAGTGTTATTTAAAGTGGTGCTGATAGAGACAAATAGCCACAGTTAAAGCGGACCTGAACTCAGAACTTCCTTTCTGCTTTAAAAGATAAGCAACAACATACTAACTTTTAAAGAAAAATATTTCTTTGTTCTGCTGATACAAATCCTGCAATAAATCTGTAGAATGTCTACTTCCTGCTTTCATGGAAGCAGACATTGGGTTAAGATCCTGTGTTTACAAATTAGCTGCTCTGCTGTGGCAGTCAGATGACACAGCTGGGAGATCAAATTACAACTTGTGATTAGTCACAGATGAGAGGGAATTAGGCTAAACTCGCTAAATACATACAGGGTGCATTTCTCTCTGATTTCCTTCTGTCTAGTGCAAGAGTTCAGGTCCACTTTAAAGAAAAATCTGATCAAACCAGCATCCCAAACATCTGCTGGAGTTTATTCCATGAATAGGAACTGGCCCAAGCTCAACCCAAGCGATACCGACTCACTAATGATGATCAAATGAATGTAAATTATGTTCAAATAAATGTAATTCTGAAAATTATGCAAATAAGCTAAGAAACCATAATATTGTTCTTTGGTCCCAAGAAAGCAACTGCACAATTACCGTATTTTTCAGACTATGAGACACTCCTGACCATAAGGCGCACCTAGGTTTAGAGGACAAAACCAGGGGGAAAAATATATATATACTAAACCTTGTGCATCCATGGTGAAGGGGCATCTTGTGGATTATGCCTCCTTTGTACCTCATCCCCCCTTGTACCTCTTGTGTCCCCCTTGTGTCCTCCTCTGTGCCCCTTTGTGTCCCCCATCCTCCTCTATGCTCCTTTGTGTCCTCCTCTATGCCCCTTTGTGTCCCCCTTGTATCCTCCTCTATGCCCCTTTGTGTCCTCCTCTATGCCCCTTTGTGTCCCCTTTGTGTCCTCCTCTATGCCTCTTTGTGTCCCCCTTGTGTCCCCACTGTGTCCTCTTGTGTCCCCCTCTATCCTCCTTGTGTCTTCCACTATGCGCCTTTGTGTCCCCCGTGTCTTCCATTTGTCCCCATATTCTCCTCTGCATGGGAACAGTACAGGGAGTCCCCGACACTGCGGCGGATTGGAGGTTCGTATTGTCAGGCATTCACAAGTCAGGTACGCCCTGCATTTGGACTATAATACGCAGTGACTTTATTTCCCAACTTTTGGGTAGAAAAATTTAGTCTCACAGCAGAGCTTCGTCATTCAAGTGGAGATGCGTGCACATCGACACGCGCTATCTACTGCAAAACACACCCCCAGGACTGCACGCCAATTGGCATTAGTCATCCCTGGGGCTGCCAATTGGCGTGGAGCGGTCTTTAAGTACAGTAGTTAAAGAAAGTCAAGATAATCAATGGATCAGATACATACAACTGTTGTGTCGCCCCCCAGAAGACTTTCCAGACGTAATCCTGTCACCATCTGTAAAAGAACAGAACTCTTAAAGTGTGTTGTGATAGGGGTTTGTGAGATATGTACTAAAACATTGCTTAGTGATGTTTGTCTTCTTAAAACAGAAGGAAATTGTGATAATTTAGCTTTAAGTGAACATCCGTGGTTACCCACAATGCACCACTACAGAATATGCAAGTTATCTCTTTATGTCCCTGAAGCCAGGCTTGCATATAGAGCTGCTGGTGTCTAGCAAGCCTATAGCTTTACATTTTACAGAACCACACCAACCCCATACGCAGGCAGCCTGTTTCTGACATTTGGTTCTCCTCAGTGCACGGCAGGGATAGATATGGTTCTATAGGATAGGGCTTGGACCAATACAACAGAGTAACCAAGCAGCTCAGGGTGACTCAAAACCACAAGGGAAGTATATACTTTCCTTGTGGTTTTGGGTCACCCCGAGCTGCTTGATTACTCTGGTGTACTAAAAAAATGTTAATCAATATTTTGTTCTTGACAGCACTGCTGAGCTACAGTATAACCTTTCCTTTTGTTTTTTTGTTTATTTTTGGGCGAATTCTTTATAAAAAATATAACAAATTAGGAATAGGGATCGTCAGTGAGGTGCAAATTGTTACGAGTTGATGCAGGATTATGCAAATTATACGTACACATCTTGAAAATGGACCAATCGCATTCCACCGTGGCAGGATTCGATTGGTACATTTTTAAGCTGCACACATAATTTGCATAATCCGGCATCAAATCGGAACGAGTTGTATGTCATTGACCAATCCTAAGTAGTAATGACAAAATGAGAGCACTGCTCAGCACTAATTATGCTTTACACTATTATTCATTTAAAGTGACACCGAAGTGAAAAAAAAACGTATGATATAATGAGTTTTATGTGTAGTACGGATAATTAACCACTTAAGCCCTCAGTCGTTTTCACTTTATGCATCCGAGCAATGTTCAACTCCCATTCATTAGCCTATAACTTTATCACTACTTATCACAATGAACTGGTCTATATCTTGTTTTTTCCGCGACCAATTAGGCTTTCTTTGGGTGGTACATTTTGCTAAAAGCTACCTTACTGTAAATGCATTTTAACAGAAAGAATAAGAAAAAAACTGAAAAAATTCATTATTTCTCAGTTTTCGGCCATTATAGTTTTAAAATAATACATGCCTCCATAATTAAAACCCACGTATTGTATTTGCCCATTTGTCCCGGTTATTTCACCGTTTCAATTATGTCCCTATCACAATTTATGGCGACATTATTTTATTTGGAAATAAAAGAGTATTTTTTCCGTTTTTTTTTCACTATTTACAAGCTTATAAAAAAAATATATATAGAAATATTTCATCTTTACATAGATATTTAAAAAGTTTAGACCCTTAGGTAAATATTTATGTGTTTGTTTGTTTTTTATTGTAATGTTTTTTGTATTTTTTTATTAAACTGTAATGATCCGCTCAGCTGGCTGCACAGGCAGACAGCTGTTTGACCATTCCTTGAGTCTGTGGGATGCAGGTCTCTGGATAATAGACCTGTCTTTGCTTTGCAAGCTTCAGACCTGCTCTGCTGCTGAGGCATTTGCATATACTGATTATGCAAATTGCCAAGTCGCCTCCCTTGAAGACTTGCAGCATAAATACCATGTGATCCCACAATCCTTTGCTGGTCATCATGGTTTGTTACTGTTGAAACAATCCTGGAGTGTCAGCCTTGCTATTGTTTGCTAAAGATTATCTTAGAGTATTCCTGGGGACTGCATTAGGCATCCCTCTAGTACAGTCAGGTTGTATTATTTGTATTGCCTGTTCTGTCTTCTGTTTGTCCTTGCGATTGCACTGTCGCCAGCGGTTGGCAATGGTGAATCGTTTGTTCCAGAACCTAGATCACACTTGCTCTGGCGGAAAGAGCAGTGGATCCTGCTAACTCTGTTTCCCTACTTGGTTCACACTCGCTCTGGCGGAAAGAGCAGTGGATCCTTCCTGTCCTGTCCCTGAACCTAGATCGCACTCGCTCTGGTGGAAGAGCGGTGGATCTTATCTGACCTATTCCTGTTTCTGTTCGTTTGTCTGTCTGGATCGCACTCGCTCTAGCGGTAGCAGCGGTGGTTCCTTTTGAACTCTGTCTGGGAGTGTAGGCCAGAGCTGCGGTTGCTGCTGGCTGCTCCTTCTCTCTGTCTTGTCTGATACAAACGCTTGCTGTAGGCTCGGTGGGGTAACCGTTAAGCAAGCGTTCACGTTCTCTGTTTCGTGTTTGTGTCGCGTTGGTTAGTGAGGGTGGCGTGCTTGTCTCTGTTGCGCTTATCGTGCGGAGACCGTGCCGTAAACGCGTTCGCTGTTGCGAATGAGTGCGGTGTTCGCGTTTAGCTAGCGTTTGTTATTTTCCTTATCTTCTCATTGTTGTTTGCTGTGCTCATTCTCATTGGCAATCGCATCTCTTGCGATTGCGTTTTCACTTGGTTTCCACTGTTGTGTGTTCACCGTCGCAGGTTGGCGACGACATTGGTGGACATAAATACATTCCTTCTCTGTGCTTATTCAGTCTTGTGTCGCTGTTAGCAATAGCCATCTCTTGCGATTGCTTTCCCACCTGATCTTAACGGTTGTGGGTTCATCGTCGCTGGATGGCGACTAGATTGGTGGACACACATACACCCTGTCGCTGTGTGCTCTCTCTTTAAGGGCTATCTTGCCCTGCATTGCTTCTACTCGTACAAACCCTATCTGGCATCTGTGGCTGTGCAGAGGACCTGTTCCTCTGCACTCCACGGCTCCATCTGCCGGCAGGAATTCCCCTCTACAGGTGCATTGCACCTTTTGCTGGGTTCTCTCAGATTATACGCTTGTGGATGATTTCCGCAGTGTCAGCGCGCATCCTGTGCGCTGACTACGGAAAGAATTCCACAATCGTTACATAAACATTTTATGTGGGTATTTTTGGGAGGGTGGGATGTAAATAGTGTTTTATTTGGGGAAATATATGTGCATTTTAATGTTTTTTTACTTTTAGATGTAGTTTTACTTTTTAGCCACAAGATGGCAACCTTGAGTTTGTTTACATGACGTCACACTAAGCGTACAATGTACGCTTGGAGGGACATAGGAGTCAGAAAAAGCGAAGCTTCCGAGAGAAGCTGTCGCTTTTTCTGCGGGGGAGAGGAATCAGTGATCGGGCACCATAGCCCTATTCATTGATTCCTGGGATAACGAATCCATGGCCGGGAGCGCGCGTACATGCGCGCGAACGGCCGCGGGAGCGCGCATGTCATCCTTGAAGTATAACTACGTCAAGGAGGACAAAGTGGTTAATAGAACATTAGTAGCAAAGAATATAAAATATTTTTATTTTCACTTGTATAGCTTTTCTTTTATAACATTGCATCATTCTCTTATATTTGCAATTTGCAAACCACACTCTGTATTTTAAACTATTTAAGAGAGCAGAGCTAATGACCCTTTGAACTTCCCTGTAGTAAAACCTTATCTGAAGCTGTCTGTCACTGTTTCTTTGATGTATAAGTGCTTCAGAATACAGCACTGTAGCCAACCCAAGTTGGGTCGGAGAGCTCAGAGAAGCTCTCTTGCAAAAGATAACAACTGATGTTTCTTAACTCTTCCTGTACTGGAAACAATATGAGACTATTTTTCTAACACTAGCAGAGCATTTCATTTTGTTTAACCTCCTGGGAGTGGGGACCACACATAGCAAATCCTACACCACACTTGTGGCTGCCTAAGCCTGACGCGGCGTAGGATTTACGCCACCTGCTTTTACCGCTAAACAGTATACAATACAATATCCATTTATCATTGTTAAATCTTTCCTCACCCAGATTTCTAGTCTGAAATGTATCACTGGTGGTGACATATTTAGGTCTGCCAGATGATCTGTACAGAATGTCTGTTACTGAGAGTTCTATGCACTGAGGGAGATATTACTTGCTTGGCAATTGGAAACAGCTGTTATTTCCCACAATGCAATGAGGTTCACAGGCAGCAAACTGCCAGGACCCAGGTCATGACATCACACTGTGGGAGGGGCTTCACCACAATATCTGCCACACAGGCCCCGCTGATGACCTATTTGAGAAAAGGTAAATATTTCTCATGGAAAAAGGAATATCAGCTACTAATTGAAATGACGTTTTTGGCTAATTTTACACCAGGACGTTGCGTTAGAGGGGGCGTTAAGGTCGCATAACGTCCCCCTAACGGAACGCCTGGTGGTGCTGGATCTGGCCGTCAGAGTGAGCCGCGTTGTGCAGCTCACTCTGGCGTCAGTGATGCTGTGATGCGCACTCTTGTGCGCATGCGGCATCACGTGGTCCCGCCGGCCAATCGCCGCACAGAGCGGCCGCTCCAGGAAGTAAACACTGCACGTCACAACGTGCAGTGCATATTAATTAGCCATGTGCCTGGCCGCTCTCCGCTCCTCCCCAACGTTACTGAGCATGTGCAAGCAGTCTAACGTGGCTCAGCCGCGTCTAAAGTACTGCATGCAGTACGTTGCCTTGTGACGCAGCGTTACAATGTAACGCAACGTGGGCACTGTGAACAGCCCCATTGATTTTTCATTACTGTGCGGTGGGCTGCGTTACAGGCTGCTCTAACGTGCGCCTGTAACGTCCCACTGTGAAACCAGCCTCAATCCTGGGTTCCTCTTTAAAGTAAAATAAAAGTGGAGTCTTACTGGAGTCATTGATGTGTTGTGCATAATTAAAAGGTTTGTATAAATCCAATATTATTATTATTCATCCACAAAAATAGATCCCATTCTAGTTTTTATACAGATAATCATCTTTAAGCTAAAACACTGGTCAAGGGATATTTTGTATTTTAAAGATAAGAAGAAAAAAAAATTACCTTAAGATCTCTTATAGAATTTACTAATTCGTCTATGTTGCTCGAAGTCTAAAAAAGGAGGGAATATTGTACAAGTCAGTGTTATGGACAGATGATCGTAATCAGCTAATTACGATTATGCAAATGTATGCGTACATTTTTGCGTTTATGCCTATACATAATTACAAATTGTAAATTTAACCACTTAAAGACCAGAGGTTTACACCCTGCTAGTGACCAGGCCATTTTTCACAATTTAGGCCACTGCAGCTTTAAGGCCTCCCTGCAGGGCCGTACAACTCAGCACACAAGTGATCCCCCCCCCCTTTTCTGCCCACCAACAGAGCTTTCTGTTGGTGGGCTGTGATTACTGATCCTGTGTTTATTTATTTTCTTTATAAATATTTGATTGTATTTTTTAAAAATAAATATAGCTTTTTTTTTTTTTTATTTGGAGGGCAGGCCTCCAGGGGGGGGGGGGGGGGGCAAGACAGAGGCGAGAAATGCTCCAGCCTCAGGGCGCAGTGTATCATTCCCCTATCATGTTTGAAGCAGAGAGAAATAAGGAAAGGGGATACATGGCAGTGACTGCAAGCCAGATAACTAGAGATTAAAGGGACACTTAAGCCAGAAAAAAAATGAGTTTGACTCACCTGGGGCTTCTACCAGCCCCCTGCAGCAATCCTGTGCCTTCGCAGCCACTCACTAATCCTCTGGTCCCCCGATGTCAGCTAGTTTCGGTTTTGCCATCAGGCCCGACAGGACTGGCCACGCGTAGCTTTCTCCACATTCCCTACTGTAATTAGCGCTATTGCGGGCCACAACGCGTACAAAAATATGTGTTGCCGCATTTCTATGCATTGGTAATGCGGCAACGCGTATCTTTGTACGCATTGCGGCCCGCAATAGCGCTAATTACAGTCGGGAATGCGGAAAAAGCTACGCGTGGCCAGTCCTATCGGGTCTGACGGCAAAAACAAAACTAGCTGCCAGCGGGGGACCAGAGGATTAGTGAGTGGCTGCAAGGGCACAGGACTGCTGCAGGGGGCTGGTAGAAGCCCCAGGTGAGTAAAACTCCATTTTTTTCTGGCTTAAGTGCCTTTTTAAGTTGTTGGGGGGAAGGGGGGGTGGTTGAGGGCCTTGGGGAGCCTCTTACTCTAATAGCAGTCAGTGTGTGGCAGCTGGGGTGGGAGGGATGGGGGGCGCACTTTGGTGTCTCTGCCTAGGGTGCTGGAGGACTTTGTCCCTGTCTCCCTCTCCCCACCAGCCAATCACCGTGATCGGCTGTCAGAGGCATCAGCCTCTGACAGCTGATCTCTCCTGAGCCTGCCAGGGGGACAGCCGTGTCACACTGTCCCCAGTACACCGCTGCCGTAGATCTCAGCACTGAACAGAGTAAATAGACGAGAAGTTTCGCCATCTAACAGTCTCCTAGCGGGACTGATGACAGAGCGGAGCTCCGTCATTCAAGCGGAGATGCGCATGCATCTGTATGCGCAATCGCCTGCAAAATCACGGCCTAGGACTTCACGCCAATTGGCGTTTAGCGGTCCTGGGGCAGCCGTTGCGACCACGCCAATTGGCATGGAGCGGTCTTTAAAAGGTTAATTGACTTTCTATAAGCATTCGTAATTATGCATGAATTTACGCGCCGACTTTGGCGGTGAATAGGCAGTATATTTGGCAATGACTTTGGCGGTGAATAGCAAGTCCCATACATACTATTGCTATCAAAACTGCTACATATGTTAAGGAGAATAGTGGGTACTAGTCAAAGTAATAATTTTTCAAAAAGACCTTGTAGTTTTTGAGCAAATCGATTTTAAAAATGCAAAGAAAATTTTTTTTTTAAACTCCAAAAAAAAGTCAGTTTAACCACTTGAGGACCACAGTCTTTCTTCCCCCGTAAGGACCAGAACCTTTTTTTTCCATTCAGACCACTGCAGCTTTCACGGTTTAGTGCTCGGTCATACAACCTACCATCTAAATGAATTTTGCCTCCTTTTCTTGTCACTAATACAGCTTTCTTTTGGTGCTATTTGATTGCTGCTGTGATTTTTAGTTTTTATTATATTCATCAAAAAAGACATGAATTTTGTCAAAAAAATGATTTTTTTAACTTTCTGTACTGACATTTTTCAAATAAAGTAAAATTTCTATATACATTTTTGTCCAAATTTATTCTGCTACATGTCTTTGATTAAAAAAACAAAAACATTCAGTGTATATTTATTGGTTTGGGTAAAAGTTATAGCGTTTACAAACTATGGTGCCAAAAGTGAATTTACCATTTTGAAGCATCTCTGACTTTTCTGAACACCTGTCAGGTTTCATGAGGTGCTAAAATTCCAGGATAGTATAAATACCCCCCAAATGACCCCATTTTGGAAAGAAGACATCCCAAAGTATTCACTAAGAGGCATGGTGAGTTCATAGAAGATTTTGTTTTTTGTCACAAGTTAGCGGAAAATGACACTTTGAAACAAAGATAAAACAAAAAAAGTTTCCATTTCTGCTAACTTGTGACAAAAAAAAGAAATCTGCCACAGATTCACCATGCCCTTCTCTGAATACCTTGGGGTGTCTACTTTCCACAATGGGGTCATTTGTGGGGTGTGTTTACTGTCCTGGCATTTTGTGGGGTGCTAAATTGTAAGCACCCCTGTAAAGTATAAAAGTGCTCATAGGACGTTGGGCCCCTTAGCGCACCTAGGCTGCAAAAAGGGGTCACACATGTGGTATCGGTGTATTTTTACACATACCCATGCTGGGTGGGAGAAATATCTCTGTAAATGAGATTTTTTTTGATTTTTTTTTTTTACACACAATTGTCCATTTACAGAGAGATTTTTCCCACCCAGCATGGGCATGTGTAAAAATACACCCCAAAACACGTTATACTACTTCTCCTGAGTACGGCGATACCACATGTGTAACACTTTTTTGTAGCCTAGGTGCGCTAAGGGGCCCAACGTACTATGAGTACCTTTAGGATTTCACAGGTCATTTTGAGGCATTTGGTTTCTAGACTACTCCTCATGCTTTAGGGCCCCTAAAATGCCAGGGCAGTTTAGGAACCCCACAAATCACCCCATTTTAGAAAGAAGACACCCCAAGGTATTCTGTTAGAAGTATGGTGAGTTCATAGAAGATTTTATTTTTTGTCACAAGTTAGCGGAAATAGATTTTTACTGTTTTTTTGTCATTTTCCGCTAACGTGTGACAAAAAAATAGAATCTTCTATGAACTCATCATAAAACTAACAGAATACCTTGGGATGTCTTCTTTCTAAAATGCGGTCACTTGTGGGGTTCCTACACTGCCCTGGCATTTTAGGGGCCATAAACCGTGAGAAGTAGTCTAGAAACCAAATGCCTCAAAATGACCTGTGAATAGGACGTTGGGCCCCTTAGCGCACCTAGGCTGCAAAAAAGTGTCACACATGTGGTATCGCCGTACTCAGGAGAAGTAGTATAATGTGTTTTGGGGTGTATTTTTACACATACCAATTCTGGGTGGGAGAAATATCTCTGTAAATGGACAATAGTGTGTAAAAAAAATCAAAAAAATTGTCATTTACAGAGATATTTCTCCCACCCAGCATGGGTATGTGTAAAAATACACTCCAAAACACATTGTGACACTTTTTTTGCAGCTTAGGTGCGCTAAGGGGCCCAACGTCCTATTCACAGGTCATTTTGAGGCATTTGGTTTTCAAGACTACTAACGGTTTAGGGCCCCTAAAATGCCAGGGCAGTATAGGAACCCCACAAGTGACCCCATTTTAGAAAGATGACACCCCAAGGTATTCCGTTAGGAGTATGGTGAGCTCATAGAAGATTTTATTTTTTGTCACAAGTTAGCGGAAATTGATTTTTATTGGGTTTTTTTCTTCACAAAGTGTCATTTTCCACTAACTTGTGACAAAAAATAAAATCTTCTATGAACTCATCATACACCTAACGGAATACCTTGGGGTGTCTTCTTTCTAAAATGGGGTCACTTGGTGGGGTTCCTATACTGCCCTGACATTTTAGGGGCCCAAAACCGTGAGGAGTAGTCTGGAAACCAAATGCCTCAAAATGCCTGTTCAGGGGTATAAGCATCTGCAAATTTTGATGACAGGTGGTCTATGAAGGGCCGAATTTTGTGGAACCAGTCATAAGCAGGGTGGCCTCTTAGATGACAGGTTGTATTGGCACTGAAGTGCAGGAAGCGCAGGATGTTCTCAAATCGTGACCTGGACATGGCAGCAGAGAACATGGGCATGTGATGTATTGGGTGCATAGACCAATAAGACCGCAATACATTATTTTTGACTAGACCCATGTTAAGGAGAAGGCCCCAAAAAATGTTACTTTGGGAATATTGGAGTGGCTTCCACCGAAAAGGCTGGGCATAGTAGCTTCTTGGATTGGTGGTTGCGTATTGTGTGGCATAACGGTTGGTCTCGCCACAATTGAGTCGTACCAGCAGTGATGATCAGTAAAAAAAAATTCTGTCATTGCGGTGGGGCGGGTGAGGGTTTGGCTGGGTGATCAGAAGCCCGCAGGGGGGCAGATTAGGGCCTGATCTGATGGATAGGAGCGCTAGGGGGTGACAGGTGGTGATTGATGGGTGTCTCAGTGGGTGATTAGAGGGGAGAATAGATGCAATCAATGCACTGGGGAGGTGATCGGAAGGGGGTCTGAGGGGGATCTGAGGGTTTGGCTGAGTGATCAGGAGCCCACACGGGGAAAATTAGGGCCTGATTTGATGGGTAGGTGTGCTAGGGGGTGACAGGAGGTGATTGATGGGTGTCTCAGGGTGTGAATAGAGGGGGGAATAGATACAAGCAATGCGCTGGGGAGGTGATCGGGGGTATCTGAGGGCAATCTGGGGGTGTGGGCCGGTCATTGGGTGCCTGCAAGGGGCAGATGAGTGTCTGATCTGATGGGTATGATGGGTATCAGTGACAGGTGGTGACAGGGGGTGATTGATGTGTGATTGATGGGTGATTTGGTGCCTGCAAGGGGAAGATTAGGGTCTAATCTGATGGGTAGCAGTGACAGGTGGTGACAGGGGGTGACGGGGTGATTGATAGGTGATCAGAAGGTGATTACAAGTGAGAATATATGCAAGCAGTGCACTGGCGAGTTGATCAGAGGGGGTCTTGGGGGCTATTTGAGGGTGTGCCGGGTGATTGGGTGCCCGCAAGGGGCAGATTAGGGTCTGATCTGATGGGTAGCAGTGACAGTTGGTGACAGGGGGTGATTGATGGGTGATTAGTGGGTGTTTAGAGGAGAGAACAGATGTAAACAATGCACTTGGGAGGTGATCTGACAGCGGGTCTGCGGGCGATCTGAGGGTGTGGGTGGGTGATCAGACGCCCGCAAGGGGCAGGTTAGGGTCTGTTCTGATGGGTAGCGGTCACAGGTGGTGACAGGGGGTGATTGATTTGTGATTGACAGGTGATTGACAGGTGATTATAGGGGAGGATAGATGTATATAGTACACAGGGGGTGGGTCTGGGGAGGATCTGAGGGTGTGGGGGGTGATCAGGAGCCCCCAGGGGGGCAGTCAAGGGGTTAAGCTAAAAAATAGCGTTGACAGATACTGACAGGGAGTGATTGATGGGTGATTAGGGGGGTGATTGGGTGCAAACAGGGGTCTGAGGGGGTGGGCAGGGGAGGGTCTGAGGGGTGCTGTGGGCGATCAGAGGGCAGGGGGGGCAGATCAGTGTGTTTGGGTGCAGACTAGAGTGGCTGCAGGCTGCCTTGGTGGTCCTTTGATCACTGGGACCACCAGGGCAGGAGGCAGCCTGTATAATATGCTTTGTATACAATACAAAGCGTATTATACGCTTGTATTGCGGCAGATCAGGGGTTAACAACCCGCCGGCACTTCCGAACGGCCGGCGGGTTGACGTCACGGGTGGGCGGAGCCTATTGCCGGCGGATGCGCGCGCAACGAGCGTGCGATCCCCGGCAGCACAGAGCAGAACGACCCGCCGCCAATCGGCGTATTACAGACATTCTGTGGGCCACTTTGCCGCCGCCCATCGGCTGTGGACGGTTGGCAAGGGGTTAAAAACTATTTTTGTTTGTATATTTAAAATTGATTTTCTCAAAAACTACGAGGTCTTTTTGAAAAATTCTTTTTTTTTTTTTTTTGTGCCCACTATCCTCTTTAACCTATGTAGCAGTTTTGATAGCAATAGCATGTATGGGGCTTTGCTATTGCAAAATCAGCACAAAATTATGCGTAAATTCATGCATAATTACGAATGCTTACAAATGCATACAAAATTAATAACGCTTTTCCCCCAAAAATTCTCATTACTATTACGTTGCGTAAATGCGAATTATGATGCGTAATTACACATAGGCGTAATTTCTGCTTATCCCTATAGACATACTAATACTGAACGATGTGGAAGGGTGAGCAACACACCCTAAGAATAAAACACAGAGACAACAGGAAACCAAATGCTGCAGAACATCTTAAAGAGACTCTGAAGCGAGAATAAATCTCGCTTCAGAGGTCATAGTTAGCAGGGGCACGTGTGCCCCTGCTAAACCGCCGCATACGCGCCGCTAAACGGGGGTCCCTTCACCCCCAAACCCCCCACTGCGACACTTGGTTGCAGGCTTGGTCGCTCCTGGAGGCAGGGCTAACGGCTGCAGCCCTGCCTCCATTCGCGTCTATCAGCCGCGCATCGCCGCCTCTCCCCCGCCCCTCTCAGTGAAGGAAGACTGAGAGGGGCGGGGGAGAGGCGGAGATACGCGCTGACAGACGCGCGTGGGGCAGGGCTGCGGCGGTTAGCCCTGCCCCAACCAGGAAGCGCTCCCCCGCATAACGGAGGGGATTTTGGGGGACAGAGACCCTCGTAAAGCCGCGGGATAGCGGCGGTTTAGCAGGGGCACGTGTGAGATTTATTCTCGCTTCAGACTCTCTTTAAAGTATAACAAATTAAAATATAGGCGAAATGAGTACTCACAAAGGGAGGTTGCAAAGGAAGCAATCAAGCACTGGAAGCAGGTGGAGATGCACAAACCCGACTCAGACCCAGAGAGAGTGGTGATGGTCGCACTCTTGAATAACAGCAGTAAGGTCCTGACATGTGGCATCAGCCATGTGGTGACCAGACTTAGCCCTCACAAGCACAAAGGGGGTAAGAGGCGCTCTGTGTCTGGCTTATGAAACCCTTTGGCACTTTATTTGGCCTGACGCTGTAGGCAGAGACTTACAAAACGTGTTTCCTGTGCTTATTAAAAATGTATTATATTTATTATAAATAAATCTGCTGTTAGTGAGGTAAGCCACCTCCTCTTTTTTTTCTATTTTATTTGTTTTTAACTAGTTTTATACACGCCTGGGTGCCTCTTATCCCTTTTATACTAATACTAAACTTTTGTTTTGAAAAGGAAAAATTATCATTTTTTTGAAAAAAAGAAGTATATGTAAGATTTTTGTCAATTGCCAAATCATCACAAAACATTATAGGTTAAAAAAAAAGAAAAAGGAAGAGGCGTGTGCGTGCTGCGTGTGGTGCTCTAAAGCCTGTACAGAAATGGAAACATTGTTGCCTAAAAATGACCATTAGTGATCATTTTAGGTGACAGTTTTAGGAAACGTCATTCTACAGACACTGCTGACAAACGAGAGGCACCAACCAATTGTAGTTGTTCATGCCAGTCAGCTTCTTCCTGTTGTGCTTATCCACATTTTGTTGGTATGAATAGGGTATCCCTTTAGAAATTGAAATTGACATGAATATGGCTGGCTGACCTATTTGGCAAATCTTTGGACTCTGTATCTTAGTAAGTACGGACGGTATATTCCAGAATGTATTACACTCACTTACGTTAAAAATTCATTTTCTTACCTTACTTCTGTCATAGGCATCCAGGAAGTTTGTTAAGGCGTTAATGACTGGAAGGCCATTGCTTTGCTATTAAAAAGAAAAAAGAAAGAAATTTTATTTTGGAAATCATGTTGTTAAAGCCCAACTAAGGCCTCTTGCGATTCTGATTTTTTTTATCTGATCCGATTTTTGATTCTGATTAAAAAACATACTGCATGCAGTGCGTTTTTTAATCGGAATCAAAAATCGGATCAGATAAGAAAAAATCGGAATCGCACGCAGTGTGCAAGAGGCCTCAAAGAGTTTTTTTGATTGTGGTAAGTATGCTTAGCATCCCACACAACTTGTGAAAATAAATAATTTACTGTACAGACACTCATCAGCTAAAACATAAAAACCTGCCTAGTACCTCTTTAAGTTTTCTTGTAGTGTTTCTTTAATTTTTTTATATTATGTAGCCCTCTAGTAATGATTGGCTTGGCCACGTACCCCTACTGTGAGGAACATCGCCTTAAGTACCCCTGGATGCATTTATATTTGTTAGGGACGTTTTGATGGTTTTAATTAACTCTAAATACTGTGTTTAAACATGATTTACCATTGTTTTTGTCTCAAAACGTACTATAATGGATTGTCTTTGCCAGGTTTAAGTACTTCCCTGGGCTTTCCTAACCTACCCCTGGGGAACACCTACCATATGGTGAGAACCTAGGGTAGGGTATACAGAACAAAGGCATTAACAGAATTACCTGCAAGCTACTAAGTGGGGACTACACTGAACTTTTCCCCCAACACATCCAACAGATGCTCAAACAAATTCGGATCTAGGGAATTTGAAGGCCAAAGTAAACATGAACCATCAGACCTGGTCACCTTCTATTGCTCCACTATCGAGTTCTGAAGCTCATGTTCCCATTGTATGTGTATGTGGACAGGAGACAGAATGGGCACTCTGACTGGTAAGGCAAGATGCCGTGTATTTTCTGGCACTCTTTTTTCATATCCAGCGTCACATTTTTCAACAATTTGTGCTGCAATAGCTCTTCTGTCCCAAGAACCCCTCATTTTCCATTTCTCTGCACACTAAACCCTTTCCAATCCTGTGTCGTACTACATTCAACATTGGCATTTTGCTCTGTATGTCCAAATGTGCTAAGAAGATTCATGTTTGCTTGACTATAAAGGCCTGATCAGATGAAATAGCGTTAGATGGAAATTATACTTGTGACTGTTCATATTTTTTATGATAAGCAAATATAATTTTTAATATAAAAATCATGTACTCTATGCTCCAATTTAATGTGAGGTACCGTCAATCTATAATCACTGTTATAGAGGGGTTCAGACCCCACTATGCCTGATATAATGGTTGCAGTGCTTTAAAAGCTGGTTCTTTTACTAAGTTAGAGAACAGGGATGTAGCTATAGCCATAGCAGCCATAGCAACTGCTATGGGACCCTGGAGCTGAGAGGGCCCAGGTGGTACTTGATGTTTTCATTATTAACTTCCTTTTTGTTTCTCCTCCCTCTCATTTTATCTCGGTGCCCATGGACTATATGCAGTGAAGATAGCATGAGAATGTAAACTACCCAATTAACTCATATCCATAGGGTAGGGGCAGGCGGCATTGCTCTAGAGTGCCTGCATCTGATGGCCCTATGACATTTTTTGCTATAGGGCCCAATAATCTCTAGCTAAGCCACTATGTTAGTGATAACGCTAATGCAGAGCCAGATCAGGCAATATTAGTCAGTTGCCCAGGGCCTGGAGAGAGTCTAGGGGCCTGGTGGATGCTCACCCCCACCGCCAGGCAGTGGCGTACCTAGGGCATTTGGCACCCGGTGCTGGGTATTAAAAGACACCCCCCCCCCCCCCAAATGTGCGTGGCCACAACCTGCGGCGTGCTTTGCGCGCCGAGGTAAAAAATGAGCGTGGTCATGACTGGATGAGGGCGAAGCTGTTATTTAAAGTATTAGCTAGTATAGTTGCCCCAGTATAGTTCCCCCCAGTATAGCTAATATAGTTGCCCCCAGTATAGCTAGTACAGTTTCCCCCAGTATAGCTGTCCCTAGTGAAGCTAGTATAGTTGCCCCCAATGAAGTTAGTATAGTTGCCCCAAGTATAGCTAGTATAGTTTCCCCCAGTATAGATGCCCCCAGTATAGCTAGTATAGTTGCCCCATTATAGCTAGTATAGTTTCCCCCAGTATAGATAGTATAGTTGCCCCCAGTATAGCTAGTATAGTTGCCCCCAGTATAGCTAATATAGTTGTCCCCAGTATAGCTAGTATAGTTGCCCCAGTATAGCTAGTATAGTTGCCCCCAGTATAGCTAGTATAGTTGCCCCCAGTATAGCTAGTATAGTTGCCCCCAGTATAGCTAGTATAGTTGCCCCAGTATAGTTGCCCCCAGTATAGCTAGTATAGTTGCCCCCAGTATAGCTAGTTTAGTTGCCCCCAGTATAGCTAGTTTAGTTGCCCCCAGTATAGCTAGTTTAGTTGCCCCCAGTATACCTAGTACAGTTGCCCCAGTATAGATGCCCCAGGAGAGGGGAAGCAGCGCTAGAAGGAGGGGCAGTGGGGGCAGCGGTGGGGAGGGGGGACATATTCCCCCCCTCCCTCACCTGGGACCCTTCCTTCTGCCTCTCTCCCCCTCCATAGATTACCAGCGGCAAGTGAAGGGGTGGCGAGGAGGCATGCAGAGAATTACTCACCGCTTTCACGGTCCAAGCGCCGGCAGCGTCATGTCGTCACAGATCTCCGCCTTCAATGCCGCCCACTGTGCTACCGCTAATCAGGAAGCACAGTGGGTGGCATTGAAGGCGGAGATCTGTGACGATATGACGCTGCCGGCGCTTGGAACGCTGACGTAGTGAGTAATTCTCTGCATGCCTCCTCGCCGCCCCTGCACTTGCCGCCGGTAATCTATGGAGGGGGAGAGAGGCAGAAGGAGGGGTCCCAGGTGAGGGAGGGGGGGGATATGTCCCCCCTCCCCACTGCTGCCCCCACTGCTCCAACTTCTAGCGCTGCTTCCCCCTCCTGCTCTGCTGCTGTGGGGGGTTGTGGCGACACCCCCCCTAGCCATCCGTCACCCGGTGCGCCACGCCCCCTGCACCCTATAGTAGGAACGCCACTGCCACCAGGTGATCATCAGCAGTGAGCAAAAGCTGCTATCTTGCCTAGGTAGGGCCCAGAGCCGGGACAAGGTCCTCCAGCACCCAAGGCTGAGACACCAAAATGCGCCCCCCCCCCCATCCCTCCCACCCCAGCTGTCACACACTGAGTGCTATTAGACTAAGAGGGCCACAGGGCCCACAACCTCCCCAACACCTTAATATCTAGTTATCTGGCTTGCAGTCACTGCTATGTATCCCCTTTTCTTATTTCTTTCTGCTTAAAACACAATTAGGAATGATAGCTGAATGAATTCTGCGCCCCCTCCTACACTGCGCCCTGAGGCTGGAGCCTCTCCAGCCTATGCCTCGGCCCGGCCCTGGTAGGGCCCCATTTCATCCTAATCCTTTTCTGTGCTAAAGGCAAGATCCACGTAGGTAGGAGGTAGTTGCTTTTTTTTCTCAACAAAAGTAGAGTTTTACCTTTTTTTATTATTATTATTATTTATTTATTTTTTTACTTGACTATGCATTGCACTTACCACGGCATTCAGTAGAAAGGACCTTTCATTATTATTGCTTTGTCGACATTGAGAAGCACATGTCTCCATGCAGTTAGCTGCTGCTGTGCCTACAAGGAGAAGTTTTCAAAAAGTTACCGTAAATATTATTTACATGTGCACTATATATGAAGCATCCACTTATCCAATGCATTTTTTTTCAAACAGTATTTTAGACTCTAAACCAAGCTTGGCGCCAACTTGAACTGTAAATAAGCTTAAAGCAAACCTGAACTGAAAATTAAAAGTGAAAATAAACAAATACACATCATGCTTCTTCTTATCAAACTCTTTCTCCTCTCCTACTGTAAGTACCATTTGTTCACTGTGATCAATGGAATTATCCATCCTCCATTTTAAAAATGGCAATTACTCTATAACAGCTTCCCGATCAGCACACTGTTAGACTATAATATCGCCCACATGAGTCATAGGGAAACATGGACATTACCTTGCACATCAGTTGTTCTTTCAGTTATAACTTCAGTTCTGACAAAATCTTGTCAGAACTGGAAGGAATTATTGTTAGAAGCAAATGGAGAGCTTCTGAGAGGAATCAATGGCGAGGTAAGTATGTAATATTTATTTGCAGGTGTATCATATGTTTATTTTAAATAATTTTACTCGGTTCAGGTTTCTTTTAAGAGATCATTAATTGTCTGAGTAGTAGGAATGGTAAATAGAACTTTCCCCAGTATCTCATATCTGTATTTTCAATTCAAGGGCTAAAGTTTTATCTTTGAAATGTAGACCACATCCAAGTCAATGTGCATACAATCTAGTTCATTCGGCTCCCAAAAAAGAAAAATAATGAGCCTTTGAACCACTCAGCACTATCTTCTCATCAGGACTCTTTGGCTTTACTAGCCTTATTAAAATTAATCTTTAAGCAGCCCACAATAAAGAAAAAAATATATACAATTTAATAACGTGCTCATTAAACTATATGTAATAAAGATATCCAGTTCAGTCATGAAACCTGCTTCATCTAATTTCCTTCACAGAAGCAGTCAACCTGGCAGCAGGAAGGCAGCGCTGTGTGCCAATCAGCTTCTACTGCCTTCTACAATAATGATTGTCTAACAGTGATTACAAAGCGCAATAACACATGCAGTTCTGACAGTAAGTACCTAAAAAAGTGACTATTGAATCTTCTATAATAAGCCATACAATAGCAATGCAAAACTTAACTTACTGAAGCAGCAGCTGATGGCAACCACCAATATGCACACAACGGTCTTCATGGTTGAAGGATGTATGTGGATTCCTATCAAACTGCTCCCCCATCTCACTCTATATATACCTCACTGGACAAGCAGCTCATCACTATTCCAGGAAGTAAAAGCTGAAACATTAGAAGTGTGATTAAGTTAATTGTAAATGTCTTGGTTATGATACTTCCATTGGTCATGGTCTGTACAAAGATGATTTCAAGAATATTTCCCTCTTAATTTTTAATCTCGTCTTGTGGAACTAATCAAAAAATGAATGAAAAGGTCAGACTAAATCCTAGAAGATCTGACATGTACTTGGGAGTGTGTACATGTTTTTCCCAGAAGCCTAGAGTTGCTAAAGGAAACCTGAAGGTGGATATGAAGCTACCATGGTGGCGTAGTGGTTAGCGCTCTCGCTTTACAGCGCTGGGTACCCGGTTCGAATCCCAGCCAGGTCAACATCTGCATGGAGTTTGTATGTTCTCCCCATGTCTACGTGAGTTTCATCCGGGCACTCCGGTTTCCTCCCACATCACAAAAACATACATATAAGTAAATTGGCTTCCCCCTAAAAATTGGCCCTAGACTATGATATATACATTACTCGATACATACATAGACATATGACTATGGTAGGGATTAGATTATGAGCTCCTCTGAGGGACAGTTAGTGACAAGATAATATATGTACAGTGCTTCGGAAGATGTCAGCGCTATATTAATAATAATAATACATATCTGAGTCTGAAGTAGGTAATTTTGGTGCTAAAGGCACTGCAGAGGCTTGGGGGTGACCATAGGTGCTCCTACAAATATCATCTACAGGTAGAAATTTGGGCAACGGGGTGCTGGAGCTGCCTGCTATGCAAACTGCAGCTACAAATAGCATGCGCTCTCACCTCCAGTATATTTTTGATTTTAGCACCGGGAAAGGAAGGGGGGAGGGGTTAATGTTAGGTGTTAGCAAGGGGAGTTTGAAGGTTAGGCATCAGAAAGGGGGGTTGTTAGGTTAGGCCTGAGGAAGAGGGGTTTTAAGGTTGGGATTAAGCATCAGCAGAAGGGTGGTTAGGCATTGGCAGGTGGGTGGTTAGGGTTAGGCATCGGAGGTGGGAGGGTTCTGTGTAGGGTTAGGTTAAGCTGTAGTAACATATTGGTAACATTTCTTGAAATGTTACCATCTGAATTATCACTGTAAAATAGAATAATATTGGTTAGTGTTACCAATATTCTATTTTTGGCTCTTTCCATGGTGCCCAAATTTCCTTGCACCTATATTTTGTGTACACGTCTAAGCCATATATTGGGGACAAGCATGCAACTGGTAGAGACGAGCCTCGCACATATGCTAGATGGTTGTCAGTCGAGGTGTCCAGTTTGGGCTGTCTCTGCCGATAATCTAGTGTATACATAGTGGCCCCCGCTCCTTCGCAAGGTGTCGCCACGAGATCCAGAGTTTCAGATAATTTCAGCCAAGTACAGAACCTGTGCTTTGATCTCCTCCTTACCAGTTTCGCTTTGTGTGCATGTCGTTCATGGCAACAGACTGCTAGCTAGAGTAGGGTACCGATGCTCTGTACAGCCCTCAGCCAGAAAACATTGCCCGCGGGATCCCTGCAGGTGACATTAATTGAGTGTGTGTCTGCAACTTAAAGAGGAACTCCAGTAAAAATAATGTAATGAACAAAAGTATTTAATTTTTACAATAATTATGTATAAATGATTTAGTCAGTCCTTGCCCATTGTAATATCTTTCTTCTCCCTGATTTACATTCTGACATTTATCACATGGTGACATTTTTACTGCTGGAAGGTGATGTCAGTGGAAACAGCTGCTGCTGGCTTTGTTGGCAGTTGGAAACAGCTGTTATTTGCTACAATGCAACAAGGCTCCCACAGTCCCTCATCACAATGGTCCTGACTTCACACTGTGGGAGGGGTTTCACCACAATATCAGCCATACAGAGCCCCTGCCCTGATGATCCATTTGAAAAAAGGAAAAGATTTCTCATAGGAAAGGGGGTATCAGCTACTGATTGGGATGAAGTTCAATCCTTGGTTACGGGTTCTCTTTAAGAATAAACTCAAACTATGAGGGACCCTGAATGCATCTAGCAGCAGTGAGAGGTTTTGTTTTAAATGCTCTACCTCACAATTTGTTTTCTTCATTTACTATCAATCATTCACTGCTTCTTTCAGTTGTTGCATAGGCATGTTCATATCTTCACATACACTGTATATCCTTCTTAGCTTCTGCTGCCATCTTCATCTTTTGACATCAATTTTTCCAATTATCAAGGATTTTTCCAAAGAATCCTTTCTTCTCATTATGTGACAAAAGTATTTGAGTTTAAATAGTAGAAACCAGATTTCTATGGAATAATCTGGCCTTATTTCTTTATGTTTACTGGTTGGATCTTCTAGCAGTCCAGGGAACCCTCAGTAGCTTCCTCCACACCCACAATTCAAAACAAAAGCATAAATGTTTCTTCGCATGCCCTTATTTATAGCCTAACTTTCACAATCATATGTTTCTGCTGGGAACACCGTAGCTTTAACTAATGTTAAGCAGTAGACAAGCTTTGGCACTTTCTTGTTTAACATTCATGACTAGGCTCTTCAATTCTTCCTCAGTTTCAGTCAGAGTGCTATCATCGGCATATCTCAGATTGTTAATATTCCAGCTATTTTAATTCCAGCATGTGGCTCATCCAAACCAGCTTTTCGAATTACATGTTCAGCATCTACCATACGTTTCTGAATATAAGACACTGAAAAGTAGGACTATAAGACGCACCTAGATTTAGAGGGCCAAAAAATTACTAAACCAGGTGCGTCTATGGACAGGGGCATCTTATGGACCTTTTCCTCCCAGTGGAAGGTTGTGCAGTGGCTGCAGCCTGAAGACGGAGACTGGGGAGGAGGCGCATGGCAGCTGGGGTCCTGATGTGTAAAGAACGGCACCCTCGATGATCAGAGCGTAGAGTGTCCAGATGATCTGAGACGGAAGTGGAGAGGAGCGCAGCAGCAGGATCGGTAAGTGCTTCTCTGCGCACTCTGCACCATATATTCTGAATATCAGATGCACCAACTTTTTCCCTCAGTTTTGGGAAAGAAAAAGTCCATTTTTTATTTGGAAAAATATGGTAAGTTAAATAACGAGACAATATTCAACCTTGTTGCCCTCCTTTGACAATTGTGAACCAATCAGTTATGCCATACTCAGTTCTGTTGCTTCTTGGTTTGAATATAGATTCCTCAAAACACAAATGAGATGGCCTTGTATCTTCATTGCCATGAGAATCTGCCACAGTCTTCCATGATCTACACAGTCAAAAGCTTTAGAATAGTCAATAAAGCAAAAGTAGACATTCTCTGGAATTCCCTTGCTTTCTCTATTATTATGTCTGTTATTTTCTCTATTTGTCTATTATCAAGCTTTGACCAAAACTGAAACATACCATAGCCTCTCCAGCCTTGACCAAAACTGAAATATAGTATAGGCACTCCAGCCTAGACAAAAACTGAAATACACCACTTGGCTATAATGACCCATCAACATGTTCATTTTATCTCCGCTTTCTTCACATCCGTCTTTACAATGTAATAAATACTGTTTAATTTTGTCCACTCAGTATCCAATTTCAAAATTATCCAGGAACTACACTAGAATACCAAAGTTCAAATTAAACACTTTTCTAAAGTTACCTTTGACACGTTCTATTTGCAACAAGCCAAATACACCTTAGCTTCATGTCCTGCCAAACAAAACATGTTAGCCAATGATATTTATTCCGGAGCTTTAGTGCAAAAACATTTTTCCAAGACGCGAGGAAGATTGCAAGAGCTTAGGATTAAATGTCATTCCCATGCGTAACAACACTCATAATGAAAAAGTAACACTTTTAGGAGCACCTAAAAAGAACTGCCCTAAATCCAACAAACCAGGCAAATCTCCTAAACCTAACAAACCCCATGGAAAACCTGGGAAGGGCCCTAATGGGGGAGGGGGTGGTTGGACCACAGAATCAGGGTCAGAAGTTAGTGGGGCAAAGGATGAAGCTACACCTAACACCGGTGAGAGTGGTGGTAATAGTTCTGGACCCAGTAAGAAGGGGGGAAATCACCCTTTAGGTGTAGGCAAAGAATGGGCGGGGGAGCTATAGGAGGACTACCCAATAATAGTGTTGGGCGAACAGTGTTCGCCACTGTTCGGGTTCTGCAGAACATCACCCTGTTCGGGTGATGTTCGAGTTCGGCCGAACACCTGACGGTGCTCGGCCAAACCGTTCGGCCATATGGCCGAACTAAGAGCGCATGGCCGAACGTTCCCCGAACGTTCGGCTAGCGCTGTGATTGGCCGAACGGGTCACGTGGTTCGGACCCGAACGCGCTCTGATTGGCCGAACGGTCACGTGGTTCGGGTAAATAAATACCCGAACCACGTCATATCTCCGCCATTTGTCTGTGGGTTTAGCTTTGGGTAGGCAGGCAGGGTAGTTCGCGCTCCAGCCACGCTAGCCAGGGTCCCCCCTGTCATTGTGTCACTGCTGGGAACAGTAGTACACCGCTTGCTCAGCCACACTATATAGCATTCTGTTTACTGCCACTCTGTGTACCTCGCTCAGCCACACTATATAGCATTCTGTTTACTGCCACTCTGTGTCTGCTGGGAATAGTAGTACACCGCTTGCTCAGCCACACTATATAGCATTCTGTTTACTGCCACTCTGTGTACCTCGCTCAGCCACACTATATAGCATTCTGTTTACTGCCACTCTGTGTCTGCTGGGAATAGTGGTACACCGCTCGCTCAGCCACACTATATAGCATTCTGTTCACTGTTCTGTGTCTGCTTGGAATAGTGGTACACCGCTCGCTCAGCCACACTATATAGCATTCTGTTTACTGTTCTGTGTCTGCTGGGAATAGTGGTACACCGCTCGCTCAGCCACACTATATAGCATTCTGTTTACTGTTCTGTGTCTGCTGGGAATAGTGGTACACCGCTCGCTCAGCCACACTATATAGCATTCTGTTCACTGTTCTGTGTCTGCTGGGAATAGTGGTACACCGCTCGCTCAGCCACACTATATAGCATTCTGTTCACTGTTCTGTGTCTGCTGGGAATAGTGGTACACCGCTCTCAACCTAAAATTCAAGGACCGCCACTCAATAGCTATAAAGACATTTTATTGTATCAAAAAGATAAGACAGCCCAATTCCATCCCACACCCCCTCCCTTTAAAACCCCAATAGCCCGCACCGGACATACATAGGAGCACTCCTATAGCAATACAGAACACACAATCAATCACACCCCATTCATCTTCAATTGGATTGGCCAATCCTAATTTTAGAGACGTATAGAGGCTAATGTGCTTTATATAATTTCCAAGGAGTATCTCTGTTGTGATACAGTGATAGTCTTATCTCCAAAGGATCACCATAGATTTTCAAAATTATGGCACATGGTAAAAAGTCCACAAGACAGCGCTCCTAGGTTCTAATGAGCACAGTTCATGTCCTCCGTGTGTGAATAAGTTCGCTGCTCGTATCGGCACCAGGCCCAATCAGCATGTCACAACTGCATATTCTTTAGCCGAGTCTCCACACATCATTAGATCTGCGTTAGCCACCACCAGGTATTCCGGCTTTACCTTACATCCAGTACAGGTACCTGTAACAGCCCTCTGACTCCCGGTAATTATTGCACAATGTGTCGCTCCGTTAGAACGCCAAGTTGCTCCTCGTGAGCAACTTGGCGTTCTAACGGAGCGACACATTGTGCAATAATTACCGGGAGTCAGAGGGCTGTTACAGGTACCTGTATACTGCGGGACGCCGCAGCAAGGAAGCTGAGATTATACCCACGCACTGGATGTAAGGTAAAGCCGGAATACCTGGTGGTGGCTAACGCAGATCTAATGATGTGTGGAGACTCGGCTAAAGAATATGCAGTTGTGACATGCTGATTGGGCCTGGTGCCGATACGAGCAGCGAACTTATTCACACACGGAGGACATGAACTGTGCTCATTAGAACCTAGGAGCGCTGTCTTGTGGACTTTTTACCATGTGCCATAATTTTGAAAATCTATGGTGATCCTTTGGAGATAAGACTATCACTGTATCACAACAGAGATACTCCTTGGAAATTATATAAAGCACATTAGCCTCTATACGTCTCTAAAATTAGGATTGGCCAATCCAATTGAAGATGAATGGGGCGTGATTGATTGTGTGTTCTGTATTGCTATAGGAGTGCTCCTATGTATGTCCGGTGCGGGCTATTGGGGTTTTAAAGGGAGGGGGTGTGGGATGGAATTGGGCTGTCTTATCTTTTTGATACAATAAAATGTCTTTATAGCTATTGAGTGGCGGTCCTTGAATTTTAGGTTGAGAGCATTGTCGTATGGACCTGCCTTCCCCCATATGATGTGGGGTATGCTTATATGATTTACAAGGATTTGTGCACCGGAGCAATTGTTTTTGTAAATAGTGGTACACCGCTCGCTCAGCCACACTATATAGCATTCTGTTTACTGTTCTGTGTCTGCTGGGAATAGTGGTACACCGCTCGCTCATCCACACTATATAGCATTCTGTTCACTGTTCTGTGTCTGCTGGGAATAGTGGTACACCGCTCGCTCAGCCACACTATATAGCATTCTGTTCACTGTTCTGTGTCTGCTGGGAATAGTGGTACACCGCTCGCTCAGCCACACTATATAGCATTCTGTTCACTGTTCTGTGTCTGCTGGGAATAGTGGTACACCGCTCGCTCAGCCACACTATATAGCATTCTGTTTACTGTTCTGTGTCTGCTGGGAATAGTGGTACACCGCTCGCTCAGCCACACTATATAGCATTCTGTTTACTGTTCTGTGTCTGCTGGGAATAGTGGTACACCGCTCGCTCAGCCACACTATATAGCATTCTGTTTACTGTTCTGTGTCTGCTGGGAACAGTAGTACACCGCTCGCTCAGCCAGAGTATATAGCATTGTGTTTACTGCCACTCTGTGTACACCGCTCAGCCAGACTATATACCATTGTTTACTGACACTCTGTGTACACCGCTCAGCCAGACTATATACCATTGTTTACTGACACTCTGTGTACACCGCTCAGCCAGACTATATACCATTGTTTACTGCCACTCTGATTCTGCTGGGAACAGTAGTACACCGCTCACTCAGCCAGACTATATAGCATTGTGTTTACTGCCACTCTGTGTACACCGCTCAGCCAGACTATATACCATTGTTTACTGACACTCTGTGTACACCGCTCAGCCAGACTATATACCATTGTTTACTGAAACTCTGTGTACACCGCTCAGCCAGACTATATACCATTGTTTACTGCCACTCTGATTCTGCTGGGAACAGTAGTACACCGCTCGCTCAGCCAGACTATATACCATTGTTTACTGACACTATATAGCAGACTATATAGCATTGTGTGTACACCGCTCAGCCAGACTATATACCATTGTTTACTGACACTCTGTGTACACCGCTCAGCCAGACTATATACCATTGTTTACTGCCACTCTGATTCTGCTGGGAACAGTAGTACACCGCTCGCTCAGCCAGACTATATACCATTGTTTACTGACACTCTGTGTACACCGCTCAGCCAGACTATATACCATTGTTTACTGCCACTCTGATTCTGCTGGGAACAGTAGTACACCGCTCGCTCAGCCAGACTATATACCATTGTTTACTGACACTATATAGCAGACTATATAGCATTGTGTGTACACCGCTCAGCCAGACTATATACCATTGTTTACTGACACTCTGTGTACACCGCTCAGCCAGACTATATACCATTGTTTACTGCCACTCTGATTCTGCTGGGAACAGTAGTACACCGCTCGCTCAGCCAGACTATATACCATTGTTTACTGACACTCTGTGTACACCGCTCAGCCAGACTATATACCATTGTTTACTGTCACTCTGATTCTGCTGGGAACAGTAGTACACCGCTCGCTCAGCCAGACTATATAGCATTGTGTTTACTGCCACTCTGTGTACACCGCTCAGCCACACTATATAGCATTGCGTACTCTGCCAGTCAGTGTGTATATTGCTGGGATCAGTAATACTCCACTCACCGTCAACCACTATATGAGCTCAACATGAGTTCCCCAGAGACCTCCGCTGTGAGCAGCACTCCCAACAACAGCAACAGCCAACGCCCCACGCAAGCTATAACATCCACCCCAGCAGCCAGTGGTCAGCAGCAGCCCTCCCCGGAGGAGAACGTTGTGTCCATCAGTCCGTCGCCAGAGCGATTAATGAGGGCTGCCATTGAGGAGATGATGGGGCCTGATGTGGAGGAGGAGGTCTGGCTCAGGCCAGCATCCCAAGTTAATGTTGAGGACGATGAGGGGTCTGTGTCTGGGGATGTTGGGGTGGCAGAGGTGGTGGGTGGGTCAGACTCAGGAGAAGAGTTGTATGATGAGGATGATGATCGGGACCATCTGTATGTGCCTCAGAGTCCGACCCCGGAAAACATGTTGTATCGTGTGTTTAGGTACTAAAATCTGCGTTCCCTCCCAGTAGTGTTGGGCGAACAGTGTTTGCCACTGTTCGGGTTCTGCAGAACATCACCCTGTTCGGGGTGACTATATAGCAGACTATATAGCATTGTGTTTAATGCCACTCTGTGTACACGGCTCAGCCACACTATATAGCATTGTGTTTACTTCCACTCTGTGTCTGCTGGGAACAGTAGTACACCGCTCACCCGCCACTGTATAGCATTGTGCTCTGTGTCACTGCTGACAATAGTGGTACACCGCTCACCCACCACTGTATAGCATTTCTGTACTGCCACTGTACTGCTGCCAGTCAGCGTGTACTTTAAGGATAAGTGAAATGAGGAAGAAATCCGGTGAAAGAGGGAGGGGCAAGGGAAGAGGTGTTTCCCCTGACGGTTCACGTACAGGCCACAGGGGAGCACCCAAGAAAACCCACTCAATACTGCCCATGTTGTCCAGGACAACAACCCTCACAGATCCAAAAGAACAGGACCAGATAATTACTTGGATGACCTCTCAAGCGTCCAGCAGTGGGTTAAGCAGCACCAGCACATCACGCACGAGGTCCGAGTCCTCAGCCAGTTAAAGTCTGGGCTTTCTTTGAAGACTGCACTGAGGATGTTACCATGGCGATTTGCAAGGTGTGCAAGACCCGCCTGAGCAGGGGGAAAAGTATTAACAACCTCTCCACCACCAGCATGAGCCGCCACATTCTATCCAAACATCCCACTCTGTGGGCAAACGCGGCAGGACAGGGTACCACCAGCAACACTGCCTCCCTTGGGTTATCCAGACTCACCACCAGACCCGCCTCAGCAGCAGCAGTAGCCCAGCCATTGCGTGGTTCACAACATTCACAAACATCAGACGATGCTGACACTGTCACTTTCCGGACTAGTGCTCTTGAGGTCTCCCAGTGTTCATCAAACACAACAACCAACAGCCCTTCGGTGTGCAGCGCTACGGTTGAGTTGTCTGTCTCTGAGATGTTTGAGCACAAGAGGAAATTGCCAGCAAATGACCCCCGGGCCGTGGCAGTAACAGCCAGCCAGCATAGCCAAGCTTCTGGCCTGCGAAATGCTGCCATATCGAGTGGTGGAGACAAACAGCTTCAAGGGCATGATGTCAGTGGCCATCCCACGTTACGTGGTTCCCAGCCGCTACCACTTTGCGCGCTCTGCAGTGCCTGAGTTGCATGAGCACGTGGTCAGCTAAATAACCCGAAGCTTGAAGAATGCCATTGCCTGCAAGGTTCACCTCACCACTGACACCTGGACGAGTGCGTTCGGCCAGGGTCGATACATCTCCCTTACCGCGCACTGGGTGAACCTTGTGGAGCCTGGCAGCGATTCCTCACCTGCTACGGCGCGGGTGTTGCCCACGCCGCAAACAGCTGGATAACAACAGCAGCACCTACCTCTCTGACTCCTTCTCCTCCAACGCATCTCAAAGCTGTACCTCATCCGGAAATGCTAACCCAGCACCAGCAGCAGTAGGATCGTGGAAGCAGTGCAGCACAGCTGTTGGCATGCGTCAGCAAGCGTTGCTGAAGCTGATCTGCCTTGGGGATAAGCAGCACACAGGGGAGGAAATTTGGAGGGGAATAAAGGAACAGACGGATTTGTGGCTGGCACCGCTGGACCTGAAACCGGGCATGAAGCTAGACACCTGGCACGAACTGGCAATGTACGCAATAGAGGTGCTGGCTTGCCCGGCAGCCAGCGTTATGTCGGAACGCTGTTTCAGTGCTGCCGGAGGCATCATCACAGATCGGCGTATCCGCCTCTCCACAGAAAATGCAGACCGTCTGACTCAAATTAAAATGAATCAATCCTGGATTGGAAACGACTACGCAACACTCCTGGACCCCAACCAAGTAACATGACCGATGAACATCTGGGATGGTTTAGCGTTTCCGGTCCCTGTTTATTGAACCTCTCATCTGTATTACATTTATGACTGCATGGCGGCAAAAAGCATTGCTGCTATATCCGCACGCTTTTTGTCCTCATGCAAGGCCTGGGTTGTTGTGTCTCACAAAGCGTGGCCTTCTCCTCCTGCGCCTCCTCCTGTTCCATCACGTGTGCTGCTGCTGCTGCTGGGTTACCGTTGCCGGTCCCTGTTTATGGAACCTCTTATCTTTATTACATTTATGACTACATGGCGGTACAAAGCATGCTATCCGCACGCTTTTTGTCCTCATGCAAGGCCTGGGTTGTTGTGTCTCACAAAGCGTGGCCTTCTCCTCCTGCGCCTCCTCCTGTTCCATCACGTGTGCTGCTGCTGCTGCTGCTGCTGCTGGGTTACCGTTGCCGGTCCCTGTTTATGGAACCTCTTATCTTTATTACATTTATGACTACATGGCGGTACAAAGCATGCTATCCGCACGCTTTTTGTCCTCATGCAAGGCCTGGGGTGTTGTGTCTCACAAAGCGTGGCCTTCTCCTCCTGCGCCTCCTCCTGTTCCATCACGTGTGCTGCTGCTGCTGCTGCTGCTGCTGGGTTACCGTTGCCGGTCCCTGTTTATGGAACCTCTTATCTTTATTACATTTATGACTACATGGCGGTACAAAGCATGCTATCCGCACGCTTTTTGTCCTCATGCAAGGCCTGGGTTGTTGTGTCTCACAAAGCGTGGCCTTCTCCTCCTGCGCCTCCTCCTGTTCCATCACGTGTGCTGCTGCTGCTGCTGCTGCTGGGTTAGCGTTGCCGCGTGGTCCCTGTTTATTGAACCTCTTATCTTTATTACATTTATGACTACATGGCGGTACAAAGCATGCTATCCGCACGCTTTTTGTCCTCATGCAAGGCCTGGGTTGTTGTGTCTCACAAAGCGTGGCCTTCTCCTCCTGCGCCTCCTCCTGTTCCATCACGTGTGCTGCTGCTGGGTTAGCGTTGCCGCGTGGTCCCTGTTTATTGAACCACTTATCTTTATTACATTTATGACTGCATGGTGGTACAAAGCATGCTATCCGCACGCTTCTTGTCCTCATGCAAGGCCTGGGTTGTTGTGTCTCAAAGCGTGGCCTTCTCCTCCTGCGCCACCCTCCTCCTGTTCCATCACGTGTGCTGCTGCTGGGTTAGCATTACCGGTCCCTTTTCCTGGAACCTCTTATATGTATTACATTTATGACTGCATGCCGACAAAAAGCATGTTACCTGTGCAAAGAAAACAGACATTTCCCGCATTTAAAAGACAGTTTTCCCTTCGAAACTTTAAAATCGATTTTCTCAAAAACTATAAGCTCTTTTTGCTAAATTTTTTTTTCCTCTTGTACCCACTCCCAAGGTGCACATACCCTGTAAATTTGGGGTATGTAGCATGTAAGGAGGCTTTACAAACCACAAAAGTTCGGGTCCCCATTGACTTCCATTATGTTCGGAGTTCGGGTCGAACACCCGAACATCGCGGCCATGTTCGGCCTGTTCGGCCCGAACCCGAACATCTAGATGTTCGCCCAACACTACCCAATAATAGGAAACAGATACAGTGGAAGGGCCAGGAATAGTGGTTGATTTACACCCTGAAAGTACCAATAGTAAGGAGGAACAAGAACTGAGTCATTAATTTATCCTACGTAGTGCTGTCAAAGGACTGCCTTAGTGTGAGGATCCGGTTGGCTGCCTGCGCAGGCAGGCAGGCAGGCAGCCTTTTGACCACTGTTCAAGTCTGCATTCTGCAGGTCTCTAGAAGAGAGACCTTTTGTCAGTATTGCAGCTTGCTGCTGACGATTGGATACACTCGTTATGCAAATCCCCTACCTGCTTCCTTTGATGACTGGCAATATAAAGAGCTATGTTTCCCAGAGTCCTTTGCTGGTCATAAGGGTTAGTTCCTGTGAAACACTTGGTGGAGTGTCAGCCTTGCTCATCGTTGAAGAATAGCTTAGAGTAATTCCTGGAACTGCACTAGGCAGTTTCCCTAGTGCAGTTAGGATTGCATATCTGTTTTGTTTGTCTGTTGCGATTGTCCTGTCCCAGCGGTGGTCGACAGGAAATCGTTCTGTGTGTCTGGGTGCTAACCGGAACATCGGTTGTTACTGGTAGCCCCTTCTGATCTGTCTTGCCTGAATCGCACTCGCCTTGCGCTAGTGCTGTGGATCCTTCTGGTCTGCTACTCTCTTGCTGTACTTGGATCGCACTCCACTTGCGCTAGTGCTGTGGATCCTTCTGTCCTGTCTTCCTGGATCACACTAGCCTCTTGCGCTAGTGCTGTGGATCCTATCTCTGACTTGTTCCGGTTTTCGTGTATCTGTCTTGTCTGCTACGAACGCTTGCTGGAGGCTCGGTGAGGTAACCGTTAAGCAAGCGCTCGCGTCCTCTGTTTCATGTTTGTCTGTTGGTGGTTAGTTAGGCGTGCTTGTCTCTGTTGTGCTTATCACGCGGAGACCGCGCATAAACGCGTGCACTGTTGCGAATGAGTGCGGTGTTCGCGTTTAGCTAGCGTTTGTTATTTTCCTTATCTTCTCATTGTATGATTTGCTGTGCCTTTGCTACTCTCGTGCTCTGCCTTGCTGTAGCCTTGTGTCACCTCTGGCAATCGCCTCTCTCGCGATTGCGTTTCTACTTCATACCTGCTGTTGTGTATGCACCGTCGTGGGTTGGCGACTAGTTTGGTGCACACACATACAATCTGTCCCTGTGCTCATTCTCTTTCGCAATCGCTTCTCTTGCGATTGCGTTCTTACTTGGTTTCCTTTGTTGTATGTCCGCCGTCGCAGGGTGGCGGCTAGATTGGGGGTCATACATACATTCCTCATCTGTGCTTATTCAGTCTTGTGTCGCTGTTAGCAATCGCCATCTCTGGCGATTGCCTTCTCTCATGTTCTTCATGGTTGTGTGTGCAGTGTCGCGGGTTGGCGACTAGATTGGTGCACACACATACCCTCTGTCGCTTTGCTCTCTCTCCTTCAGGGCTATCTTGCCCTGCGTTTCTTCCCTTCATGCAATTCCTGTCTTGCATCTGTGGCAGGGCAGAGGAGCTGTTCCTCTGCACTCCACAACTCCACCTGCTGACAGGAATTTCCCTCTACAGGTGTGTTGCACCTTTTGCTGGGTTCCCTCAAATTACACGCTTGTGGAGGATTTCCGCAGTGTCAGCGCACGTCTTGTGCGCTGATCACGGAGAGAATGCCACAATCGTTACACTTAGCTTACATTATTATCTAAAGGACTGAATTACTGCATTACAAGTGATTTTGACATGTGTCGGTTTGAAGTAGATCTTTTGGAAGCCATTAAGAAAATAAATGTGCACAAATTCTTTAAGAGCAAAAATGAATCGAATATGGTGAATCCAAGTGTGGGTCTATTGGGTTTCAGCACCAGTGCCGCTTTTGATGCCAAACATGAGGAAACATTGGGGTTCTTAAGAGAGCTCCTTGAAGAAGGAGAGGGTCAAAAAAGAAAGGGGGAGGGAGAGGAAAGGAGTACAGACAGGGGACCTAGATCCTTTTGTAGGTCAACCTTTAATCCGCCAATTACCCCAGGAAGCCCTATAGATATATTCCATAAATGGATTCTTAATAAAATTAAGTCCTGTATCTATTCCAAAGACTCAATGAATATTACAGAAGGCGAGAGAAGGGCATTTGGTTGGCTGAAATCCAGGACCGACGTTATTTGTAAGCCTGCCGATAAGGGGGGAGACCTAGTCATCCTTTCTAGGGAGATGTATCTAGAAGAGGCATATCGCCAATTGGGAGATGCATCTACCTATATGGAGCTAAAATCTAGTCCAATAGAAAAATATAAGGGCAAGCTAAGGAGGCTACTTAAAAGGGGGTGGAGTCAGGATTCCTAAGCCGTAAGCTAGGCGAAGAATTGTTTGTGGAAAAAAACAGATTCCCCCTTTGGTACTATCTGCCGAAGATGCACAAAACATTGAAAACCCACCGGGGAGGCCGCTTGTCTCCGGGGTGGGTTCTCTAACAGAGGTACTGTCGAGATACTTGGATTATAGGTTAAGACCATGTCTCAGGATGGTTAAATCATTGGTGCAGGACACTGTTGACATTTTGAATGTCCTTGAAAACTTTGAGTGGAAGGAAAACTATCATCTGGCCACAATTGATGTGGTCAGCTTGTATAGTAGTATTCCACATGCAGCGGGTCTGCTGGCACTAGGTTGTGTTTTGGAAAAATATGGTAAAAGTGATGAGTTCTCTGATTTCCTATGTGAATGTTTGCAGTTTATCTTGGAACAGAATTCCTTTATTTTTAACAATAGATGGTATAAGCAAGTGTCAGGGACAGCCATGGGGACTCCAGTGGCCCCAACCTATTCCAATCTCTTTCTGTCAGTATGGGAAAATGAGACCATTCGGTCCCCCATTAACCTTTAAACAAATTGAAGTTGTGGCGTTTATACGTGGATGAGGTCCTTGTAGTCTGGGATGGTGACAGCGAGGAGTTTGCTCAATATATGGAGATGATTAATTCCAACCAAATTAATATGAGTTTCACATCTCACTTTGGGGACAGGAAAGTTGAGTACCTAGATCTCAAGGTGGTGATTGAGAACCAGGCGGTTATTACCAAAGGTTATAGGAAGGAAACCGCCGCTAATAGCTTGCTCTATTCAGCTAGTTACCATCCTGTGAGGAAACACGGAAAAGCCGCCGTCTCTCAAGGTGAGGCTGCATTGAGAACGGCGGAATCCGCATTGGAGGCGGCCCCCGCAAGCGGTTCACAAGATACATTGCAAGACAGTACTGGTGTGGCTGGGACTGATAGTCCACCAAGATTCAGAGTGACACGCGCGCGCGCACAGAGGCTGAGTTTAAATAACAGCCAGAAGTGAGTCAGCTGACCAGGCAGGTCAGCTGACATTTTCCACAACTCTCATTGGTCCAGCAATTAGGTAGGCCCTGGAAAGGTCCTTGTGTATATATACTGCTGGCTGTTCACTTGCTCCTTGTCTGGCGTTGCGATCACATACGTAGGAGCACCCAGATCCGTAGTCAGATCCGCAAGTGTGCCGGGACCAGCTGGAGCTGTAATCCTACACTTAGCTAGATTCTGTTGATAGCTAAAGTACTAGTTTGATTGTGATTATCTGTTATGACCTTTGCCTGCCTTGACTATCCCCTTGAACTCTGATCTTGTACCTCGATACTTCTGATACTCTGTTGCCGAACCCCGGCTCGTACCTAGACTCCGCTTCTGCCTCCTGATTCTGTACCTCGCTATATCTGATTCCCCGTTGCCGAACCCTGCCTGTTCTTAGACTCCGCCTTTGTCTTCTGATCTTGTACTGTATCTGTCCGTGTGTGTACTACCTGGCTTGTCCGACCTTCGAGAACCGACCTTACCGTTAGAGGCAGTTCCTCGCTCTGTTAGCGACCCTTCCTCCTGAGGGTCACTTTCAGACAATCCTTCCTACTGTCAGTCTGACTCCTCCCGTCTTGGAGAGCTCAGGTCTGCGGAAGGAATCTGTGCAGTACGCCTTGCTGCACTGAGGCTTTGTCCTCTAAGTATTACTGTTACACCAAACACTACATTCTACTCAGGTGAACAGAGGTTAGCTTGTATATCGGATTATCGGTGATACTGCAGATCACTTATAATCTGGTATACAACTGTATTCCCAGTGATACTGCAGATCACCGGTAATCAGATTCTCTCTGTGCTTCACCGATCGTTACAGAACGCCAGACCACTAAACAGATGGACGCACGCGCTGACCCTCTGTCTGTGCTTGCCACTTCGGTGGATACTATCCATCAAGCACTGGGTCAGCACAAAGCTTTAATTGATGCCCTAACAGGCTCTGTGCGAACCCTTCAGACGTCAGTTGATTCGGTGCGATCCCCTCCTAGTGATGACATACGGATGCCCGTACCAGACAAATTTTCCGGCCACAAGTCTGACTTCCGGAATTTTAAGAGTAGAGTGTTATCTTACTTCGAGTTGAGACCCCGATCCTCGGGGACTGAGACCCAACGGGTCATTTTTATGAAAACATTGTTAACTGGTGATTCCCAGACCTGGGCATACAATCTGATATACGACGACCCTGACCTTGCGGCAACCTCTGAGCGGAAGCTCAAACTTTTGCGACAAGGCAGAGGCTCAGTCGAGGATTACGCGGCGGAATTTCGTAGATGGTCAGTCACCGCCAGATTTGATAATTTTGCCCTGATGGATTACTTCTTGTCTGGGTTATCGGAGGAGGTCTCCGATCTAATGTTAACCTTACCCGAGCCCAAGACAGTCGATGAGGCCATCACATCGGCCATTCGAGTCGACCGTCGATTACGCCATCAGAGGCAGATTCGGGGCAGTCACCGTGTCAGGGTGACATCTTATGCGGCATGCTCCGCTGCACCCCTAGTAACGCCATCTCTGTCTGTCTCACCCTCTCCGGCCTTGCCTCCACCCAAACCAATGCAGATTGGTCGATCGAAACTGACCCAGATGGAGGGAAGGCGGAGAATGACGGAACAACTGTGCTTATACTGTGCAGAAGCAGGGCATAGGGTGCGAAACTGCCCGAACAAGTCGGGAAACGAGTTTTCCTAGGAGTAGTGGGGGGTGACACCCTAGGCACACAATTTTCACCCCTTAAAGAAAAGAAATTACTTCTCCCCTGTACGATTACATGGGAGAATAAGTCTGTGGCCACTGAGGCTTTTATTGATTCTGGCTCAGCGGCCAATTTTATGAACTTTGAGTTTGCTCAGGAGTTGGGTATTCCCCTCACCCCTGTGAGACCCCCCATTCAGGTCACGGCAGTAGACGATTCCCCTCTGCAACGGAATCGTGCTCTGTCACAGACTCCGGAGGTGAAGGTCACCATAGGGGAACTGCATGGGGAACAATTATCTTTTTTTGCATTGCACATGTCAACCTACACTATTATCCTAGGCATGCCGTGGTTGCAAGTCCATTCACCTCAAATAGACTGTGCCACGGGTCAGTTAACTACTTGGTCACCTCGTTGTTTTCAACGGTGTTTGGGAAAGTTGATCTTGGCGCAAACCAGAATTCAGGTGGGAGGGGTACCAGACCAGTACTCTGAATATTCCGACGTGTTCTGTCCCAAGGCAGCAGACAAATTACCCCCACATCGCCCTTTCGATTGTCCCATTGATCTCCGTTCAGGTTGTGTACCCCCCCGGGGTCATTTGTACAATCTGTCGGGGCCCGAAAAATTAGCCATGCAGCATTACATCCATGAAAATTTGGCCAAGGGTTTCATTCGCCCGTCCCGGTCGCCTGCTGGAGCAGGTTTCTTTTTTGTTAAAAAGAAAGACGGAGGTCTGCGACCCTGCATCGACTATCGCGGCCTTAACAAAATTACAGTAAAAAATCGCTATCCGTTGCCACTGATAGACGACTTGTTCACACAGATTACAGACGCTAAGATCTTTTCTAAGCTTGATTTGCGGGGTGCGTACAACCTGATACGCATAAGAAAGGGCGATGAGTGGAAGACGGCCTTTAATACACCAGACGGGCATTATGAGTACCTGGTGATGCCCTTCGGGCTATGTAATGCTCCGGCCGTTTTCCAGGAACTCATTAACGAGGTATTCAGGGAGGTGTTGGGGAGATTTGTTTTAGTCTATCTAGATGATATCCTTATCTTCTCCAACAACCTCTCTGAACATAGAAACCATGTGAGGTTTGTTTTGAATCAGTTAAGGCAGAACTCTTTATACGCAAAGCTTGAAAAATGCATCTTTGAAGTAACATCTGTCGCGTTCTTGGGGTACATAATTTCCACCACGGGCCTATCTATGGATCCTGCCAAGGTCTCCGCTGTTCTGGAGTGGCCGCAGCCGGTTGGGTTGAAGTCCCTTCAGCGCTTTCTTGGCTTCGCCAACTATTATAGAAGGTTTATAAAGGGGTACTTCACGGTCATTTCTCCCCTTACCAGTCTCACTAAGAAAGGGGCAGATACCACTCACTGGTCTCCTGAGGCTTTACATGCTTTTGCCACCCTGAAGGGCCTATTCTGTTCAGCACCCATCCTCAGACATGTGGATACGTCTTTCCCGTTCATTGTGGAGGTGGATGCCTCGGAGGTTGGGGTGGGGGCTCAGCGGTCAGGCTTGCAGGGTAGAATGCACCCGTGTGCCTACTTCTCTCGCAGGTTCTCCCCTGCAGAGAGGAATTACGATATTGGCAACAGGGAGCTCCTGGCCATTAAATTGGCTTTCGAGGAATGGCGACATTGGTTAGAGGGAGCTGAGCATACCATCACGGTTTACACCGATCACAAAAACTTAGAGTACATCGAGGGGGCTAAGAGGTTGAGCCCTCGTCAGGCTCGATGGTCGTTATTCTTCTCCAGGTTCAGTTTCATTATCACGTACACCCCGGGGAGCAAGAATGTTAAGGCGAATGCTTTATCCAGATGCTTCGAGTCAGAGACAGCACATCCCTCCGTTCCAGAGACCATTATTCCCCAGAGGTTGATACTGGCAGCCACTGGAACTTGGGAGGATTGGAGGGAGACGTTGATTCCCTTTCAGCAGGACATCCCGGAAGGGAAGCCCGCAGGGGTTCTGTTCGTTCCTCTGCCATTTCGCCTCCAGGTTCTAGAGATGTTCCATGCGCATAAGAATGCAGGGCATCCTGGGGCATCTAGAACACAGGATCTGGTAGCCAGATGCGCCTGGTGGCCTTCCTTGGCAGCGGATTGCAAGGAATACGTGAAGGAGTGTGTGATATGTGCCAAGAGTAAACCCTCCCGGCTGGCACCTGTCGGTACCTTGCAGCCTTTGCCCACCCCGAGTGAGCCGTGGACCCACCTGTCCATGGATTTTGTGGGTGAGCTTCCCAGATCTGAAGGTATGGCGGTCATTTGGGTGGTAGTCGACCGCTTTAGCAAAATGGCCCATTTTGTGCCTTTGAAAGGACTCCCCTCGGCTCAGGAATTGGCCGAGTTGTTCATCACTCATGTCTTCCGATTACACGGCATTCCCGAAGACATAGTCTCAGACAGGGGAGTCCAATTTGTCTCACGATTTTGGAAAGCTTTTTGCCAGCTCATGGGCATAAAGCTGTCTTTCTCATCTGGCTATCAGCCACAGACCAATGGCCAGACTGAGAGGATAAATCAGTCTTTAGAACAGTTTTTAAGGTGTTATGTGGCAGAGGCGCAAGACGATTGGGTCAGATTCCTTAATTTAAAAAACTCGTCCTCCGGATTTTCCCCTTTTCAGGTAGTGACGGGGAGATCACCCAAATTTTCCCCATTACCTATAGCCTCCACTCCGTTCCCAGCCCTGGAGGCCTGGCAAAGGGCATTTAAGGACCTTTGGGGGACGGTAAGAAGTAACCTGGAGAAGGCCTTTCTGAGTCAGAAGGGTCAAGCCGACAAGAGACGGTCGTTGGAGTGGAGGTTCCGACCAGGAGACTTGGTCTGGGTGTCCACACGTCACTTGACCCTAAGACAACCTTCTAATAAGCTTGGTCCCAGGTTTGTGGGTCCATTCCCGGTAGCCAAGAAAATCAACGATGTTACTTATACCGTCGATCTTCCCACTAGCATGCGGGGGGTAAGGTCCTTCCACGTATCCCTTCTTAAACCAGCAGTCCAGGTGGGTCCCACTCCTCCTCCTCCTGTGTTGGTAGATGCCCAACCCGAATATGAGGTGGAAAAGATTCTAGATTCACGCACTGTACAAAACTCGGTACAATATCTCGTACACTGGAAAGGGTACGGCATTGAGGAGAGGCAATGGGTACCGGGGACGCGCATGCATGCAGACGAATTAAGGAGGGAATTTCATGCCTTACATCCCGAGAAACCTGGTGGGAGTTGTCCGGAGTCCACTCCTCGGGGGGGGGGGGGGGTACTGTGAGGAAACGCGGAAAAGCCGCCGTCTCTCAAGGTGAGGCGGCTGTTTCCGCGTCCAACAGGGTGTCACAACGCGGAAAAACCGCCGCATGCCGCTTAGGCAGAGCGGCGGAATCCGCATTGGGAACGGCGGAATCCACATTGGGAACGGCGGAATCTGCATTGAGAACGGCGGAATCTGCATTGGAGGCTGCCCCCGCAAGCGGTTCACAAGATACATTGCAAGACAGTACTGGTGTGGCTGGGACTGATAGTCCACCAAGATTCAGAGTGACACGCGCGCGCGCACAGAGGCTGAGTTTAAATAACAGCCAGAAGTGAGTCAGCTGACCAGGCGGGTCAGCTGACATTTTCCACAACTCTCATTGGTCCAGCAATTAGGGAGGTCCTGGAAAGGTCCTTGTGTATATATACTGCTGGCTGTTCACTTGCTCCTTGTCTGGCGTTGCGATCACATACGTGGGAGCACCCAGATCCGTAGTCAGATCCGCAAGTGTGCCGGGACCAGCTGGAGCTGTAATCCTACACTTAGCTAGATTCTGTTGATAGCTAAAGTACTAGTTTGATTGTGATTATCTGTTATGACCTTTGCCTGCCTTGACTATCCCCTTGAACTCTGATCTTGTACCTCGATACTTCTGATACTCTGTTGCCGAACCCCGGCTCGTACCTAGACTCCGCTTCTGCCTCCTGATTCTGTACCTCGATATATCTGATTCCCCGTTGCCGAACCCTGCCTGTACTTAGACTCCGCCTTTGTCTTCTGATCTTGTACTGTATCTGTCCGTGTGTGTACTACCTGGCTTGTCCGACCTCGAGAACCGACCTTACCGTTAGAGGCAGTTCCTCGCACTGTTAGCGACCCTTCCTCCTGACGGTCACTTTCAGACAATCCTTCCTACTGTCAGTCTGACTCCTCCCGTCTTGGAGAGCTCAGGTCTGCGGAAGGAATCTGTGCAGTACGCCTTGCTGCACTGAGGCTTTGTCCTCTAAGTATTACTGTTACACCAAACACTACACTCTACTCAGGTGAACAGAGGTTAGCTTGTATATCGGATTATCGGTGATACTGCAGATCACTTATAATCTGGTATACATCTGTATTCCCAGTGATACTGCAGATCACCGGTAATCAGATTCTCTCTGTGCTTCACTGATCGTTACACATCCCAGACAGGTCAAGGACGCCAACCCGTATGGCAAATGCCTGCGCCTCAGGAGAAACCATAAGAGTGAGGTAAATTTTGAGACTCGGGTGAGTTAATTATGCGAACGCCTTATGAATAGAGGGTACAAGTCAGAACTGGTTCTTGGGGTCCTAGCTAGAGCCCGGGAGGTTCCAAGAGAGCAGTTGCTCACCAGGAAAAATCGGTCACGTCCAAAAGTAAATCGGTGTAATTTTGTGTTTGATTACTCACCCCTTTCTAAAAAGATTTGACAGGCCATCCAAAACCAATGGCAAATTTTAAAGATGGATAGTAGTTTGAAAGATATAACTATCTTACCCCCTAGGGTGAGTTTTAGAAGTAACTAACAATCATACCTTATTAGATTATTAGATAATTTATGATGGATTTTTGATCACCTACTGTTGCACAAATGGGGTTTGATTTGTAAATAACTGATTTATTTGTAAATAACTGGCTGTGATGTTGATCTATTCCTAGCACCTCTTAGTCTTGTTTTTTATGTTTGTTTTTTATAGAGTTCTCCTTGTTCAATTGCCTGATGAAGCGGGATGCTTGGCCCGTGAAACGCGTTGCAGCATTTTTTGGAGAGTTGTAAAATAAAATGTTTTGGCCATAAACGGTTTATACTGCTTGGTCATTTATGTACCTGAGGGAAGTGAATCCACCCATTTCCTTCCTTTTAGACTGCTTTTAATATATTTTACCCTACTTTGGCGCCTCTGTTACTACTTTTTGCATTATCTAAGTCCACCCTTGGTGGAGGGGTGCATCCCCATTCCTTTTCCTATCTACAGAGAGCGACTTTTTAGCCTGAGTGGGGTCAGGTGATAATTCTCCCCACCTGCTTTTTCAGTGGTCGCCTGTTTGGTGACCTAGACTTGTGAGTATATTTTCATTATCCTTAAACTTATCCAAAATCTGCAGTAAATACTACACCAGATTTGGCTCTCGGCAGGGATGCTCAGCAGAGCTCGAATATTCGAGTAGCTCGAATAATCGAGCTCTTTTTCAGCTATTCGAGCTCGGTATTCAAGCTCGAATAGCTGCAGCTATTCGAACGGGCTATTCGAGTGAACTCGAATAGCCCATTCACTATTCGCGCTATTCGAGCAAACAGCGGTAGTCGAGCTGGAATACCGAGCTCGAATAGCGTCATAGCCCAGATTGATGTCCTTAGAGCCAATCAGAGGGCTCCCAGGCCCTCTGACGGCAGCCAATCACAGAGGGGGACCCTGGCCAGCCCCTACCCTATAAATAGCGGCCGCCATGTTAGGTTTTTCCGTCCTTGCTTGAGACTTGTACAGAGAGAGATCTGCTCCTTTGTGCTTTGGCTTAGCAAGTGCTCTATTGTGGTCAATCACCTAGCGTTTTTGCTCACATACACCTGCTATACGCACCTATATTGTTGTTAGCTAGATAGAGATAGTATTTGAGTTAGTAGCTTGTGTGTTACATAGAGACAGCTGCTGCTGCAGGAAAGCTTACAGGGCCTTGCCTGTGTGGGCAGCTGTCATCCTGTCCTCTGTTTATTTCTCATCTATACCTATGTTTGTGCTGTGTATTCTACCCTGTCTTGTCCTTTACTACTGATTATTGTATTTTGTAGTTGTACTGTACTAGGGACACTCACTGTCACTGTTCATAGCTCCTGCGTGTGTGTGTGTATGCACTGTCTGTAGTGTACAGTACAGCAGCTGCGTCAGTGGCTAACATTCCGCCTATAGCCACTGGCCGTGGACGCCTTGGGCGCCCAGCAGGACCATCTGCAACTCACGCTGCAGAGACACAGCAGCAGCAGCATGTAGTACCTGCTCCTATTTTCCTCCAGCCGGGTTGGAAACGTCCCATTGAGGAAAAGGATGCAGCCACTGTGATGCAACTGATGACGGAGGATGAGCAGCCCGCCATCAGCTCTGCATCCGAGGCCTCCACCCTCACCACCACCACCACCACCCCTGTTCGCAGCAGCCGCCCAGCAGGGCCTGGGGAGGAGGAGGAGGCCAGTTCACCGTCACAAGTTGGCGACCTGTCATTCAGCAGTATTTTGACCCCAGGCATCATCAGGGAATTGTCTGCTGTTGTTGGCGATTTTGAGGAGGAGATGCTGATGGGCACTTTGGGGGAGGAGGGATTGGACAGCAAGACTGTGGCGACAGTCAAGCAGCCCATCCATGCATCAGGAGAGGAGTTTGGGGGGTCATCATCCCAGCAGGACATGTTTCAGGAGGGGGAGGATGATGATGATGACAGGGTGACGGGCAAAGACTAGGTGCCACCAGCTCCTGGGGATGTCATCATCAGCAGCTCTGAGGAGGAGGAGGAGGATGCGCTTGTGGGCCTTGCAAGGAGGCGCATCATTGCAAGCATTGGCAGCAGTAGGCAGGTCCCACAGCCAGCTGGTGTCTCAGGCTCAGCAGCAGCATCTGCCAGTACCACCACCAGCCGCACCCAAGCCCCCCCCCCCCCCAACCACCACAGGGAGACAGGCAGCAGCTGCTCCAGTCTGTAGGGGGGCTTTCACATCACCAATCTGGCAATTTTTCAACATGCCCACAGTTGACAGCAAGTACGCGACTTGCAACCACTGTCAGCGGAAGCTGAGCAGAGGTGCAGACCCCTTAAAGTACAGCACCACCTCTCTTCTGAACCATCTTGCTGCTAAACATTACCACCAGCATGAGGAGTTCAAGAGGCTGAAGGCATCTGGCGCTGGCAGTGGCACCACACCCACCACTGCACAGCCTTCAGCAGCAGCAGCAGCAACAGCAGCCACCTGCCCTCCTGCTCCTCCAGCACCACCAGCAGGAGTGCGGAAACGCACTGCTCCTCCCCCCTCTGCAACTCCTGCCGCCGACACTGAGGCCTGTTCTGGCAGCCAGTCCTCAGTGGCCTCCTCTGCTGTCTCCGCTGATTCCCGTGCTAGCAAAAGGCGACGCCAGAGCCTTTTGAGCGAGTCCTTCCAGGGGGTGGTTAAGGCTCTGCCTCCCAGCAGCCGTCACGTGCAGCAGCTGAACGGCTTGCTGGCACGGCCATGTGCTCCGAACTCCTGCCGTACACGCTCGTGCAGGAGGGGAGCGACATGCGTGCGCTGCTTGCTTGTGCAGCCTCAGACTGGCAGAGACACTTCTTCGCCCACAAGGTCATGCCTGCACTGCACCGCTTTGTGATGGCCAATGTGGAGCGAGGGCTGGAGCACGCAGTTGGTGAAAGGGTCCACGTCACCATGGACTCCTGGAGCAGCCGCTTCGGGACAGGCCGCTACCTGTCCTTCACTGTCCACTGGGTCAGCTTGGTGGAAGGGGGTGAGGATGGGAGAGCAGCAGCGGGCACAGCAGCAGCAGCAACACAGTGGGTGGTGCCACCCCGCAGGGTCAGGTGGACTGCAGCAGGTTCCTCCGATCCTCTGCCATCCTCCGGCACACCTGGCCAAGCCCCCCGCATAAGCAGCAGCATGAAGCCACGCCACTGCCAAGCTCTGCTGCAGTTGGTCAGCCTTGGTAAGACCAAACTGACGGCAACCCATGTGTTGGCCAAACTCCAGGAGCAGGAGAGGAGTTGGCTGACCCCCAGAGGCCTCAGAGTCGGAGAGGTGGTGGCCGACAATGGGGCCAATCTGGTTGCCGCAATCGACAGGGGAAACCTGACCCACATCCCCTGTCTTGCCCACGTGCTGAACCTGGTGGTGCAGAAGTTCTTGCGCACCTACCAGGGGATGGACGAACTGCTGGAAACGGCAAGGAATGTTGTGCGTCACTTCCGGCGCTGGCCTGCAGCCTCTGCGAGCCTGGAAGGCGTGCAAAAGGAGCTGGAGCTTCCACGCCATCGGCTGATCCTTGACGTTCCAACTCGCTGGAACTCCACCCTGGTGATGTTGGAGCGTCTGGTTGAACAGAAGCAAGCTGTCAACCAGTACCTTGCCCTGGCCACTGTGTCCGCCCCTCAGAAAAGGGACAAGACCAGCAACATCCCGTCCATCGTCCCCGATGACGACTGGGGGCATATGCAGCAGGTGTGCTTAGTGCTGCCTTTCTGCAGGCCACCAACATGGTGAGCAGGGACCATGCTATGGTGTGCGAGTGGGTGCCCCTGGTTTGTCTGCTGAACAGGGCCCTCGATGCTTTGCTGGAACAGGGAGCGGCAGCCTTGGCCCAGCAGGAGTGGCATGCAGCTGCACAGTCCACCTCTGAGGGGGAGGAGGAGGAGGAGGACTTGGTGGAGGTCCCTGACCTTGCTGCTGATGAGGGGGATCAGCACAGTGCAGCTGAGTTGGTGCGGGGGTGGAGAGAGGATGAGGCTGAGGAGGCAGAGGAGGAGGATGAGGACAGCACTGCCGTCGATGTGCCAGCACACGTGACCCGCATATTCCCAATGGCAGCGCACATGCTGACGTGCCTGCGCAGGGACCCCAGGGTGATCCAGATGAAGCAGAGGGATGACATCTGGATCAGCATGATGTTGGACCCACGCCTCAAGGGGAAGTTGAGCCAGTTCCTGCCTCCTGCAGGAGGAGACCCAGCGCAACAAATAAGGAGCTTGCAGCAGGCCCTTGTTGAGCGCTTGGAGGAAGCCTTCCCCCAGCCTTCCACCCCCATTGTCCAGCCAGCACAGAGGCAGCAGCAGGTGCCTGCATCCAGCAGCAAGCGCACCACAGACCTGCTGTCTCTCAGCAACGGGCTCTACAGGACTGTAGAGGCTCCAGCAGTGACTAGAGAGGAGGTGCATGCAGCATCCTCCTCCTCCGGTCACAGCCAGCGCCTGACCCGCATGGTGGCTTACTACATGGGGTCCTACAGCGGGCTTGACAGTGATGCCCCTGTTGACCCCATGGAGTATTGGGTCAAGCGCCTGGAGATCTGGAGCGAGCTGGCAAAGTACGCCCTGGAAGTGCTGTCCTGTCCCCCTTCCAGCGTGCTGTCCGAGCGCTGCTTCAGTGCAGCTAGCGGCGTGGTCACCGAGAAACGATCACGTCTGTCTCACAAGTCTGTGGACAGACTGACGTTTCTCAAGATGAACCAGGCGTGGGTGGAAGGCGAGTTCCTGGCCCCTGTTGTCGGCGAGAGGGGGACATGAAGTGGCTGCCGGAACCATCGTTAATATGCCTTACCACCCTTTACCACCTCCTGGCTCATGCTCACTAAGCCAGCCTGGTTCACTTTGACTATTACGTCGCCTGCAGCCACACATTTTACACCTACAGTGGGCTGCTGTGTACTGCCCTTCTGCTGTCTGTCTGTGTTTCCCACTACCAGGGTACACAGAATTACCATCTGCTGCCATTCTGCCACCAGCTATTACGTCCAACAATAGCTATATGTGTAATTTGCTGTAAAAAAAATAAATAAAAAAAAAAGGTTTAATTTTTCTGAGGTGCCCGGGTTGAAAACTGTGTTGTCCCAGTTGTGTATTGGACACGATGTGGGCTTCATGACCGATGTCTGGAACCTCATGCTGTGTATTTACGGCCTGGTACCACTGCTAGGTACCGCAGCCTATTATGTCTCGCTGCCTGCCTCATTGACTGCCTGCTGCCACACACTCCTCCTCCTCCTCCTACTGCTGAATTTACCTCCTGCTGTCTGTGTGTTTCCACTGCCAGGGAGCACATACAATGGCGCTTCCACCATGCGCCACCAGCTATTTATTATGTTCAAAAATAGCTGCATTTCTTTAAAAATAAAAAAATATATACTTTTTAATACTTTTTAATACTTTGTGATATTATTTTTAGAGGTGTCCGGGTTGAAAACTGTGTTTCCACTGCCAGCGAGCACATACAATGGCGCTTCCACCATGCACCACCAGCTATTTATTACGCTCAAAAATAGCTGCATTTCTTTAAAAATAAAAAAATATATACTTTTTAATACTTTGTGATATTATTTTTAGAGGTGTCCGGGTTGAAAACTGTGTTGTCCCAGTTGTGTATTGGACATGATGTGGGCTTCACGACCGCTGTCTGGAACCTCATGCTGTGTATTTAGGGCCTGGTACCACCGCTAGGTACCACAGCCTATTATGTCTCGCTGCCTGCCTCATTGACTGCCTGCTGCCACACACTCCTCCTCCTCCTCCTACTGCTGAATTTACCTCCTGCTGTCTGTGTGTTTCCACTGCCAGGGAGCACATACAATGGCGCTTCCACCATGCGCCACCAGCTATTTATTACGTTCAAAAATAGCTGCATTTCTTTAAAAATAAAAAAATATATACTTTTTAATACTTTGTGATATTATTTTTAGAGGTGTCCGGGTTGAAAACTGTGATGTCCCAGTTGTGTATTGGACATGATGTGGGCTTCACGACCGCTGTCTGGAAACTCATGCTGTGTATTTACGGCCTGGTACCACCGCTAGGTACCACAGCCTATTATATCTCGCTGCCTGCCTCATTTACTGCCTGCTGCCACACACTCATCCTCCTCCTCCTTCTGCTGCTGAATTTACCTCCTGCTGTCTGTGTGTTTCCACTGCCAGGGAGCACATACAATGGCGCTTCCACCATGCGCCACCAGCTATTTATTACGCTCAAAAATAGCTGCATTTCTTTAAAAATAAAAAATATATATACTTTTTAATACTTTGTGATATTATTTTTAGAGGTGTCCGGGTTGAAAACTGTGTTGTCCCAGTTGTGTATTGGACATGATGTGGGCTTCACGACCGCTGTCTGGAACCTCATGCTGTGTATGTACGGCCTGGTACCACCGTTAGGTACCACAGCCTATTATGTCTCGCTGCCTGCCTCATTGACGGCCTGCTGCCACACACTTATCCTCCTCCTCCTCCTGCTGCTGAATTTACCTCCTGCTGTCTGTGTGTTTCCACTGCCAGGGAGCACATACAATGGCGCTTCCACCATGCGCCACCAGCTATTTATTACGCTCAAAAATAGCTGCATTTCTTTAAAAATAAAAAAAATATATACTTTTTAATACTTTGTGATATTATTTTTAGAGGTGTCCGGGTTGAAAACTGTGTTGTCCCAGTTGTGTATTGGACATGATGTGGGCTTCACGACCGCTGTCTGGAACCTCATGCTGTGTATGTACGGCCTGGTACCACCACCATAATAATAAGAGGAAGAAAAATAAAAGGAAAAAGAAAAAAGATATAGAAGAGAAAGAAGTGAAGAAGAAGAAGAAGAAGAAGAAGAAGAAGAAGATATAGAAAAATAATAATAATAATAAGAAGATATAGAAAAAGATGAAGAAGAAGATATAGAAAAAGAAGAAGAAGAAGAAGAAGAAGAAGATATAGAAAAAGAAGATGAAGAAGATATAGAAAAAGAAGAAGAAGACGAAGATATAGAAAAAGAAGAAGAAGATATAGAAGAAGAAGCTATAGAAGAAGAAGATGATATAGAAGAAGAAGAAGAAGAAGAAGAAGATATAGAAGAAGAAGAAGAAGAGAAGATATAGAAGAAGAAGAAGAAGAAGAAGATATAGAAGAAATAGAAGAAGAAGATGATAAAGAAGAAGAAGAAGATATAGAAGAAGAAGATATAGAAAAAGAAGAAGATATAGAAGATAAAGAAGAAGAAGAAGTATATACAGTACTGAACAGAACTTTGGACACACCTTATCATTTAAACTTTTTTTTTTTTTTTTAAACGAACATCCCCACATAATCACTTGCTGTTGTTACTTGGAAAAAAGGATGTTTCTTGCATCATTCACCCCCAAAACAAGTGTTGGAAGCTATTTAAGGGCAATTCGAATAGTCAGCTCGAATAATGAGCTCGAATATCGACTCGAATAGTGAGCTCGAATACCGAGGTCGAATCGAATAGTAGAAAATATGCGACTCGAATATTCGACCTAACTCGAATAATTTACTTTTGAATTCGACCTAACTCGAATAATAAAAAGGGGTATCCGAGCATTCCTGGCTCTCGGCTTCTTGATTTTTGTCTTTAAAGTGATGTTAGGAAGAAGGAGGAGGAATCTGGTAATTGGTTAACAAAGAAAAAATGAGAAGGAAACTTTGGTTGCGGGCATTGCAGTGCCTGTTGTTCTATTAGAAAGGGTAAAATTCTCCAAGTGATAGGACCAATCTGAACGACTGGTCCTATCACTTGGAGAATCAGAGAATTTATCAATTGCCATACTAAGTACGTTGTTTATTGTGTGTGATGTCCATGCGGTCGCTATTATATCAGCAGAACAGTCCAGCCATTAAAGGAGCGTTTTCTTCAGCCCATTCGGGTAATGCTGATTGTCTCTCCTTTGCTGGACTGGAGATTGTACAAGGCGACGGTAGGGGCGGTTCAAGAGATGACTAACTCTCAAAAAGGGAGGCCTGGATGATCTCATGTACTGAGGCTCTGGGGAATCTGGGTTTTAATAAGAGGGATGAAGCCAACGCTTTTTTTTAAGTAAAGGTCTAGGTGGAAATTTATAGACTCCTGATCTAGCATTTGCCCCTCCCCACCCCCCTGTGAGAGAGAGGTTAGGTGGTGGGAGGGGTTACCTGCATATAGGTGAGGTAGTAATAAAGGGTGACAGGCCCCACTTGTCCTGAAGAGGCGTGACACTCATGTGAAACAGCTGTAGACAGACAGTAGGGGCTTTCTGCTGTACCTGTTCTATGTGGCTGAAAGTAAAAGAAGACTTACTTGTAGAGTGAAGGAGTCCGTGCTTTTTCTTCTTGCATAAGAATGAAAATGTAACAGTTTTATCTCTGGGGGAAAAAAATGTGCATAGCACAGATTTTTCTGAACTATCTTAACATTTTTGCTTTACAAAAAGTTGTAGTTTTTGAATTGACTTTTAAACTAGAAGTTTAGAAATGTTTTGTTTTAGCAGTCAATAGAATCTATGGAGTTCTGTGCTAGTTGGGTAAACAGTGTGCCATGTGGTTTGTAGAGTGAACTGCGAAAATGCGCAGGCTCATTTGTGAATGGATGTATCCTGTTGAGAGCACCACCAACACATGCACATGCTTTGGCACAAACATCCTCAACATGAACGCACACTCAAGCTTACTAGAGATGGACTGAACGGTTCGCCGGAGAACTTGTTCATGCAAATTTAGCTGGTTTGAGTTTACAGTGAACCGCGAACACTTAGCGAGTTCGACCTGCCCCGATACTTTGACCCTCTACATCACAGTCAGCAGACACATGGCAGCCAATCAGGCTGCACTCCCTCTTGGAGCTCCCCCTCCTCCTTATAAGAGGCAGCAGCGTCGGCCATGTTCTCATTCTGTGTGCTGCTGTATTAGTGAGAGAAGGTAGAGATGTTGGAGAGATAGGAAAAGCGATAGTTAGGAGGTCTGTTGCTCCTTGCTGATATTTGTTAATGAAAAGCACCCCAAAACAACTCTTTTGAGAGCTAATGTTCTTCTGATGTGTTTTTTTGTGTGTGTGCCCTCTCTGTCGCAGCTAGCCCTTGCTAATTGCTGTACTGCGCCAGGCCCAGCACATTCAGTGCATACCTTTCACTGCCTCTGTGTGACTGCACTTTGTATTATACAATACCACCACCAGTCAGTGCATACATTTTCCCTGCAACTGTGTGACTGCACAAATGTATTATAGCAGCAGTCAGTGCATATCTTTTCCCTGCACCTGTGTGACAGCACAATTGTATTGTAGCAGCAGTCAGTGCATACCTTTTCCCTGCAGCTGTGTGACTGCACAATTGTATTATAGCAGCAGTCACTGCATACATTTTCCCTGCACCCGTGTGACTGCACAATTGTATTATAGAAGCAGTCACTTCATACCTTTTCCCTGCACCTGTGTGACTGCAAAATTGTATTATAGCAGCAGTCAGTGCATACCTTTTGACTGCACCTGTGTAACTGCACATTATATTATACCACCAGCAGTCAGGTCAAAAAAGTGTTCAGTACCTCACCTTTATCAAAATGAATGAGGCATGGATGCCGGAGTGCTACTGCCTGCCGAAAGACTAAGTCGGTTCCCACACACAGCATCTCTGCCTGCAAGCCGTGAGACTGCCAGCCTCAAGACTAAGTCAGTCCCCACACAGCATCTCTTCCTGCAGACCGCTTGACTGCCTTCTCTTCAACCACCAACAGGGTCCAGGACTTCAGGTGGATTCCTGAATTTTTATGGCCGAATTTTTATGGCCGCTGCTGCTAGCAGCAGCTGCTACCAAACATAATAATAATTTTTCTGGTGCGTGTACATGCCTAATTTTTCTGGCTGCACTGCAGCTGCAACAACAAAACAAAAGGCATCTACATGTGTCAATTCCCCTTCGTTACATTGCCATGGTGAAGGGGCTTGCATATCACAATGAAGCAATGACCTCTATGAGTGTGTTGGAGGGGAGGGGGGACACCCAAGATAATGAGGTAATTGCCTCATTGTGGAGAAACCAAATTCTATCAGCTGGACAGTCACTGTTGTTCTGTCGTTGAGCTACCTCAGCCCGACCATATGGGCTTGAAAACCACCATTGCCTGCACTCTCGCCATGGTGTGCACCAGTCCAGCACGGCCATCACTACACAAACAGCTGTTTGCGGTGTGTTACACAGTGAGTTTGGTCTGTCAGTGTGAAGCAGTACACTTCTCACACTAACTGCTGATCCACGTATACACATGCAAGATGTTTTCAAGCACTTTATGCATCCAATTTAGCAATTGTGATGAAACGCGGAAAAGCCGCTGCCTCTCAAGGTGAGGCAGCTGTTTCCGCGTCCAGCATGGCGTCACAACGCGGAAAAAAAGCCGCATGCCGCATAGGCAGAGCGGCGGAATCCGCATTGGTAACGGCGGAATCCGCATTGGAGGCGGCTCCCGCACTCGGTTCACTGGATACATTGCAAAACAGTACTGGTGTGGCTGGGACTGATAGTCCACCTAGATTCAGAGTGACGCGCGCGCGCACAGAGGCAGAGCTTAAATAACAGCCAGAAGGGAGTCAGCTGACCAGGCGGGTCAGCTGACATTTTCCACTACTTTCATTGGTCCAGCAAATAGGGAGGTCCTGGAGAGGTCCTTGTGTATATATACTGCTGGCTGTTCACTTGCTCTTTGTCTGGCGTTGCGAACACATACGTGGGAGCACTCAGACCCGTAGTCAGATCCTTAAGTGTGCCGGGACCAGCTGGAGCTGTAATCCTACACTTAGCTAGATTCTGTTGATAGCTTAAAGTACTAGTTTAATTGTGATTATCTGTTATGACCTTCTGCCTGCCTGACCATCCTCTTGTATTCTGATCTTGTACCTTGCTATTCTGATACTCTGTTGCCGAACCCCGGCTCGTCCTTAGACTCTGCTTCTGCCTCTTGATCTTGTACCTCGATATTTCTGATACCCTGTTGCCGAACTCTGCCTGTACCTAGACTCCGCCTCTGCCTTCTGAATCTGTACTTTATCTGTCCGTGTGTTACGATCTGGCTTGTCTGACCTCGAGAACCAACCTCACTATTGGAGGCGGTTCCCCGTCCTGTTAGTGACACTTTCTCTTGAGTGTCACTCTCAGACTTCCTTCCTACTCGCAGCCGGACTCCTCCCGCCTTGGAGAGTTCAGGTCTTCAGAAGGAAGCCGTGCAGTACTCCCCACTGCACTGAGGCTCAGTCCTCTTAGTGTTACTGTTACACCAAACACTACACTCTACTCAAGTACAGAGGTTAGCTGGTATATCGGATTATCGGTGATACTGCAGATCACTTATAATCTGGTATACATCTGTATTCCCAGTGATACTGCAGATCACCGGTAATTAGATCCTCTCTGTGCTCCACCGTTCGTTACAGAATGCCAGACCAAAGACAAAATGGATGCACTCACTGGTCCTCTGGGTGAACTTGCCACCTCAGTGGATAATGTCAATCGAGTGCTGGGTGAACACAAAGCATTGATTGAGGCTCTGACAGGGTCCGTCCAAACCCTCCAGACGTCAGTGGATGAAGTGCGATCCCCTCCTAGCGCAGACATACGCATGCCCGTTCCAGAACGGTTCTCTGGCCACAGATCTGACTTCCGCAATTTTAGGAGTAGAGTGTTATCATATTTTGAATTAAGACCCCGATCCTCTGGTACTGAGGCCCAGAAAGTCACGTTCATCAAAACTTTACTGGGCGGTGATTTTCAGACCTGGGCATATAACCTGTCCCCTAGAGACACAGCTCTGACCTCAGTAGAGGAATTCTTTAAGGCCATGGCCGTAATTTACGACGACCCAGACCTTGCTGCGACCTCTGAGCGGAAGCTCAAGCTTTTACGGCAAGGCAAGAGTCCAGTCGAAGAGTACGCGGCCGAATTTCGTAGGTGGTCAGTTACTGCCAGATTTGACACCTATGCCCTGATGGATTACTTCCTGTCTGGGTTGTCGGAGGAGGTCTCTGACCTAATGTTAAGTTTACCCGAGCCCAAAACAGTCGATGAGGCCATCTCATCGGCCATTCGAGTCGACCGTAGGCTACGCCATCAGAGACAGATTAGGGGCAGTCACCGTGTCAGGGTGACATCTTACGTGGCACCTTCCTCTGCACCCCTAGTAACACCATCTCCGCCTGTCTCACCCTCTCCGGCCTTGCCTCCACCCGAGCCAATGCAGATTGGTCGATCAAAACTGACCCAGGTGGAACGAAGGCGGAGAATGACTGAACAACTGTGCCTGTACTGTGCAGAAGAGGGGCATAGAGTGCGAAACTTCCCTAACAAGCCGGGAAACGAGTCTGCCTAGGAGTAGTGGGGGGTGACACCCTAGGCATGCAATTCTCACCTCATAAAGAGAAAAAATTGCTTCTCCCTTGTACGATTACATGGGATAATACGTCTGTAGCCACTGAGGCTTTCATTGATTCTGGCTCAGCGGCTAATTTTATGAACTTTGAATTTGCTCAGGAGTTGGGTATTCCTCTCACTCCAGTGAGACCCCCCATTCAGGTCACGGCAGTAGACGATTCCCCTCTGCAACGGAATCGTTCCCTGTCACAGACCCCAGAGGTGAAGGTCACGATAGGGGTACTGCATGGGGAACAACTACAGTTTTTCGTATCATCCTAGGCATGCCGTGGTTACAAGTCCATTCACCACAAATAGACTGGGCTACGAGTCAGGTAACCAGCTGGTCCAATCATTGTCGCCAGCAGTGTTTAGGGAAGGTGACATTGGGCCAGACCAGGGTTCAGTTGGAAGGGGTTCCAGTACAGTATTCTGAGTATGCCGATGTGTTCTGTCCTAAGGCCGCTGACAAGTTACCGCCGTATCGCCCATTTGATTGCGCCATTGATCTCCAAACTGGTTGTATGCCCCCTAGGGGTCATCTTTACAATTTGTCCGGGCCAGAGAAACTGGCCATGCAAGAGTACATTCGTGAGAATTTAGCTAAGGGGTTCATTCGACCATCCCGGTCGCCCGCAGGTGCAGGGTTTTTCTTTGTTAAGAAAAAAGACGGGAGTCTGCGACCGTGCATAGATGGGCCTGAATAAAATCACGATAAAAAATCGTTACCCCTTGCCCCTAATAGATGACCTTTTCACTCAAGTTACCAGCACTAAAGTCTTTTCAAAATTAGACTTGCGGGGCGCATACAACCTGGAGAGGATCAGAAAGGGCGATGAATGGAAGACGGCCGACGGGCACTATGAGTACTTGGTGATGCCCTTCGGGTTGTGTAACGCCCCGGCCGTCTTCCAGGAATTGATTAATGAGGTATTCAGAGAGGTGTTGGGCCGGTTCGTGTTAGTATACCTGGACGATATACTTATCTTTTCCAACAACCTCTCTGAGCACAGAACACATGTCCGAATTGTACTGGACAAACTGAGGCAGAACTCGCTTTATGCAAAGTTGGAAAAATGTATTTTCGAGGTGACATCTGTTTCTTTTTTGGGGTACAATATTTCCACTTCGGGTCTGTCAATTGATCCTGCCAAGGTCTCTGCTGTGATAGAGTGACCCCAACCCGTGGGGTTAAAGTCTTTGCAGAGATTCTTAGGCTTTGCTAACTACTATCGGAGGTTCATAAAGGGGTACTCCACTGTTATCTCACCCCTCACTAGTCTCACGAAAAAAAGGGGCAGATACCAGGGCCGGATTTCTGAGCAGGCCCCCGAGGCCGGTGACTAGGACGGAGACTTCTTTGCTACTTCAAGGGGCGGGTGGGGATGCGTGCGCACACTATTCTCTATCCCAACAGTACAGCTTCATGTACATCGTTCAGGCCCGTCTGTCAAGAGCTGCAGCTGAAAGCAAAGAGAGCATTCTCCTGCTCTTCATGCTTCTTATTAGCTGCAGCGTCTGCTTGCAGCCTGTCAGGTTATCTGGCTCTCCCCTGCCGTTATATGACACTGTGACCTGGCAGGGGAGACGTGATCTGCAGCGGCCCCTCCCCCACCCCTCTCCACGGACACAAACACAACAGCACGAGGAGGGAGTCAGCCAGGAGGAGGGAAAGTTGCCTGTGCTCCATCCAGGCCAGCACTAGAGATGGCAAGAAGTGTGCAGGGATGTGAACTTGCACAGTGGTGTGCTAAGGTACCATGCTCATGCTGGGGCATATATATATATATATTTTAACTAGTCTTTTGAATGGGGTCACGCAAAGTATATGAAGTGTGCTGCAATCCTACACAGTGCTGGCCACCACTACATCAAGTTAATCATGTTCTGCTTTGTAGAAAATTATGATGACTGTCTTTTGGGAAATCCACATTTTTTTTTAAGTAATGTCTGTATCTCACATCTTACACAAAGCTAAACTGGAGATATTATTGAGGATGCTACAGTGGCAGAGGCAGGAGAAGGGATGATTCAGATGAGTTTCTGTGGATGGTTGGTGGCAGCTCGTTTATCTAATGTTAGCTTGTGTTAAAACAGTTTTCTGCTACCAAGCAGAAGAAAAGCGTTTAGCATAGGTGCCCGGCAATTCGTCATGGGGTTGTGCTTTGAGCCCGTCTCCCATCTTGCACTCCCCCTCTGTACTTTACACTTTTCTCACTAGTTTTACTTTCTAGTTATGGTCTAATGTCCTACCATATTTTTAAAGTGGTTCTGTGGTGGTCTGGTGACATCAGGGGCGTAGGAATAGGCCCTGCAGCCCCTGTGCCCGCGGGGGGCCCGGCCCCCCCCCTGGGGCCCGCTCGGGGCCGTTTTGTGGGTGCTGGAGGGGTGGCAGCATGAGGGGAAAGCCTTGCCCACAGTCGGCGGGGAGAGGGGTAGTTCCCCCCTCTCCCTCACCTCGGGGCTCTCCCCTCTGCGCTCCCCTCCAGCTCATAAGTGTCTGTGGGGCTGTGGTGGGCAGCGAGCGGCGGGCAGATACATACCTGCTTCCGTGCGTTCCATCGGAGACTTCTCCCTCTAGCGGCTGACGTCACTTCCGGAAGTGACGTCAGCCGCTAGAGGGAGAAGTCTCCGATGGAACGCACGGAAGCAGGTATGTATCTGCCCGCCGCTCGCTGCCCACCACAGCCCCACAGACACTTACGAGCTGGAGGGGAGCGCAGAGGGGAGAGCCCCGAGGTGAGGGAGAGGGGGGAACTACCCCTCTCCCCGCTGACTGTGGGCAAGGCTTTCCCCTCATGCTGCCACCCCTCCAGCACCCACAAAACGGCCGCGCTCAGAAAATCTGCAGGGGGGCCCGGTGGGGCCTAGTTACGCCCCTGGGTGACATGACTATGTACTCTGTAAAGTGCCTCAGATGACAGTGCTGTACACATACTTATTAAAGTGGTTCTGTGGTGGTCTGGAAAAACAAAAAGTGTCACTTACCTGGGGCTTCTAACAGCCCCCTACAGATATCCTGTCCTGCGCTGTCACTGACAAATCCACTGTTTCCCACCGCAGGTCACCGTCTAATGCGGGTATTTGTCTAACAAGACGAATGTCAAAGCGGCTGTGCAGCCGTGGCCGTGCGCATCCTTGCTCCAGCTTGCGTCTCCAGGAGCTTACTACGCAGGCGCTGTACGAAATAACTTTGTACTGTGCATGCACAGTAAGCTCCCGGAGACAGGAGCGAGGACGTGCACAGCCACGGCTGCGCAGTCGTTGTGACATTTTGAAGTTTTTCCGTACAGCGCCTGCGTAGTAAGCTTCTGGAGACGCAAGCGGGAGAAAGCGCGCGGCCATGGCTGCACAGCTGCTTTGACATTCGTGTTGTTAGACAAATACCCGCATGAGACGGTGACCTGCGGTGGGAGACAGAGGATTCGTCAGTGACGGCGCAGGACAGGATAACTGTAAGGGACTGTTAGAAGCCCCAGGTAAGTGACACTTTTTGTTTTTCCAGACCACCACAGAACCACTTTAATAAGTATGTGTACAGCACTGTCATCTGAGGCACTTTACAGAGTACATAGTCATGTCACTGACTGCCCTCAGAGGAGCTCACAATCTAATCCTACCATAGTCATAGCCTAATGTCCTACCATATTATTATGATGTATTTATATAGCACTGCCATCTTCTGCAGCACTTTACAGAGTACATAGTCATGTCACTGACTGCCCTCAGAGGAGCTCACAATCTAATCCTAACATAGTCATAGCCTAATGTCCTACCATATTATTATGATGTATTTATATAGCACTGACATCTTCTGCACTCTGCAGCACTTTACAGAGTACATAGTCATGTCACTGACTGCCCTCAGAGGAGCTTACAATCTAATCCTACCATAGTCCTAGTCTAATGTTCTACCATATTATTTCTGTAGCACTAACCTCTTCTGCAGAGTACACAGTCATGTCACTAAAGGTACATACATCAAGTGATTCTGATTCAATCGATAAAGCAATAAAATTTATTAAGCGATCAACTTGAGTGTGGTTGATCGATAGTCAATTGACAAGTGGCCCACACACTACAAGCGATATTCTATGTGATTGACCTTCACTAGTCGATCTGACCGATGTTGTACCACCATGCTCTGAATGATAGGTGAACGGTAGCTGATCCCTGTGCGAACAACTGATATTTTGCACATCCTGCTCGATCGACTCTCTCGATTCTATAAAATGATGGAATAAAATGGTTGATTGTTTAGCAAATGGCTAAATGTATAGCTACCTTAAATATCCTTAGTCAATTTAATCACCCCAATCTCTTGATCTGTAACCCTAACTTGATACTTAATGTTATCCATTATCCCATTCTCAAATTCATAGCCTCACCCTAATTTTCCGAAGTTCCTAGCCTTTAATTTCCCCTTACCGCCTTTTTGTTACTTACCTTACTTTAACTCCTCTATATCCCTAACCTCTCCACTTTTCCTTGTTGGTTAAACCTTTTCTAACCCCACTGTTGTTGAAGAGGAGGAGGGGGCGGCTGGTGTTAGTGGGCCTTGGGCGGTAAAAAGTACAAATCCGGCCCTGGCAGATACTAACCACTGGACCCCAGAAGCCCTACAAGCCTTCTCTACCCTGAAAACCTTGTTTTGTTCAGCACCCATCCTGAGGCATGTCGACACCTCTTACCCCTTTATTGTCGAGGTGGACGCCTCGGAGGTCGGGGTGGGGGCTGTGCTGTCTCAGCGGTCAGGGTTACAGGGAAGATTACATCCTTGTGCTTATTTTTCTCGTAGGTTCTCCCCGGCGGAGAGAAACTACGATATCGGCAACAGAGAGCTCCTGGTCATTAAACTTGCCTTTGAAGAATGGCGTCACTGGCTGGAAGGAGCAGAGCATACCATTACAGTATGAATGGCGTCACTGGCTGGAAGGAGCAGAGCATACCATTACAGTATACACTGATCACAAGAACCTGGAGTACATCGAGGGGGCTAAGAGGTTAAGTCCCCGACAGGCTCGATGGTCATTGTTCTTTTCGAGGTTCGAGTTCATTATTACGTACACCCCGGGCAGCAAGAACATCAAGGCAGATGCCCTGTCCAGATGTTTAGAGCTGGAGACAGCTCAGCCCTCTGACCCAGAATCCATAATCCCACAGAGGTTAGTGCTAGCGGCAACTGAGACTTGGGAGGACTGGACAGAGACCCTGAGTCCCTTCCAGCAGGATGTCCCTGAGGGGAAACCGGAAAGGGGTTATGTTTGTGCCCTTACCCTTTCGTCTCCGCATTTTACAGATGTGTCATTCCCACAAGAATGCGGGACACCCGGGGGCAGCCAGAACTCAGGATCTGGTATCCAGGAATTGGCCGACTTGTTTATCACACATGTTTTCCGGCTACACGGCATTCCGGAAAACATAGTGTCGGATCGGGGAGTCCAGTTCGTTTCTAGATTTTGGAGGGCATTTTGCCAACAAATGGGCATGAAGCTGTCGTTTTCATCAGGCTACCACCCACAGACCAATGGTCAAATGGAGAGAACCAATCAGTCTTTAGAGCAATTTTTGAGGTGCTACGTTGCAGAGGCGCAGAATGACTGGGTCAAATTTCTGCCTTTCGCGGAGTTTGCGCAAAATAATTTGAGAAGCTCTTCCACCGGATTTTCTCCATTCCAGGTAGTGTCTGGAAGATTGCCCAAATTCTCACCATTGCCAGTGGCCTCCACCCCGTTTCCAGCTCTGGAGGCCTGGCAAAAGTCTTTTTAAAACATTTGGCGCACGGTGAGAGATAGTTTGCAAAAGGCGTTTTTGAATCAGAAGGGTCAAGCTGATAAAAGACGTTCGGTGGAGTGGAGTTTCCAGCCAGGAGACTTGGTGTGGGTATCCACACGTCATTTGACCCTGAAACAGCCCTCAGACAAATTGGGCCCCAAGTTTGTCGGTCCGTTTCCGATAGTGAAAAAGATTAACAACGTTACCTATACCGTTGATCTTCCCACCAGCATGCATGGGGTAAGGTCATTTCACGTATCCCTGCTCAAACCTGCAGTCCATATGGGCCCTACTCCTCCTCCTCCTGTCCTGGTAGATTGTCAACCTGAGTTCGAAATAGAGAAAATTTTGGACTCACGCATTGTCCAGAACTTCGTACAGTATCTGGTACACTGGAATTCTGGGACTCGCATGCATGCGGATGAATTGAGGAAAGAGTTTCATGCCTTACACTACGAGAAACCTGGTAGGAGTTGTCCGGAGTCCACTCCTGGGGGGGGGGGGGGGTACTGTGATGAAACGCGGAAAAGCCGCTGCCTCTCAAGGTGAGGCGGCTGTTTCCGCGTCCAGCATGGCGTCACAACGCGGAAAAAACGTTGCATGCCGCATAGGCAGAGCGGTGGAATCCGCATTGGTAACGGTGGAATCCGCATTGGAGGCGGCTCCCGCACTCGGTTCACTGGATACATTGCAAAACAGTACTGGTGTGGCTGGGACTGATAGTCCACCTAGATTCAGAGTGACACGCGCGCGCGCACAGAGGCAGAGCTTAAATAACAAAAATCAAATAGTGTTGCGCCTACCCACTATGCTGCAAGTTCTGTTAAGGGATCCCACTTCCTTTGTATTGAAGAAATAAATAAAATAACAGACTGCGCTAAAAAGATTATTTAATAAGATCAGAAATATAAAAATTATTCAATTGATCAATATTTGATTGCCTGAAAAATTATGTGTATATATATATATACAAGGTAATAAATGTCCATAAAAACAAATAAAACAAAATCATGTGCACCCCTTAAGGATTGAAAGTGCAGAGAGCAAGCTGATTTTCACTGGCCAATGAAATATTCACAGTAGGTTACTTGTAATAGATCCAAGGAATAGTTTCCAGTTGCATTAATTTATAGTGAAGCTTAGTATTGCACTGATAATGGGTGCTGGGACTAATATCCCATACGAAGTGATAGCAGGCTGCTTGATACAAATGTTAATGCATCCTCATGCGAATGTCTCAAATGTTATAAGTGACGTAGAAACAAACATTGTATATCATGATACGTCTCACCGTTCCAATTCCGTATGCGTGTAGTGGAATGCTGTTGCGGGGAGCCGCTCAATCTCACCCGCCCCGGCCGGCAGCTAAGTGAGAGAGTCTGGACGAATGTTAACGTCGGGCTGGATTAGCCCGGCTCCCTTGTCTGGCGAAGGCAGTGTTGGGTGAGACCTTTGTCCGGAGATGAAGCTTCCGTGTAGTACAAGCGGTGCTAGCAGCCACGTAGTTTCACCACGCCTCCTTCCCCTCTAGTGTGTGACGTCACAATTGCAGCCACTGCTGACGTTTCGGGAGGAACGCCCAGCTTTGAGAAAGGGAGGCGTTCCTCCCGAAACATCAGCTGCCGGCCGGGGCGGGTGAGATTGAGCGGCTCCCCGCAACAGCATTCCACTACACGCATACGGAATTGGAACGGTGAGACGTATCATGATATACAATGTTTGTTTCTACGTCACTTATAACATTTGAGACATTCGCATGAGGATGCATTAACATTTGTATCAAGCAGCCTGCTATCACTTCGTATGGGATATTAGTCCCAGCACCCATTATCAGTGCAATAGTAAGCTTCACTATAAATTTATGCAACTGGAAACTATTCCTTGGATCTATTACAAGTAACCTACTGTGAATATTTCATTGGCCAGTGAAAATCAGCTTGCTCTCTGCACTTTCAATCCTTAAGGGGTGCACATGATTTTGTTTTATTTGTTTTTATGGACATTTATTACCTTGTATATATATATATACACATAATTTTTCAGGCAATCAAATACTGATCAATTGAATAATTTTTATATTTCTGATCTTATTAAATAATCTTTTTAGCGCAGTCTGTTATTTTATTTAGAGCTTAAAGAGTAACTGTCAGGCTGCAGAAGCTAATTTAAACCTCTATTCTCCTGTGTTAAACAGTTTAGACAGAAGCCAAAAAGACATTACTAAAGATAAAAATCTCTCTTACATTTAATGTGTTCTTATCAGCAAAGCTAAGCTCCTAAGGAGGACGCAAGCCGCATTCCATACTGCAAAGCATTCTGGGGCCCTCCCCTCGGCTGCTAAGGAGAAGACGGGATCAAGTTTCAGCAGCTTCTAACTCAGTCCAGCCACAGCACAGATAAATCTCCGGGGCAGAGTACACTGCAGGAGTCAGCTATTGTTCCTAGCCACATGGCTCATTAATATTCACTGCACACTGTGTTATTCTGTACGAGCTGTTCTGTGATCAGAAGCAGGCAGGACATGACGACACATTTGGCTTCACAAACATGGAACCTGCCATGGGCTGTCAGGAGCATCATTCTCTGCATATACTATATAAATATTCTGTGAAATCCAAACGTGGACAGTGAAATGCATATGTAATGTAAGTACAGCCAATCTTTAGCTACTGATATATGTGTTTATTTTCTCTGAGACCTTATACCTAACAGCTCCTCTTTAAATAACAGCCAGAAGGGAGTCAGCTGACCAGGCGGGTCAGCTGACATTTTCCACTACTCTCATTGGTCCAGCAATTAGGGAGGTCTTGGAGAGGTCCTTGTGTATATATACTGCTGGCTGTTCACTTGCTCTTTGTCTGGCCGAACCCCGGCTCGTCCTTAGACTCTGCTTCTACCTCTTGATCTTGTACCTCGATATTTCTGATACCCTGTTGCCGAACTCTGCCTGTACCTAGACTCCGCCTCTGCCTTCTGAATCTGTACTTTATCTGTCCGTGTGTTACGATCTGGCTTGTCTGACCTCGAGAACCAACCTCACTATTGGAGGCGGTTCCCCGTCCTGTTAGTGACACTTTCTCCTGATTGTCACTCTCAGACTTCCTTCCTACTCGCAGCCGGACTCCTCCCGCCTTGGAGAGTTCAGGTCTTCAGAAGGAATCCGTGCAGTACTCCCCACTGCACTGAGGCTCAGTCCTCTTAGTGTTACTGTTACACCAAACACTACACTCTACTCAAGTACAGAGGTTAGCTGGTATATCGGATTATCGGTGATACTGCAGATCACTTATAATCTGGTATACATCTGTATTCCCAGTGATACTGCAGATCACCAGTAATCAGATCCTCCTCGTTACAGCAATGCAATGTGATTTCTGCCTTTTAGGGATTATAACCCTGCTGTGCGTCAAGTCCGGGACTTTAGGCATGTATCTCACTCCGCCATGCCCCTCTCCAGGTGTTAGACCCCTTGAAATATCTTTTCCATCACTTTTGTGGCCAGAAACAGAGTTTGTAATTTTTCAAGTTCGCCTGCCCATTGAAGTCTATTGCAGTTCGAAAAGTTTGCAGGTTTGTGAATTTTTTCGGAACTTCGAGTTCGAGGTTCGCAAACCGAAAATCAGAGGTTCGAGCCATCTCTAAAGCTTACTCCTAAGTGGCGGTTTCAGCCAGGATTACTATTCAAAGGTCATGCAGCATGTATTCAACAGTGTGTGTGCAAGATTTTAGAACCTTTCAAAGCTCTCAAATTTTTCAAATCCCAAATCTCTCTAATCCTGTACACAGGGCTCAATTTACCATAAGGCACTGTAGGCACGTGCCTACTGGCACCTGATGATGGAAAGGGGGCTCACTCCCCTCCCTGAGTACCAACCTCCTTCCCTATGCAGAGTTCGGATGAGAGTGTAAATGAGAGGTTACTCACCCAGCTCTCGGCATTCCACTGACGAGATCTCCCTTCAGTCTGGGGCACCTCTAGTTACTTAATACTGAGGGTACTTCTAGTTACCTAATACTAAGAGGCACCTGTAGCTACCTATGATCACGTGATCACGAGCCATATTTTCACGATCATGGGCTCGGTATTCGGATCCTGTGATCGATAATGATCACAGGTCCGAATTCGAGTTAACGCGTGATCACCAATCCGGATGACGGCGGTATCCAGGGGATGTCGTCATTGGACCAATTAGAGGGCCCCCAAATGAGCCTTGCCCTCCCCTCCTCTATATAACGTGTCGGCCATCTTAAGGAACTCGTCCATGCTTGTGACTCTGGGGTACTGAGAGCATCTCCAGTGCTATTGTTGGTCTGAGCAAGTGCTTTTCACCTTGTAAACTAGAGTGACCAGACGTCCTGGATTGCCCGGGACGCGTCCCGGATTCGGGGTCCGCTGTCCCAGGCAGCATGAGGTCCCGGGAAACGTCCCGCTTTCAGCGGGTCTATAGACGCCGTGCCAGTTCATTGCCTGCAGCCCTGCTCCAGCCTCCTCTTCCGGTGTCTGCTCCGACACCGGCAGGCGAGCAGGGCTACGGCAAGATGGCTGCCGAAGCCCTGTACTGGAGACTATGTGTCTCCAGTACAGGGCTTCGGGCGCCATCTTGCCGTACCCCTGTCAGCGCTGGAGACCAGAGCACTGAGAGCAGGAGGAACAAGACGGTCCCGGGACGGAGCAGCGCGCCAGAGGAGACTTCTGCCAGGTGAGTAAATGCTTTCTTTTCCAGGTGAACTTTGCCCGCATTACGTTTCTTGCCTGGTGAAATGTTTGCCCGCATTGCGTTTCTTGCCTGGTGAAATGTTTGCCCGCATTGCGTTTCTTGCCTGGTGAAATGTTTGCCCGCATTACGTTTCTTGCCTGGTGAAATGTTTGCCCGCATTGCGTTTCTTGCCTGGTGAAATGTTTGAACGCAATGCGTTTCTTGCCTGGTGAAATGTTTGCCCGCAGTGCGTTTCTTGCCTGGTGAAATGTTTGCCCGCAGTGCGTTTCTTGCCTGGTGAAATGTTTGCCCGCATTGCGTTTCTTGCCTGGTGAAATGTTTGCCCGCATTGTGTTTCTTGCCTGGTGAAATGTTTGCCCGCAGTGCGTTTCTTGCCTAGTGAAATGTTTGCCCGCAGTGTGTTTCTTGCCTGGTGAAATGTTTGCCCGCATTACGTTTCTTGCCTGGTGAAATGTTTGCCCGCAGTGCGTTTCTTGCCTGGTGAAATGTTTGCCCGCAGTGCGTTTCCTTTCTAGTGAAATGTTTGCCCACATTGCGTTTCTTACCTGGTGAAATGTTTGCCCGCAGTGCGTTTCTTGCCTGGTGAAATGTTTGCCCGCAGTGCGTTTCTTGCCTAGTGAAATGTTTGCCCGCGCTGCGTTTCTTGCCTGGTGAAATGTTTGCCCGCAGTGCGTTTCTTGCCTGGTGAAATGTTTGCCCGCATTACGTTTCTTGCCTGGTGAAATGTTTGCCCGCAGTGCGTTTCTTGCCTGGTGAAATGTTTGCCCGCAGTGCGTTTCCTTTCTGGTGAAATGTTTGCCCGCATTGCGTTTCTTACCTGGTGAAATGTTTGCCCGCAGTGCGTTTCTTGCCTGGTGAAATGTTTGCCCGCAGTGCGTTTCTTGCCTGGTGAAATGTTTGCCCGCAGTGCGTTTCTTGCCTGGTGAAATGTTTGCCCGCAGTGCGTTTCTTGCCTGGTGAAATGTTTGCCCGCAGTGCGTTTCTTGCCTGGTGAAATGTTTGCCCGCAGTGCGTTTCTTGCCTGGTGAAATGTTTGCCCGCATTGCGTTTCTTTTCTGGTGAAATGTTTGCCCGCATTGCGTTTATTTTGTACTGACATGTTGCCCGCATTGCGTTTATTTTGTACTGACATGTTTGCCCACATTGCGTTTATTTTGTACTAACATGCTTGCCCGCATTGCGTTTATTTTGTACTGACATGTTTGCCCGCATTGCATTTATTTTATACTGACATGTTTGCCCGCATTGCATTTATTTTATACTGACATGTTGCCCGCATTGCGGTTATTTTGTGCTGACATGTTGCCTATTGCGTTTATTTTCTGGTGTCCGGGGTAACTGTTACTGCATTTATTATTTAATGGTCATAGATGGCTATGTTTGCTGCTTTGTGGTTACGGTATACTATTAGCATCACACAGTTTCTGCACACCCATGATGCAAAGTCTCGTTTGTCCACATCATGGCGTAAACACTGCTTTCTTATGCCTCGCTGTTACATCATTACGTTAGCTCCGCCCATACAATGTCATGGCCACGCCCATTTTTCGCGCGCCGCAGCCCCCCCGCCCCCGGTCTTCGGCGCTGCGCGCTCCTCAGTCCTCCCCACTTTTCCCCCCACGCCCCCCTCCCCGTCCCAGGTTGGACCCACAAAAATCTGGTCACTCTATGTAAACCCAATTTTTTTTTTGCTACTTCACACATTTTGAACACATTTATTGTACTGATTTATAGATAGATATTGTTTTGAGTGTTATAGTTTTCAGTCAGCTAGTGTATACTGCAGTGTACAGTGCTACGCTAGCTTTTAGGTGTGTGCAGGCTAGGCCTGCTAGCCTAGGTAGCCTTAGCCTACTAGCCTGTAGGTAGGTTAGGGATTAGGTAGTTGTTGTGTAGTGTAGTTCATTTGTACTGTTAGTTGATTTAGTGTTAGACTAGCAGCTGCAGTACCAGTTAGCAGGCAGACCAGCATCTGTGTGATTATTTCTGACTGCTGCGGCTGCCTGTATTGAGTATGTGTGACAGACAGTCTTTTAGTGTCACTGTCTGTCACTCTTGTCTCAGTTAAGTGTCGTGCTTGTAGTTCATTCACTGTTACTGACCGTTTACGATTTGTGTACTTTGAAAAAAAAAATCTTTGTCACCACAACCACCTTTTAGAATTTAAGTATTATATGATTAAATTCTTGGGCCTCAGTTACTTTAACTGAGTTTAGTTAAAATACTTGATTTGCAGAGTCTCTGTTTAAAGAGACACTGAAGCGAAAAAAAAATGATGATATTATGATTTGTATGTGTAGCACAGCTAAGAAATAAAACATTAAAATCAGATACATCAGTGTAATTGTTTCCAGTACAGGAAGAGTTGAGAAACTCCAGTTGTTATCTCTATGCAAACAAGCCATTAAGCTCTCCGACTAAGTTAGTTGTGGAGAGGGCTGTTATCTGACTTTTATTATCTCAACTGTTCCTGGACTATTTACTTTTCCTCTGCTAGAGGAGAGGTCATTACTTCACAGACTGCTCTGAAAGACTCATTTTGAATGCTGAGTGTTGTGTATTGTGCACATATTATAGAATAATGCAATGTTAGAAAAAACACTATATACCTGAAAATAAAAGTATGAGAATATTTTCTTTGCTGCTAATCTTCTAGTAATTATTCATAGTACACAACCAATTCACTATATCATATATTTTTTTTCGCTTCAGTGTCTCTTTAAGCAGCATTTCTAGAAACACTGGAACATGGTTTTGTGTCTTACACAAAACCAGCCAAGGTTAAAGAGTTTATCTAGGCCCGATGGGAAGACATTGAGGCAGTCTTTTCTGTAAACATTGAGTGTTTGCATATTTTGTGGGATTTGTGTGGCTGGACTTTGCGGGAGTTTGTGAGACGTCCAGCAGGGTAGAGATTGTGGCTCACAAACAGCGTGTCTGAGAACAGAGATTTTTGAATCAGGAAGATATGTATCAGTCACATGTTAAAACTGTCAATGGGTTTGCATTTTTTTTCTCTTTTGTCTGTCTAGCCGATAATGGGCTGATTGAAAGACAAATAGCAGACTTGCGGTAGGTCTGTCTGGCATGTTCCAGTTTCCAAGATGGAGACACAGTTCATGGAAAGGTTGCCCCAACCTTAGTGACGTAGGTGGGAGGGGTGGTGCTGGAAGCGCCCACGTAATGGCATGCCCTCAATGAGAAGCTGGCAAGCTAGCGTCATGTCAGCGAGGGTGGGGGCCATGGATCCAGGGATCAGGGCTGTGTAAACGGGCACCTTGCATGGGGCAGCTGATCGGGGATCCATAGAGGGGACAGAGACACTCTACAGAGTATCTGAGTAAAGAGTATTTTCCCAGAGTCTGGTCACGGGGAGAAAGAATGCCAGAGATGTGAAACATGCAGTTGCTATGAGACATTCATAGTTGCTGAGGTTATAGGAAGTGTTTTCCAGCACGGTACATGGAGAAACATAAATGTCAGATATTTCCCGGGAAAAAAGGAGTTTACCAATGCAGGTTTCTGTTGCCACGGCTGCAGTGCGGTAAACCTTTTTTTTAGGTTTTTGTCGTGGACAGGTCCAGAGCTTGACAAAGAGGTCAATGCTGGGCTGTTTAGGTGCTTTTCCTCATCCACTGATTGGTCATATATATATTTTTCCAGCTCCTACCAAGTTTAGCACAGAACAGAACTGAAAATAGTTCATAGGGCAATTACAAAGAAGCAAGGCATTGCCATTTACAGAGTGACAGTGTATCAGTACAGTGTTTGCCATAGGACTACCTACCCAGTGGGCATTCAGTGTAGTGATGTTCATCCGAGCTAGGATATCCGAGATACTCGGATATCCTAGCTCTTTTTTCACTATTCGAGCTCGAATACCGAGCTCGAATAGTATTAGCTATCCGGGCTGTGCTATCCGAGCGCACTCGGATAGCAATCAGAGATATCCTAGCTATCCGAGCTCAGATAGCGTCATCCGCTCGGATAGCGTCACGTCAGACGTCACCTCGAGTCCTCACAAGCGAATCAGAGGGCTCCCAGCCCTCTGACTGCAGCAAATCACAGAGGGGGAGCCTAGCCAAGCCCCCCTCTATAAATAGCGGACGCCATGTTGCCTCACTCGTCCTGCTTGCGACTTACTGACTGACTGTACTGACAGACTGCTCCAGTGCTTTTTGTCTGTGCAAGTGCATTTATTGTTCAATATACCTAGCGTTTTTACACTCCAACACTTGATATCCACCTGTATTGCTTTGTATTGTAGATAGATTGTATTTTAGGCAGTTTAGTTTGTGTGATTAGGGACTAGGGAGGAAGACTGTCACTGGTGCTGCTGCAGCTGCAGCCAGCAGCTAGGCCCCAGCTGTGCCCTGTGCCTAGGCAAGGCAGCCTGCCCTGCTCTGTGCTCTAGTCCCTACTAGTTACCTTACCTGTGTTCTCACCTGTCCTATTCTACTGTACTACTTCTGTGTTAGATAGATTATTGTCCTATTTTGTAGTTAGCAAGGCCCAGCTTTACTGCTATACCTGTCCTGTATCTGCTCTCTGTAATCTAGTCACACCTGTTCTATTCATTGTTTAGCTAGATTCTTCTATTGTTTAGTTAGTACTGTAGTGTACTCCAGTCTGTGTATAGGGACCGTCCGTCACCGTGTTACCTAGGGTCTTTGTGTGCGCAGTGCACGTCTGCGCTGTCCGCACCCTCTCGTTAGTGCTACACCCGTCCTATTGTTTATATTACTTGTATTGTGTATTCGCTGAATTGTACTGTACTGTAGTCTGTGTATAGGGACACCGTCAGTCAGCGTCAGCTAGGGTCTTTGTGTGCACTGCGCACTCTCTCGTTAGCGCTACACCAATCTCTGCTGTAGAGTACACCTGTCCGTCACCTCACACCCACCACCACCACCAGTCCCACCCCATTAAAGTACCCCACTTGTCCCACCCGCCTATACATAACTTTTTTTTTTCATTTGTATAATATTAAAAATATACGATGTCTGGCACTGGCAGCCGCGGTTTGGGCAGGGGCAGCAAGGGCAGCAAAGGCATCGGCAAGAGAGGAGGTCGTGGGCGTGGCAGCCGCGCCACCACCACCACCATGCACAGTTCTGCGTCTGCACCAGTGGCTATTCCGCCATTAGCCACTGGCCGTGGACGCCTTGGCCGCCCAACAGCTGGGAGTCACACTGCAGAGACACAGCAGCAGCAGCAGCGTGTGGCGCAGATGTTCCTCCCACCGCCAGGTCGTAGCCGTCCTATTGAGGAGAAGGACACAGACTCTGTGGTGAAACTGATGGTGGATGAGCAGGCCACCATTAGCTCTGGAACCGAGTCCTCCACCTCCGCCACCACTCCTGTTCGCAAGAGCAGCAGCAGCCGCCCAGCACTGCCTGGGGAGGAGGAGGAAAAGTGCAGTTCTCCAGCCCCAGAGGGCAACACCAGCACCCTGTCACTTAGCACCTTCTTATCCCCAAGCACAGCGGAGCTATGGAGTGCTGTTGCGGCAGAATTGGCAATGGAGGAGGAAGAAATGCTGATGGGCACTTTGGGGAATGATGCTTTGGACAGTCAGACAGTGGTGACTGTCCCTCAGCCCATGCATGCAGAAGGGGAGTTTGTGGGGTCATCCCAGCAGGACATGTTTGCGGAGGGGGAGGATGATGATGACAGGGTGAAGGACAGAGACTGGGTGGCAGATCCTGGGGATGTCATCAGCTCTGAGGAGGAGGAGGAGGATGCGTCTGCGGGCCTTGCTAGAAGGATCAACATCACAGGCATAGGCAGGATCAGAAGTGGGCGTGGTATGCAGGCCACACAGGGTGCTGATCCGGAGGCGGAGAGTTCTGCCAGGGCCACCAGCCGCACCAAGAACCCCCCCAACCACCACAGGGAGACCAGCGGCAGCAGCACCTTCCAGCCGAAGGGGCAACTTCACCTCCCCAATTTGGAGTTTTTTCACCCTGCCATATGTGGAGTGCAAGTATGCCACCTGCAACCAGTGCCGCCAGCAGCTCAGCAGAGGGAAGGAGCCCTCTGCGTACGGCACCACCTCTCTGGTGAACCATCTGGCAGGGAAACACTTCCATAAACATGAGGAGTTCATGAAGTTGAAAGAAGCTGGCAGTGGCAGACCCGCCACCACTGCGAAGCCGTCGGCACCCACCCTCCTCCACCTCCTCCAGCAGCACCAGCAGGAGTGCGTCAGAAACGCACTGCTCCTCCTCCCTCTGCAACTCCTGCCGCTGACACTGAGGCCTGTTCTGGCAGCCAGTCCTCAGTGGCCTCCTCTGCTCCCTCCAGTGATTCCCGTGCCAGCAAAAGGCGTCGCCTGACCCTGCTCAGCGACACCTTCCAGGGGGTGGTCAGGGTTCTGCATCCCAGCAGCCGTCGCGTGCGTCAGCTGAACGGCTTGCTGGCATGGGCCATGTGCTCTCAACTCCTGCCTTATTCCCTTGTGCAGGAAGGGAACGACATGCGTGCGCTCCTGATGTGTGCAGCCCCTGATTGGCCAATCCCCAGCCGACATAATTTTGCACGCACGGCCATCCCTGCACTTCACCGCTCTGTGATGGCCAATGTCGGGAGAGGGCTGGATCACGCGTTGGGTCAACGGGTCCACGTCACCATGGACTCGTGGAGCAGCCGGTTTGGGACAGGCCGCTATCTGTCCTTCACCGCGCATTGAGTCAGCTTGGTGGAAGGGGGTGAGGAGGGGTGAGCAGCATCGGGCACTGTCAGAGCAGCAGCAGCAACAACGCAGTGGGTGGTGCCACCATACAGGGTCAGCGGAATTGCAGCTGGTTCCTCTGATCCGCTTCCATCCTCCGGCACACCAGCCCAAACCCCCCGCCTCAGCAGCAGCGTGAAGCCCTGCCACTGCCAAGCGCTGCTGGAATTGGTCAGCCTGGGGAAGACCAAACTGACGGCGAACCATGTCCTGGCCAAACTCTGAGAGCAGGAGAGGAATTGGCTGACCCCCAGAGGCCTCAGAGTCGGAGAGGTGGTGTCCGACAATGGGGCAAACCTGGTTGCTGCAATCAGCAGGGGAGACCTGACCCACATCCCCTGCCTGGCGCACGTCCTGAACCTGGTAGTCCAAAAGTTCCTGCGGACCTAGCAAGGAAGGTTGTGCGTCATTTCCGGCACTCGCCTGCAGCCATAGCGAGCCTGGAAGAGGTTTAGAAGGAGCTGCACCTGCCACAGCACCGGCTCATGATCGATGTTCCAACTCGCTGGAACTCCACCCTGGCGATGTTGGAGCATCTGGTTGAACAGAGGCAGGCTGTCAGCCAGTACGTTGCACGAGCAACAGTTGCCGCCATCACTGCAACTGGGCGTGCCGCCACCAACCTCCCGTCCATCATCTCCACAGAGGACTGGGGGAACATGCAGCAGGTGTGCTCAGTGCTGGCACCCTTCCTGCAGGCCACCAACATGGTAAGCAGGGACCATGGTGTGCGAGTGGGTCCTCATGGTGTGTGTGCTGGACAGGGCCCTGTATGCACTGCTGGAAGAGGGAGCGGCAGCCTTGGACCAGCAGGAGCTGCAGGCAGCTTCACAGGCCACCTCTGAGGAGGAGGGCTTGGAGTTGGTGGAGGTCCCTGACCTTGCTGCTGATGAGGGGGAGCAGCAGAGCGCAGCTGGAGTGGTGCGGGGTGGAGAGAGGGTGAGGTGGAGGAGGCAGAGGATGAGGAGGACAGCCCTGTCGGCTCTGGGGCTGCCGATGATGTGCCAGCAGACGTGGCCAGACTCTTCCCAATGGCAGCGCACATGCTGAGGTGCCTGCGCAAGGACCCAAGGGTCATCCAGATGAAGCAGAGGGAGGACATCTGGATCTGCATGATGCTGAACCCACGTCTGAAGGGGAAGCTCAGCCAGTTCCTGCCTGCAGGAGGAGACAGTGCGCAACAAATGAGGGATTTGCAGCTGTCCCTTGTTGAGCGCTTGGAGGAAGCCTTCCCTCAGCCATCCACCCCCATTGTCCAGCCAGCACAGGGGGAGCAGCAGGTGCCTGCATCCACCAGCAGCAAGCGCACGCGCGCCACAGACCTGCTGTCTCTGACCAACGAGCTCTACATGAGTGTAGAGCTGCCAGGGACTAGAGAGGAGGTGCCTGCAGCAGCATCCTTCTCCGGTCACAGACAGCGCTTGACCCGCATGGTGGCTGACTACATGGGGTCAGTGGGCTTGACAGCGTTGCCCCTGTTGATCCCATGGAATATTGGGTCAAGCACCTGCCGATCTGGAGCGAGCTTGCGCAGAACGCCCTGGAAGTGCTCTCCTGCCCCCCCTTCCAGCGTACTGTCAGAACGTTGCTTCAGTGCAGCCGGTGGAGTCGTCACTGAGAAGTGATCTCGTCTGTCTCACAAGTCTGCGGACAGACTGACGTTTCTCAAAATGAACCGGGCTTGGGTGGAAGGCGAATTCCTGGCCCCTGTTGTCGGCGAGAGGGGGACATGAAGTGGCATACACACATTACACCTGCTGCTGCTGCTGTATTTCTTCCTGCTATCTGTGTTTCCACTGCCAGGGAACACATGAAAAGGTGCTTCTGCCCATGCGCCACCAGCTATTTACGCTCACAAATAGCTGCATTTCTGAAAAAAATATTTAATAATTTTTTGTGTTATTATTTTAGAGGTGTCCGGGTTGAAAACTAGGCTGTCCCAATTTTGTATTGGACACAATGTTGGCTTCACGACCGCTGTCTGGAACCTCAAGGTGTTTATTTATGGCCCTGGTACCACCGCTAGGACCCAGGGCCTATTATGTCTCGCTGCCTGCCCTCCTGCTGCCTGCTGCCAGTCTGCCACACACTCCTCCTCCTCACGCTGCCTGCTACTGTATTTCCTCCTGCTGTCTGTGTCTCCACTGCCAGGGAACACATTACAAGGTGCTGCTGCCCATGCACCACCAGCTATTTACGATCAAAAATAGCTGCATTATTTTGAAAAAAAAACCATTTAATTATTTTAGAGGTGTCCGGGTTGAAAACTGTGCTGTCCCAATTGTGTATTGGACACAATGTGGGCTTCACGACCGCTGTCTGGAACCTCATGCTGTTTATTTACGGCCCTGGTACCACCGCTAGGAACCAGGGCCTATTATGTCAGCAGTCACATCACACTGCCTGACACACACTACTCCTCCTCCTGTAGCTGCATTGAACTTCTGCTGTCTGTGTGCTGCTACCACTGCCAGGGAGAACAGAAGAAGAAGTATTTTCTGCTGCCACCCACTCTCCTACCAGCTATTACCACACTACAATAGCTGCAACTACTTCCTCTTCCTGCTGATGTCTGTGTTTTACCACCGCCAGGGTACACAGAAAAAGGCGCTGTGGCTTGCAATGTGCCACTACCTATTATGCCATCAACACAAATATAACTATGGTATTAAAATAAAATATTTCCACAAATGAAGTAAAAAAAAAATATTACAAAAGAAAGGAAAACCAAGACACATAATATAATGATAGAGAAGAAGAAGAAGAAGAAGAAGAAGATATAGAAGAAGAAGAAGAAGATATAGAAGAAGGAGAAGAAGAAGATATAGAAGAAGAAGAAGATATAGAAGAAGAAGACGAAGAAGATATAGAAGAAGAAGAAGAAGAAAATACAGAAGAAGAAGAAGATATAGAAGAAGAAGAAGAAGATATAGAAGAAGAAGATATAGAAGAAGAAAAAGATAATTGAAGAAGATACAAGAAGTAGAAGATGAAGAAGATTCGAGTAGAAGAAGATATAGAAGAAGAAGAAGAAGAAGATATAGAAGAAGAAGATGAAGACTTCCAACTTACAACCATTTTGGACACACCTTCTCATGCAAACACTTTTCATGAAGTTAATTTACTATTTTTGATACCTTTTTTATAACTACTACATCACCACATAATCACTTGATGTTTTTCTTCATAAAAAAGGTGGTTTCATGCATCATTGACCTCCAATACAAGTTTTAAAAGCTATTTAAGGCCAGCTCGAATATTTTACTCGAATACAGACTTGGATGGTGACGTCGGATATTCGCGGTCGAATCGGATATTCGATTAACTCGAATATCGAACTTCGAGTGAATTCGATTAGTTTACTATCCGAATTCGACCAAACTCGAATAGGATAATGAGGTATCCGATCAACACTGATTCAGTGATTCACATGCAGGCATATGATGCTGGCATGCGTAGCCCTGAACCCTGTGTTGTTAAAGTGCAAAGCACACCTACCTACAGGGAGGTAGCCATTTTTTGAGCAAGTATGGAGGTAGTAGCATTGGCAAACATTGGTCAGAGGGTACAAAAAACAGGACTTCTAGCAGAGCTGGTTGTGAGCAATGAAGTTCTAGGTGAGTAAAAACGCAAATGACTAAGCATTGTAAGCTCAGCTGAAAAGCAGTCTGCAGGTAGCAGCTACATGTGTGGGGCATCCTTACTCAGTACATACTGCGGCCGAGTATGTAAAGGAGGGGATGAGGTAAGAGTTTTCAGTGAGGTAAGAGCTTCCAAAGATGCAGTCCATAGGAGCATATTTTAAAAAGGTAAGTACTTATTACATTGTACATTAGGTAGTGGAAAGGAGTTTAGCTCCACTCTACCAAAAAGAGTAAACAGAGTTCAGGAGAACTATGAAAAAACGAGATTAATTACGGTATATATTGATCAATCTGAGGTGTACAGAGTACAAGCCGCATGACGAAACCCAAATCATTAATAAACCCAAATCATTAATAAGAATTGATTTGTTTCAGAATCAGAATCAGAATCTGCTTTATTCGCCAAGTGCGACCGTACTCGGAATTATTTGTGGTTCACATAGCATATGCAGGTACAAAGACAGGCACATAGGTGCGCAGGCAGACAAAAACAGACATCTACAAATGTTCAAGCTACATAGACATTAACAGAGTTTGACAGATAAGAACGGCCCCATGGGGCCTGCGTAAAGTCATTTAGATCAAAGAGTCCCAAAGCTGTGTGAGGATCACTCAAAAACAGCTGAGAGGTTTCCTGGCCAAGGAAATTACTGTACTGCTCCACTAGCTTAGCAGCAGAACTGCTTGGGGGAAGAAGGAGTTCTTGTGCCTGGTGGTTTTGGATGGGATAGTTCTATAGCGGCGACCCGATGGGAGGAGATCAAAGTAGTGACTGCCAGGGTGGGAGGGGTCGCAAGAGATCCTGGTGGCCCTCTTCTTCATTCTGGCAGAGTGGAGGAGATCAAGAGATGGCAGTGGTGATCCAATGATTCTCTCTGCCACAGTGATGACTCTCTGCAGATTATACCTGTCACTAGCCGTCATACTAGCATACCAGACGATGACTGAGGAACAGAGGATGGACTCATGGGTTGCAGTGTAGAAGCTGGTCAGCAGTTCCCGTGGCATGCCAAATTTTTTAAGTTGTCGCAGGAAGAATAGCCTCTGCTGAGATTTTTTCTGAATTGTGGTGGTGTTCTTTCCCCATTTCAGGTCGTTGGTAAGGGTTGTTCCAAGGAACCGCACCAATGGTACCCTAGTGACTTCGGTATCGCCTATGCGGACTGGTGGGAGGGGAGGGGGGTGCCTCCTGAAGTCAACAGTCAATTCAACAGTCTTTGCTGTGTTGAGTACTAGATTGTTTTCCTTGCACCAGTTGCAGATTCTTTCGACTTCGCTGCGGTACTCGTGCTCTCCGTTGCTACCAATTAGGCCGATGATGGTGGTGTCATCTGCAAATTTGATGACCTTCACAGAGCCAACGGTTGAGGTACAGTTGTTGGTGTACAAGGAGAACAGGAGTGGGGACAGTACACATCCTTGCGGAGCACCAGTGTTTGTAGTTCTCACGCTGGAGGAGCAGTTGCCGAGCTTGACCTGTTGCGTTCTCTCAGACAAGAAGTCTTTGACCCATGCACAGAGAGTGAGGTCAACTCCGAGCCGCACCAGGTTGGCAAGCAGGATGTCTGGGCAGATCATATTGAATGCAGAGCTAACATCCAGGAACAGGATTCTAGCGTAGGAGTCAGGCCTGTCCAGGTGTTCTGTGATGTATGCCAGGCTGACGTTGATGGCATCCTCCACAGACCTGTTTGCCCTATATGCGAATTGGTGCGGGTCAAGGAGGGTGTTGGTGTAGTTCTTGAGGTGGGCAAAGACCAGTCTCTCCAGGATCTTCATAATGTTGGAAGGTAGGGCCACAGGTCTGAAGTTGTTAAGATCCGTGCTGCCTGTTTTTTTGGGGACTGGTATAATTGTCGACCTCTTGAAACAGGAGGGGACTGTACCTTCTGATAGCGACCGCTTGAAAAGGGAGGTGAGCACAGGAGATAACTGAACTGCGCAGGTTCTTAGGCATACCGATGACACACCATCCGGGCCTGAAGCCTTCCTGGGGTTCAGTTTGCGGAGGTGCCGGAGAACTTCTGCTTCTTGGATGCCAACTGGAGCCGAGGCGCAGAGTTCCCCCTGCACCTTAGCCATGGTTGCAGGGGCCTTGAGTTGCTTGGACTGGAGTTCGAATCTGCAGTAGAATTTGTTGAGCTCCTCGGCCAGCTGGAGGCTGGGGGTCACAGGCTGAGGGGGAGGTTTGAAGTTCGTGGCAGCCCTAAGGCCTTTCCATACTTCTCGTGTATTGTTGGACTGGAGGCAGAGTCCCACCCTTTCAGAGAATGCGCAGTTCACATTTTAGGGCGTTCCTTGCTTTTCTAAACTCCTCAGGGGAGCCAAACTTGTGTGCCGCCTCCTTATTCTTCCGGAGCCGGCGCAGTTTGTCATTAAACCAGGGCTTGTTGTTGGGGAAGACCTTGAAGGTTTTGGATGGTATACATGCTTCTTCACAGAAGCTGATGTAGGAGGTAACATTCTCTGCCCATTCATCCAGAGTGGGTGCCTCCAGGATCCTCCAGTCGGTGGAATCAAAACAAGCTTGCAGCTCCATTTTGGCTTCAACAGTCCATTTTTTTACAGTTCTGATGGTGGGATTCACAGACTCCAGAAGTCTCCTGTAAGTGGGGATCAGATGGATTGTGTTGTGGTCGGAACTTCCCAGGGCAGCTCCCTGGATGGCCTTGTAAGCGTTCTTGTGGACCGTGTAGCAGTGGTCCAGGATGTTGCGATTCCTGGTGGGGCAGGTAATGTGTTGTTTGTAGTGAGGCATCTCTTGACGTAGGTTTGCACTGTTGAAGTCCCCCAGGATGATGAAGAGGGCCTCCGGGAGGGCAGTTTCCCACCGCGAGATGCTGTCGGTAAGTGCCTGCAGAGCAGTCTTGGTGCAAGCGTTTGGGAGAATGAAGACCCCAACGAGAATGAGGGAAGAGAACTCTCTCAGGGAATACTGAGGCCTGCAGTTTATGGCAAAGAATGCAACATCTGGGGTGCAGGTCTTGCTGAGAATGCTGGTGTTTGTGCACCAGGCAGTGTTGATGTAGAAGCAGATTCCCCCCCTCCCCCCCCCGCTCTTTTTCCCAGAGAGAGCTAGGTCCTGGTCTGCACGTAGGAGGTCGTAGCCTGGCAGTTGCAAGGGGTTGTCGGGGATGCTGTCGCTCAGCCAGGTCTCAGTAAAGCAGAGAACTGGGGTGTTATTGCCAATCAAGGGTTTGCTGCTGAGTAAAAGGAGCAGCTCCTCCACTTTGCTTGGGAGTGAGCAAACATTTGCTAGCAGGATGGCAGGGACAGGAGAGCGTAGGCTTTTTCTCTTGAGCCGCACCTGGGCACCCACCCTTCTCCCTCTGTGGCGGCGTTTTCTCTGAGCTCACTCGGTGGTCAGATGTCGGATGTGGGCTGTGACTGCGTCCCACAGAGGGGTTCTCGCAGGCGGCTGGGGGCTACCCGGGGGTTCCCATTTGAGGAGGTCCTCCCTCGACAGGGTGGTGATGAGGTGTGTTGCCCGTTCCGCACCAATAGCAAGAGTCCCGCGCAGGGGCGGACTGACCATTAGGGCACTCGGGCACGGACCGAGGGCCCGTGGTCAGGGGGGGCCCGCCACCCGCAAGAGAACCCTGAGCAGGAGGGGAGACAGCCAGTGAAGGAGGGCGATGGGCATAGCAGCGGAGAAGGGGGGAAGTTCCCCCCCCCCTTCTCTCACCTTGGGGCCCCCCTTCCTGGCTCTCCCCTCCATAATCTGCAAAGTGCAAACAGCTGGAAGCGGCTGACAGCGGGCGGAGATTTACCGCTGTTCAGCCATTGGATGGATCACTGATCTGTGTGCAGCTAGTGTGGGCTTGAGAAGCCCAGACTAGCTGCACACAGATCAGCGATGCCTCCGGTGGCTGAACAGCGGTAAGTCTCCGCCCGCTGTCAGCCGCTTCCAGTTGTTTGCACTTTGCAGATTACGGAGGGGGGAGAGCCAGGAAGGGGGGGCCCAAGGTGAGAGAAGGAGGGGGGGGGAAACTTCCCCCCTTCTCCGCTGCTATGCAAATCGCCCTCCTTCACTGGCTGTCTCCCCTCCTGGAGACACCTACAAGCCTGGCTGTTTATACTGGGGGCACTTACAGACCTGGCTATACTGGGGAGACCTATACACCTGGCTGCATATACTGGGGGCACCTATACACCTGGCTGCATATACTGGGGAGACCTATACACCTGGCTGCATATACTGGGGGCACCTATACACCTGGCTGCATATACTGGGGAGACCTATACACCTGGCTGCATATACTGGGGGCACCTATACACCTGGCTGCATATACTGGGGGCACCTATACACCTGGCTGCATATACTGGGGAGACCTATACACCTGGCTGCATATACTGGGGGCACCTATACACCTGGCTGCATATACTGGGGGCACCCATACACCTGGCTGCATATACTGGGGAGACCTATACACCTGGCTACATATACTGGGGGCACCTATACACCTGGCTGCATATACTGGGGACACCTATACACCTGGCTGCATATACTGGGGGCACCTATACACCTGGCTGCATATACTGGGGAGACCTATACACCTGGCTGCATATACTGGGGAGACCTATACACCTGGCTGCATATACTGGGGGCACCTATACACCTGGCTGCATATACTGGGGGCACTTATACACCTGACTACATATACTGGGGGCTCTTATAGACCTAGCTACATATACTGGGGGCACCTATAGACCTGGCTGTATATACTGGGGGCACCTATAGACCTGACTGTATATACTGGGGGCACCTATAGACCTGGCTATACTGGGGGCACCTATAGACCTGGCTATACTGGGGACACCTATAGACCTGGCTATACTGGGGACACCTATAGACCTGGCTATACTGGGGACACCTATACACCTGGCTACATATACTGGGGACACCTAAAGACCTGGCTATCTATACAGGAGACACCTATAGACCTGGCTATCTGTACTGGGGACACCTATAGGCCTGGCTACCTACTGTATTCTGGAGACACCTGTAGACCTGGCTACCTATACTTGGGAAGCCTATAGACCTGGCTATCTTAACTGGGGACATCTATAGTCCTGGCTATCTTAAATGGGGACATCTATAGACCTGGTTATCTATTCTGGGGACACCTGTAGATTAGGCTATTTATACTGGGGACACCTATAGATCTGGATACCTGCACTGGGAAAACCTATAGACCTGGATACTTCCACTGGGGATACCTTTTGACCTGGTTACCTATACTGGGGGCACCTATTTTGGGGGAACTGCTGCCAGATTAACTATTTTTGGAGAACTGCTGCTGCCAGATTAAGTGTATTTTGAGAAACAGCTGCCAGATTATGTGTATTTTTGGGGAACCGCTGCCAGATTGTGTATAATGGGGGGACTGCTGCTTCCAGATTCTGTGTATTTTGGGGGAACGACTGCCATATTATCTGTATTTTGGAGGAACCTCTGCCAAATTGCATGGATTTTTGGTGAAATGCTGTCAGATTACATGTATTTTGCGGGGAAACACTATGGCAGAGTTCAAACTTCCCCGGCAGACCTTTTACACCACTGCTAAGGTCATGTATATTTTGCCCCACCCATGACCACGCCCACATTCTGTTGCGTGACCACACCCATTTTTTGGCGTTTTGTCAGTGTACAATATAACATATTTACTGTTGTCAATAAATTATTATACCTTAGTCTGTAAAAATATAACGTGAAAGGTGGGTAACACTGGTATGGGGGCCCCATATTCTCCTATTGCCCGGGGGCCCCATGAGTTGTCAGTCCGCCCCTGGTCCCGCGTTAGAAGGAGGAGGGACGTTAGACGTTGACCGGGTTGAGGTGGTACAGGGGTCACACTGGCAGGGGTCAGAGCACATCTTCCGAGACTGAAGCAGGGGTGGTCTGCAGTGACCTTGATGGCAAGGCAGGTATGGTAGCAGGCGGGCAGATAGTAGGCAACTGCCGGCTACTGATCAGGTTGGAGCAGCAAACAGGGCACAGTACAGTGAGCGGCCCAGCTGGTATGCAGCATAGGCAGCGGTGGGACCCAGTTTTAGGTCTCACAGTGTATGGACGTGGGGTACAGAGCAGAGTCCTAGGGTCCCACAGAACCCGGTATGGTGGATGGCAAGGCTAGTTCAGGCCAGACTAGAGTGACCAGGGCACAGTGCAGAACAGTGAGTGAAGCTATGGAACACAGCAGCAAGCAGCGCAGAGACAATAGACCCCACGTGTGTGGTCAGTAGCAGGCAGAGTCCTAGGGTCCCGCAGAACCCGGTATGGTGGATGGCAGGCCAGACTAGAGTGACCAGGTCACAGTGCAGTACAGTGAGTGGCGCTATGGAACACAGCAGCAAGCAGAGCAGTAGCAGGCAGAGTACACTGTGTCAACAGAGACAGGATCTCACCATGTGGGCTCAGCAGATGCTTGAGGAAGCTGGTCTTCTCGATCGCAGGTTCTGAGGGCTGCTGTAGCTGCTGGAGGTGAGCCTGGAGGAGAGGTGTCCAATTTGTCAGGCCCCCCTGGGCCGCATCAGGAGGAGAAGCAGAAGCAGTCCCGATGTGTGCGGACCACGTGGAGCGATGGCTGATGTCAGAGGCCCCTTTAAGCCTAGGCTAATCGGCGGCGAGTGAGCCGGAAGTGTTTTCCGGTAGCCAGAGGAGCTGTCCGCCCCCACCGAGAACTGGGCTGGCTGCAGACGGGTCCCCAAGAGCGGTTTCAGGAGTTTGGCGATACGGAATCGAGAAAGCTGAGGTGCTGGCAGCAGAGACAGAGACAGACATGTCAGTCAGATAAGCAAAAGTTTCCAGAGGCCAATCCTGGTTTGGAGAAAAGCAAGATTTCCAAGATCGGAAAGAGACTAAAAAAACTGACTGAGCAAGGCATAATGCAAATTGCTAATGTTTTTCTTTCCCAAGGAGGTGCTCTCATAATGAAGAGTACCGTGCTGATTGTGATCGTAGGCTGCCATTTCACTCTAGGAGACCGAGTAGAGGACATTCTTATGAACAATAAGGGGTTAAGGAGACCACAAGGTCCAAGCATGTTAATGTTTGGAGAAAAAGGTACTGATCCTTTTGCACTTCCCTCTGATTGGCCCGACTGGACCGAACAGGGAAGGAGGAAAAGATCACTTGTGCCAGGTGGAAACAAATTTCATCGCAAAATGTTGGTGAAAGGTATGAAGGGTCAAGTGTGCTGGAAGTGTGATGTGAACGGCAGCTTAAATCTGCTCTGGAATGTCACACTCCCGGAACCAACGCACCGATCCAAAGTTTTATTAAAAGGTACATTGCAGTACAATGGGTACATGCAAAAGTTGGAGTGTGTTGTTCAGGATTACCTTGTCTTGGTTCTCTGGAGTGAGATGGTTCTAGATTGGAGAGGAACGAGCAGTAAGCGCCACTTCTCCTTCGAGGAGAGAAGCAGTGAACAATATCACACTCTGGAGCAACCGACAGAGCGTCTCTGAGACAACTATACACACGTAAAGGCTGGAAAGCAGAAGGGATTTGGTTCTCGGAACGAGAAGTAAAAATCAAGATCCAGCCACATGTTCAGGTGACAAAGAGGATGTGGAGAGTGATTCCAGGAAAGGGAGAGCCAACACAGGTAACACCATCCTCACTACACGGGTCACAGTATGAGTCAATATTGCACAGTCCATATTTAGCCACTTATTCTCATGCTAGATGGGTAAGTGAGGAGGTACTCTTAACTGAAAGATTGCAGAGAGTACATTCTTCCCGACCTAAGGTACGCATTTTGCCTCAGGACATAAGGGGGGAAAAGGTCCAATCTGGACAGTTGGGAACATCTTTTGTCATTGAGATGCTAATCAATTTCCCAAAGGAAAGAGTACCAACAGGATTCTTCTGGAGAGGGCCACAAGGGTTAGCATGGGACGTGAGTTTAATGGATCAGGGGACTTTTTGGAGTAGAGAGGTAGAATCCTGGGATACATCAGGTAGCACCCAGGGGACTCTCTATGATGGAAGGGTGATGGGACTAAAACGAGGGAGTTTAAAAATAGCGCCCTTAGTCCGGGAGGATGAAGGACCATGGACACACGGTTTTTGCATCCCACAGTCCCTAGAATTTAAAGGTCCAAATAGATCTTGCATAATGAAAAGGGGAACCGTAACAGTAAAAGTAGGGGTTCCCATGACTCCTAAAGCTCAGGTAGTCACACTGCCAGTGACTACCCAGGAACCATACCTACCGTCATGTGATACACATCAAGTTGTAAAAAGTGGCCCTTTTCAGTTAAATCAACTGAGGGCAACTCCAGTTATCATGGAGGCCCAGCTTCAATTGATCACTTGGCAGGTTAACTTAGAAGAGTGGGTAATATCTAATATCTACCCTAACTGCAGCATGCCACCCTGGTACAGGCTTTTATGTCATGGGCACATTCCACAGGGAATAGTGTAGCCAGAAGAAGGTCCCGGGATTTAGCAGATACAATCTTGGGAGGCATGGGCGCTGGAATGGGGGTAGCAAACAGTGTAGACATAGAAGGTAGGTCCGAGGCCATTCAACAATTAGGCACATTGGGACAACAGAATGTGGGTACCCAACATCATCTGAACTTGGTTTTGGAACAGTTAACGCACAACACATATAAAGTTCAGGGGTACACTCAAAGGCACATTCAAATAATTCTTCAGAAGATGATTGCACATGCTAGGGGTAATGCATGGGAAATCGCATGCTTGTCTATGCAGACCGAGTTAACAGCGGATTTTTAGATAATGGCTCAAGCCTTATTAAAAAGGTAAAACTCCTTTAGTGAGACTTGACAAGGAGCGATTTATCGATTTTCCTGGGGAAGGATCTTTTGCATGGAGGCACCGAGATGTCTGGGTAAACAGGTGGAAAGAGTGCGACAATTCTTTATGCACCGCTACTTCCTTAGTTCCTACCGCTGGAAAAACACAGGTAGTTTTTCCAGTAGTATCACTGGGGACACCTGTTTCTTCCACACATGTCTTACACCATGACCTGAGAGGTCAACATTTTTTGGTGCTAGACAGGGAGGTGAAACAAGTAGATTTGTCGTTATGCTGGCAATTCTCAGAGAAGTACCTGTGTTTGCCAGGGCAAGTCAGATTTAGAAATTTAGAAAGGCATACAACCTGTTTTGCGATCCCACCTCTCAAGCAACTCTACCAAGTGCAATCCAGTACTTCAGTGCCATGCACTTTCAGTGTACAGTTCCTTTCCTGATTGTAGCGCTGGTTGCGGCAGTATAAACAATGGATGACCACCTTGTAAGCGATGTACACGCAGAGGCTCTCTCCAGCCTAGATGCAAACTCTCCTCACAGAGCAGGCTTCCTCATCACAGCCCCCTGCTAGCCATCCATGTACTGCCGCGTGGGAGTCGCTTGTAGGGATCCAGAACGCATGCCTGCAGCGGCTGTTAATGCATTTCGGCCCCCGCCATCTTGGGCCTTCATCGGAACATGCTGCATGCTAACGTCTGTGCTGCATTTCCTTATATCCAAATCTTTTCCCCTTGTCATGTGGTATTCCCTCTGCAGTCTCCTCAGTGACATCATGTGGCCGTTTTTTGTATAACACCACCTTTTTACCAGGATTTTTTTAAACGATAGTTTCATTGAAAAATCTTTTTCCATTATACATAGCTTCTAGTGCCATCTTGTAGACGTATTTTACATTACACTCCATTTAATTTCTCACACAGTTATTCTAATTACTACCTTTCAAAGGGCCATATCTCCACCACAAAGCATGCAAAAACGAGAGGAAGAACACCCACTTTGCAGTAATGTAATATATATATATTTATTTTTAGGTGTCTGGGATGCAAACTGTGCTGTCTGAGTTGTGGGGAGAACTCAACTGCGGCTGTACCGCCATGTCCTGGAACCTCACGGTTGTTTATTTTTGTTTGTGCCGTGGTACCACCGCTAGGTGCCATGGCCTATGCCGTCTGCTGCCACACATCACTACTCCTCCTCCTGCTGCTGCATTTAACCTCCTGCTGTCTGTGCTCACACCACCAGGGTCCACAGAATTGTGTGCTGCTGCTATGCACCACTAGCTATTACGCCACTATAATAGCTAATATTGTGTTGTTGTACACGAAAAAAAGACAACATATTTTTCTCATGCAATTATTATATTATGCGTGAATAGGGTTGTATCGTGGGTGTGATTAGGGGTGTGGCAGGGGCATGGCTTAAGTGTTCCTCTTTTTGATCTCAAAAAATTGGGAGGTAGGCAAAAGTATGCAAGGATGCACTCTTCACAAAGTCTTTCTCCAAAACAGACTTTATTCAAAATCTTCACACGCAAAGCAGTAAAAACATGGCAGGGCCAGGAGAGATCCACAGCAATTAGACAATCATCAGAAATAGTCACTGTCAATCAAAAAGATTACTCTCCCAGATCCAAAAGGCTATAAAAGTGGACAAATGGGTAAACACCAAAGTCACAGCATTATATGTCCCAAACAGATTTGTTTTAGGATTAACGTCCATGTGCAGGTTTCTTGGCTGGAGGATGGGCATTAGGCCCGAAACAGTGATGCTGTGAATGTGTTGTCTACCTGCTTTTCCATTATTGTACCTATTGGATCTGGGAGAGTAAGCTTTTTGATGGACATTGACCATGATTATCCAATTGCTGTGGATCTCTCCTGGTCCTCTGATGTTTTTAGTGCTTTGTATGTGAAGATTTTAAATAAAGAAAGTCTGTTTTGGAGAAAGTCTTTGTGGAGACTGCTGGTCCTTGCATACTTTTGGATCTTTGTCCTGCCTGGTTTTCTGGCGGACTGACCTTGCACCTCTGGTAAGCTGCGGGGGAGCGCGACCTGGAGAACACACTACATCTTAGCCTCTGATTGGCTAGTCTTGATTATAAGCTAAAGCAGATTATAAGCTAAAGCAAGATGTGATCACAGTAAATCAGAGCTTTGCAAATCTATCAGAGAGGCGGCCTCCAATTATTATACACAACACTCTGAGGTACTAAAAATAGTTAACTTATCAGACAAACCCTTGAGTGAGGATGAAGCCTCTGTCCTTCAGAAAGGTCTTTATTTTGCCCCAACTAATCATTTTGATTATTTTGAAGTGTTCAAGGATGTATATCTCTTTTGCAGGTGTCTGGCCCTGAAAAAGATGTTTGACAAACCTACTCATGTTGCTGAACAACTTGAGAATGATTTCCCGGACATACAGGACAGACAGGCTATACAAGATCTGGTGGAACTATTGGAAGAAAATCAAAAAAACAGGCAGGTGTGACCCCCTTTAATCCGGCCCCTAAATTTATATCAGCCCTTAGTGTGTGCCCCGAGGTAAGATTTTTTTTATTATTATTATTTAGTGAGTAGAGATTTAGAATCCCTGGATCACCAAAACATCAGGGGAATACAAAATCTAATCTTACGGGAAAGAATGGCTTTCATGCACTGTGGGTGTCTGTGATGCCTATCTATTGCAGTTTGCTGGCCCTTCTCTGACACACAATTTCTTGTATGGATATCGTTTTTCATTCAAAAGAGCTATACATTTTGCAATATATCCTTTGAGTGTGCTGATCCTTTTGGAATACATAGACTTCATTGCCACCTTGTGCTCTGGTGGCCTGATCGTGTGCACTTCAGTTGTGGGAAGGAAAGTGCGGCCATGTATTCCCTCTAGTTGACAACAGGAGTGGTGGTCACACTGGAGGTCTGTGTGGAACCAGTGGCCTCCTGCTTCACCATCAGCTCCATGACAGCCTCTGCCTGCCTCTCCTCAATGGCCCACTGACCCTGGCCAAAGATGGGTGCAAATTTCTGCACCGCCCCTCTCAGCTGCTCCCTCCTGACAGCTGAGCACCTAGCGGCTGGCGGCGGACCAGCCATAGACCTGCCAGCGGCGGCGATGGTGCTGCCTCTGCCCCTGCTCCTGGTGGCAGACATTGCACAATTTAATAAAGATAAATTTTAAAAAAAGGTGAACGCCATTTTTTTTTTCATTAAATGTGTCTGATGACGGTCGGACAAATTTAAATGTGTAAAAGTAACAGTAAGTCAGTATGAACACCAGAACACTAGAGTGTGAGACAACAAGAGAGTGACAGTGAGTGACACTAACACTGTCTGTCACACTTACACTACAGGCAGCAGCTGCAGAATCAGTGACAGACACAGATGCTGCTCTAGTACTGTCTGCTAGTCTAACACTATATTAACTAACAGTACAGATGATAAATCAACAACCCTAATCTACCTACAGGCTAGTAGGGCTACCTAGCTAGCAGTCCTGGCCTGCACACAGACCCCAGATAAGCTAATCTAACTCAGCTTCAATTCTAAGCTAGCGCACAGTATACACACTATACACTACACTGACTGTAAATGACTAGCTAACACTAAATCAATACAATATTTGTGTTGTACAGGTGTAAATGAGGTAAAACGCACTGTTTTCACAGTAAAACCATTGCTCACAGCTAGATAGCACAGAGAAGCTATCAGTTCTACCAGAGTTGAGCAAGGACGAGATTCTCAACATGGCTGCCACCTTATATAGAGGAGGGGAAGGCAGAGGCTCCCCTCCTCTGATTGGTTGCTAGGGCCTCTACTGGGAGCCCTCTAATTGGCCCAACAACGTAATTTCCATTTTTGAGCTCGTGATCACAGCTAACCCGTGATCATGAGTCTGATTCTGAATGCAATCACGAACGCATTCAAAACCAGCATTCGTGATCAGGGATGCCAATTTCGACCTCATGATCGCAAAAATAAGCTGGTTATCATGGGGTAGCGGTGATTATGAGCTTGTGATGAGCACCCTGCTCCAGTTGCGCTTGTTCAACTGTTAACAGTTAACACTTCATATTGCTACTCTGAGCAATTGTGTCTGCCAAACCCAAATCCGGGCACGACCCAGTCTTGCTTGGCCATTAAAAAGAAACCGTAACCAAGAACTGAACTTCATGCCACTAGAACTGAACTTCCCACTAGAAATCAATATCTTTTCACAAACGGATCATCAGGGACTCTGTATGGCTGATATTGTAGTAAAACCCCTCCCACTGTGGGAGCCTTGTTTTATTGTGGGAAATAACAGCTGTTTCCAACTGCCAAAAAAGCAAGCAGCATCCCCTTCCACTGACATCGCCTGCTAGCAGTAAAAATGTCACCATGTGATAAATGTCAGAATGTAAATCAGGGAGAGGAAAGATTTTACAATGGGCAAACACTGACTAAATCATTTATACATAATTATTGTAAAAATGAAGTACCTTTTTTATTACATTATTTTTACTGGAGTTCCTCTTTAAAATGATTCTGATTCAGCCTGCATTGGTTGGCTGCCCATTTGCAACATCACTTTGTGAGTACCAAATTCTACTAATTGCTTTGTGAATGTCGCTTTGTGACATTCTACCCCATCGGGGGTCCCGTTTTCTCTGTGAGTTTTTTCTTTTCGGGGTACCCTTTTATCACCCTCCACACCAGTATCTAAATGTGGGGACACCTAGGAATTACCTTTCCTTGCTAAACCAGCCAAGCATCCAGGCCCGGATTTACATCACAGGAGCCTATAGGCACAAATATCCTGGCACCCTAGACTTTGTCCTCCATTTACCTACAAGTGTACTGGTTGGCCCAGCTGTCACTTCTCCCTTAGTTCACTTGCCTGTCATAGGTAAATACAGGTTCCCCTTATTATTAGACAGCCAGAGCTATCCTCCGTATTAAGTAACTAGAGGTGCCCCCAAGCATTAGGTAGCTAGAGGTGCCCCCAAGAATTAGGTAGCTAGAGGTGCCCCCAACTGAATGGAGCAGTGATGCTCGGATGTCTCGATCCACGAATTCGGCAACCACGGCCGTTGTTTTAAAAAAAAAAAAATCCGCCTCCGGCGTGATTGGTTCCGTATTATGAAATACGTCCACGCCACAACGCCGATTTTCGATCGTGAATGAGGCAATCACGGCCAGATCCATGGCCGGATTCGGATTTTCTTTTAACGTTAATAGCAAAGCCCCCATACATGCTACAATCCCCCAAATTGCATGGATTATCAAGGTGATAAGGGGCTATAACTTAAACAAAAAAAATTCCAAAAATAATTTTTTGTTTTTGAAAAAATGGATTTTAAACTGAAATCAGCATTTTAAATGGGGCTATTAATTGGTAATAAGTGATTTTAAACAGGGAAATACACGTTAAGCAATCACAGAGGTGAAGGTGAGTCCCAATGGCACTTGGCGGTGATGGTACCACTGGAGGAGGATGAGTGGTTGACGCCAAAAAGACCCAGAGAGGTTTTTGTAATTTTTTTGGGGGGGGGGTTTGCAGCGATTAGCAATGACATAACAGCAGAGTTGTCAGTGGACCCGGGCAGTGTGAACGCAGACTTTAGTAGCGACAGAGTCAGGAGGTCAAAGAGGCCGGTCAGTGCGGCAGCACAGAAGGACCATGGACCATGGCAACTCACTGGTAGTATCATAGTGTAATAGTGCTGCATAGGGATGCTCAAATTCGGCTTCGGGAGATATCCGGATTTTTGCTATCCGGATATCTCCCAGTAATGCTGTGCGGGCTGGGCGGGGGGGTCAAGCTTACCTCTCTGACGTCTTCTTCGGTCGTCCCTCGGCGCCTCCCACGATGCGCTCCATGCACGTCACGTGAGTACAAACACTTCCTCCTTCAACCCGGAAGGAGGAAGTGTTTGTAATCAGGTGACCGCCGCTTGGAGCGCATCGTGGGAGGCGCCGAGGGACGACCGATGAAGACGTCAGAGAGGTAAGCTTGACCACCCCGCCCAGCCCGCACAGCATTACTGGGAGATATCCGGATAGCAAAAATCCGGATATCTCCCGAAGCCGAATTTGAGCATCCCTGGTGCTGCACAAAAAATTACATGCGTCCGGTGACCCGGGCAGTGTGAACACAGAGTGTAGTAGCGACTGAGTCAGGAGGACAAAGCGGACGGTCAGTTCGGCAGCACAGAAGGACCATGGCAACTCACTGGTAGTACAACAGCCAAAAAATGAACCAAGGTATGCAGGTAGTAACTTTCTTTAGAAAGGCAGGCATGGTTAACACATTGCAGCAGCCACTTCATGTCCCCCTGTGTCCGACAATAGGGGCCAGGAAGGCAGCGTAACATGTGCACACCCATGGGAAACAAGTGGGCCTTGGCAACAAGATATTCATCGTCCTCATAGTCCCATATCACATGCCTGTCCTCTTCCTGTGCCATGTCGTCCTCCCCAAGCCGCAATCCCCATACAGTGCCTGCGGCGCTCTGCTCCTCCTCCTCAGCATTCAGGTTAGGGACCTCCAACTCCTCCACCTCCTCCCCTACCTGTTAGCCCTCGTGTGCTGCCATCTGCTCCTTATCCAGCTGCCTCAGGGCTGCCTCCCCATGCTCAATTAAATTGCACATTGCCTGGTTCAGCAGGCAAACCATGGGCACCCACTGACACACGGAGGCCCGCTCCTCACTCCTCGCTGACCATCTTGCTTGCCTCCAGGAAGGGACTCAGCACAAGGCATGCTTGCTGCATCAGTGTCCAGTGAGTTGCACTGATGATGGGGACTTGCTGTTTGCTGGTGACACTTGGGTCTAAGGGTGGCCACTAATGATCCAATATTTTCATCCAATCTTACCAAATCTATGTAGTAGAAGAGTAAACTGATGGAATATATTAATTGGATACTATAGGCAGTTCCCTTATAAGATAGATATGGTAAGATTGGATGAAAAAGATTGGATCATTAGTTGCCACCATAACATGTAGGCCCTAAAGATGGACACACGCGATACAATAAAATGATCCGATTTTACAGTAGTTCGATAAATAACATCGCATTTCCAGAGAAATCGAAAGCTTTTTTTTTCATTCGAGCAAGAAATCCGATCGGATTTCCCGTTTTGTTTTTTCGATAAAAGTTGATCAGGAGTGCTGGATTTTTCTGATCAATTTTTATGAAAATTGAATGTTGTGTGGTAGATTGTCAGTTTATACACCCAAGCAACTTTCTCAGAGTTTCCAACAGGGCTGTGGAGTCGGAGTCGGAGTCGTGGAGTCGGAGTCGTGGAGTCGGGCAATTTTGGGTGCCTGGAGTCGGAGTCGGAGTCGGGAAAAAATGCACCGACTCCGACTCCGACTCCTAATGAATTTGTAACTGTAATTAAAATAGAAAATATGATAAAATGTTCTATTTCTCAGATAATAGTCATTAAAAATAATGTATATATACAGTATATATACAGTAATAGCTGTGCTTAGTATACAAAAATGAAATAAACCAATCAAAATTAGTTACTTGTGCTGCTTCAATAAAGCAGTCCACGTATTTTTAAGGTCAGATATACTGTACATATCTGATTGTGACTGTATATATGATGTGTACACAGGAATCTCTTATATATACTAAATAACATCTATGCTGTAAGAATAAAGCCTGATGTGTAGCTATGTCACTAATAGAGATGGTCAACAAGATGGAAATAATTCTGCATTGATGCTGATTTATGCAAATGTATGCACTCCCTTTGCTGATGAAATAAAATAATTTGATATGTTATTAAAATTTGGTTTGGTGACTACAAATTAAAGGGTAACTGAGACGGATGAAAAGTAAAGTTTTATACATACCTGGGGCTTCCTCCAGCCCCCTTCAGGCTAATCAGTCCCTCACTGTCCTCCACCACCCGGATCTTCTGCTATGAGTCCCGGTAATTCAGTCAGTCAGCGGCTCCCACAGCCAGGAACATTCTGCACCTGCGCAATAGTGCTGCACAGGTGTAGTATGCTCCTGGCGGCGGAGTGTGTGCATGCGCACTACGCCTGACTGGCTCAAGTACCTGGACTCATAGCAGAAGATCCAGGTGGTGGAGGAGGATAACGAGGGACTGATTAGCCTGAAGGGGGCTGGAGGTTACCCCAGGTATGTATAAAACTTTAATTTCATCTGTCTCAGGTTTACTTTGTTACACAGTAGTACTATACTCTACATATGCACTCCCCACAGAGCTGCAGGGAATCCACTGAAAATGCTGTGCACATTGAACACAGAGGTGTTGTCTGTTTACAATCTCCTCATTCCCCTGCAGAGTACCTGCACATCATTCTTACATGTACCCACACTTACATTGCCTAGGGCCTGATAGATGTTCTTTGTTCCGGTTTGTACCTTTTACAAGTACTCTTACCAAGGACTAGTTTTAGTCTAAAGGGAATAAATATAGTAGTCTACATATCCTTCTCACTTCAGTTGTCTTGTAAAATTCCTAAGCGTTGGCAGTTATGAGACGAATTTCATGTTACATACTTTTAATCAACAAAATTGTAATATGCAAATTAGAGGAGTCGGAGTCGTGGAGTCGGAGTCGGAGTCGGAGTCGGTGGAATCCTAAACTGAGGAGTCGGAGTCGGAGTCGGTGGATTTTTGGACCGACTCCACAGCCCTGGTTTCCAATCATTTTTATCATAATTGAGGAAAAAGTGAACATAGGTGTGTGGTACATTGTTCAGATTTTTGAAATGTTACAATCAGTCAGAGAAATTGATTGCAATCCTTGAATTGAACAGATATTTAAAAAAAAATTGTATGGTGTGTGGCCACCTTAAGATCCAGCCTGTGCTGACACAGCTGCTCCAACATGGCCCGAGTTGAATTCCGGCGAGTTGGCATATCTGTTATCAGGCGGTGTGGCTTGCCATATTTCTGCTGTAAGGTGGACAGAGTGCAGAGGCAGTGGCTGAGCAGCGGAAAAACCGTACCACCTCCTGGGCATCTTGCAGCAGGTCACTCATTCCCTGGTAGGTGCGCAGGAAGCGCTGCAACACAGGATTCAGCACGTGGGCCAAGCAGGGGATGTGCTGGAGGCTTTCCTGCTGCACTGCGGCCACCAGGATGAGTAGCTGACGCCAAAAAGACCCAGACAGGTTGTATATATATATATATTTCTTTTTTTTTTTTTTTTGCAGCGATTGCAAGGACATGACTGCAGAGTTGTCAGTGGACCCGGGCAGTGTGAAGGCAGACTTTAGCAGCGACTGAGTCAGGAGGACAAAGTGGACGGTCAGTGCGGCAGCACAGAAGGACCATGGAAACTTACTGATAGTACCACAGTTTGATAGTGCTGCCCAAAAAATTGTATGCATCCATGGACCCAGGCAGTGGGAACGCAGATTTTAGTACCTAAACACAAGATACAACATGTTCTCTGGGGTCTGAGGCACATATAGATGGTCCCGATCATCATCATCATAGAACTCTTCTCCTGACACCCCCCCTTCCCCCTCACCACCTCTGCCACCCCAACATCCCCAGACACAGACCCCTCATTGTCCTCACCATAAACTTGGGATGCTGGCCCGAGCCCAACCTCCTCCTCCACATCAGGCCCCATCATCACCTCAACGGCAGCCCTCAATAATTGCCCAGACGCCAGACCGAGGGACACAACGCTCTCATCCGGGGAGGGCTGCTGACCACTGGCTGCTGGAGTGGATGTCATAACTTGCATGGGGCATTGGCTGTTGCTGCTGTTGGGAGTGCTGCTCACAGCGGAGGTCTGTGAGAAACTCCTAATGGGCTCACAAAACGTGGTGAACGAACTGCAGTGGCTGTCTGACTGTCTAGTAACTGAAGCGAATCACTGGCTAACGAGCTGAATAATACCAGTGAGCAGTGAGCAATACAACCTAAGTGAAGGGTGTCACTGGGTAATGAGATGATTAATACCAGTGAGCAGAGATGAGATCTAACAAGATGGCGCCGGACCCGGACGCCACGGCCACAGGGCTCCGGCCTTTTCTGCTTTTTTAAGGCAATATCTCTGCCTACACTCACCTCTGAGCTCCGCTCTTGCTGAGGTGGGAGGCGAGAGACATGGGCACGGCTGATCCTGCTCCGAACCGGCCACGGATCGCAGCCCGCGGGTCGGCGTGAGGACGGGGACCACGTGCAGGCATGGGAGAGGCGGCCGCCGCCACCTCCGGATCACCCGCGCTGACTCCACCAGGCACCGAGCGTGTCACCCAGACACAAGAAACAGAAACAAGACCAGATAGCAGCGTGTCACCCAGAAAGGCTCCCAGCATCATTCAGGACAGCTCCACTAGGTGATTACCAGCGTCCACAGCAGTCCCCTGAAGCCGCTGCCCTGGAGACCAGGAAGCCGCCACTATGGAGACCAGGACGCAAGGAGGGAACGCACAGCTGTTCCCCCACCGCTCACAGCCAGCAAGCGCTGCCGGAGGATCCTAGGTCGCTGCACAGAGGTGGGTCACAGCTGGTCCTCCGCTGCTGCCCCCAGCCTCTCAATGCACGTGGGAGAAGCCATGGCAGGCCTCATCCACCAAGGCCTGAGGATCCTTTTTGTCCACATGGCAGCCCTGGATCCCCATGGGCCCTGGAGAGCTTGGTCCTCTCTTCTACATCCCTCATCCACCAAGGCCTGAGGATCCTTTTTGTCCACATGGTAGCCCTGGATCCCCTTGGGCCCTGGAGAGCTTGGTTCTCTCTTCTACAGTCCTGGCTCTGTGGGTTTCAGCTGCCGGGAGCACGGGGTCCCCTCTGCCTGCAACCACCATCCAGACGGATTTTTGGCCCATTTTCCCATCGAGGGATCCTTCACTGCCGCTGCCTCGGGAGATCCCTGCACACCAATTGGACTGATTGTCGGACCCTGGGGTGTTCTTTTTTAATCTGCAGCCCCATAAGGTCCCTGCCTCTGTCTCTCTCTTCTTGCCTTGGTTCTTCTCTTGCTATCCTTTCTCTCTCTCTTTCTCTATCCACTACTTTCCAGGACACACTGCGGGGCTCCTGGAGCTGTTGTGGAGCGAGCGAGCGCCGTCAGTAGTTGGCAGGCTGCTCCCCTCACACAGCACTCCAGTTTTCCCCACGCGTCCTTCACTACAGTATGGGCTATATGTGTATTTAGGTATTTGCTTACTTGTACCACTGTACCTAATTGTATGTGTTGAATTGCATGCACGTGTTGTACCATCTCTGACCCTGTAAAAGCCAAAAATAATTCTGGGTACAACCCCCGTTGTACTTGGCGAAATAAATATGATTCTGATTCTGATTCAGAGTACAACGTAACTGAAGGGTATCACTGGATAATGAGATGATTAATACCAGTGAGCAGTAAGCACAGTGCAACGTAAATGAAGGGTATCATTGGGTGATGATTAATACCAGTGAGCAGTGAGCACAGTACAACCTAACTGAAGGCAGGGTATCACGGGGTAATGAGATGATTAATGCAAGTGAGCAGTGAGCACAGTACAACCAAAGTGAAGGGTATCACTGCTGCCAAATGAGACGAATAATACCAGTGAGCAGTGAGCAGAGTACAACCTAACTGAAGGGTATCACTGGGTAATGAGATCATTAATACCAGTCAGCAGTGAGCAGAGTACAACCTAAGTGAAGATATCACTGGGTAATGAGATGATTAATATCAGTGAGCAGAGTACAACGTAACTGAAGGGTATCACGGGGTAATGAGATAATTAATACCAGTGAGCAGTGAGCACAGTACAACCTAAGTGAAGGGTATCAATGGTTAATGAGATGATTAATACCAGTCAGCAGAGTACAATGTAACTGAAGGGTATCACTTGGTAATGAGATTATTAATACCAGTGAGCAGTGAGCACAGTACAACCTAAGTGAAGGGTATAAATGGTTAATGAGATGATTAATAGCAGTGAGCAGTGAGCACAGTACAATATAACTGAAGGGTATCACTGCCAAATGAGATGAATAATACCAGTGAGCAGTGAGCACAGTACACAATGTCACTCACGAAACTTAATGAATGACCAGCACTAGCAGTGGCAGTGTGACTGTCTGTAAGTAGTAGCTGAAGTGTATGACTGGTTAGCTGAATACAAGTGAGCACTCTGAACCTGCCTGCCTGCACTAAACACACTAATCACCAATACACTCTGACTACACTGACTACAGCAATGACTCACTGGCTAGCTAGCTAAATACAACTGACAAGTACAATATAAGAGCACTGTTAGGAGTAAAAACACTGGGTTTTGACTCAGAAAATGCGCTTGCTGAAGGAACAATGGCCTGGTGATGATCCTCTCAGTACCAGAGTCTAGCAAGAACTGAGTTTTTCCATCATGGCCGCCGCTTTATATGCAGGAGGGGAGGGCATAGCCTCCCCTCCTGTGATTGGTTGCTAGGGCCTGGCTGGGGGCCTCTGATTGGGCCAGGGTAGTCACTTCCGCCTACTTCCGCTATTCACGACCTAACCACGAGTTCTGCGCCGTTTTCACGAGCGTGAATGCGTTCATTCACGGTCTGCTGAAGCGGATTTTAGTGAATAAAAATTGATTCACGGCGACGAATACCCGTGGTGGAGAGCTGAAAAATGGTTGTGGAATCACGGCAAGTCGTGATCACGACCTCCATCCGAGCATCACTGGAATGGAGATCAGGTCAGTGGAATGCAGAGACTCGGGTGAGTAACCTCTCATTTATACTCTGCTAGGGACTCTGCATTGGTAGGGTAGGAGGGAGGGAGGCACTTGGGGAGGGTAGTAAGCTGCCTTTCCATCATCAGGGGCCACGTGCCTACAGTGCCTTATGGTAAATCCGGCCCTGCAAACATCTGTAAGCTATGGTGCCTATACACGGTACCATTTTTTCTTTTTTTTTTGGAACATAGAAATGTGATTGATTATTCCATTTGGTCGAAATGTTTATCAAATTACTTTCAATTTCTCTTTTATATATATTTACATTATTTTCAAGGTACCATAAACAAACGTTTGATTTTTCCGAAAATCCGAGTAAAGCGATTTTACATGAAGGAATTTTTTTTAAATCTATTAGTACTTTCTTATACAACCTAACATACACTATACAATTTCACAAACAATCAACCAGATTTTTCCAACCTGTTCGATCAGATTTTTTATCGAAGGAACTGAATAATTGTTTGTATTTGCTTGATCAAAACATTTTTTTTTCGATTTTCACTCTATTTGATCTTTTAGATCGAATAAATGGGAAAATCGAACGTTTTCATTGTACCGTGTATGGGCACCATTAGTAATATAATAAATGTGCTACTTTTTTTTTTGTGAAAGTGGAGACCAGTAGTTAATAAGGTATTTTTCTGAGACAAGGCTGTTTTTAATGCATTTTATTAATCATATTTTTGAAGCATTCATCAAATAAAAGCTATGGACTTCAGAATCAAAATAGGAGATTTTGTGTAAATCATTTAGCAATGAATCATTCTAACATTTGCAGCAGCTGGTTATTTTGTTGTTGTAGGAAATCACTTTTTGTGACCTGCAATTAAAAAAGAAATACAAGTTTAGTAACTTAAAAAAAAATCACATACTGTAAATGGCAATTTTAAAAATGTGTTAGAGAAATTTTTTTTGTTCTTAAAGGATACCCGTAGTGACATGTGACATGATGAGATAGACAAGTGTATGTACAGTACCTAGCACACAAATAACTATGCTGTGTTCCTTTTTTTATTTCTCTGCCTGAAAGAGTTAAATATCAGGTATGCAAGTGGCTGACTCAGTCCTGACTCAGACAGGAAGTGACTACAGTGAGACCCTCACTGATGAGAAATTCCAACTATAAAACACCTTTTCCTTGCAGAAAATGGCTTCTGAGAACAGGAAAGAGATAAAAAGGGGAATTTCTTATCAGTGAGGGTCACACTGTAGTCACTTTCTGTCAGCCACTTACATACCTGATATTTAACTCTTTCAGGCAGAGAAAGAAAAAAAAGGAACACCGCATAGTTATTTGTGTGCTAGGTACTGTACATACCAATGTCTATCTCATCATGTCACTTCGGGTATCCTTTAAAGTGAAACTTAACCAGTTAATGGCAATCAGACGCATTAAAACATCCTGTTCGCCGCTGTTAATGGCAACAGGACGTTTTAATGCTTCTGATCGCTCTGCCGCCGCTGTGCACGAGTGCGCGCGCTCCCGCCGCGCACACACGTTGAGTCTCACAGTTCCGTGATTGGACCAGGGAATCACATGTTCCCTGGACCAATCAAGTGCCAGTAAGTGAAAAAGGCAGATCATTGTTACAAATCAGTAACAATGACCTGTCTTAAAAATGTTTGTAAATAAACTCGTTTTCTCCATCCCAGCTTATCTATCACCTCAGATTGCTGTCAATTAGCATTCAGAGGTGACAGGAGCTGGGAGAGAGAATCTGACTGTACTTGTGGTAGGCTTTTTGCTTTTTTAAATAACATTTTAACCCCATACTAGCCTAATTAACCCCTTAGCCCCCCCCCCCCTCCTTAGCCATTGACCCCTGTTCTGTTTAATTTTAGTATATTTTAGTACTTTTCTGTACTTTTTCACCCCTCTTGTCTCTCTTCTGCCCTTATTTTGGTATTTCTATCTATACTTTTCTATTTTTTCTTACCCACCTTAGTATAAAGGTTTGTGCGTTATACACATCAGAGAGAGATATTGTAGTGTATGAATCCCTCCTACCCTTCCATGGCAGGTTAGGGATCAAACAATACATCCCAAGTAAGGCTGCAAAGTATGGGGTGACATTTTATAAGGTATGGGAGAGCAACAGTGGCTACACATATGCTTTTATGCTGGCGTACGTACGAAAAGGGCGTCGGGAAAAAAGGGCGCGTGGTATAAACGATAAATGGAAAATATCGTTTATAGAAATATTGTGTAGAATTTCGTTTATAAATAGTGTTTTAAGAATTTATAAATCACTAAATAATGTGTATGAGATCGGCAATTCTTAAAACGTTAATCTTCCCTATTTGTAAAGTGAAACTTATATTTACGTTTATTAAAAACCCTCCCTGTACCTATCCCTAACCCCTAGACCCCCTGTTGGTGCCTAAACCTAAGACCTCCCTGTTGGTGCCTAAACCTAAGACCCCCCAGTTGGTGCCTAAACCTAAGACCCCCCAGTTGGTGCCTAAACCTAAGACCCCCCTGTTGGTGCCTAAACCTAAGACCCCCCTGTTGGTGCCTAAACCTAAGACCCCCCAGTTGGTGCCTAAACCTAAGACCCCCCAGTTGGTGCCTAAACCTAAGACCCCCCTGTTGGTGCCTAAACCTAAGACCCCCCAGTTGGTGCCTAAACCTAAGACCCCCTAGTTGGTGCCTAAACCTAAGACCCCCCTGTTGGTGCCTAAACCTAAAACCCCCTATGGATAATAATGTTTTACAGACATTAATAAATAAAAAATGTAAAGAAAAAAATGTAAATTATTTTTTTGGGTGGATAATAATGTTTTAGAAATGTTTTAGAAATAGTGATTTAGTATCTTCATAAACGTTATTCGTCACGGGCTCATTTTGTAAACTTAAATCATCACAAACATAGTTATAAATCCTTAAAAATCTCCGGGCGCCGTTATAAATCCTTAAAAATCTCCGGCGCCTTTTTTTCCCTGTTCAGCGCCCATTAAACGATATTTATAATGGAAGTGAATGGGGCGCCCTTTTTGTCCACTTGTCTCATGCGCCCAAATCTACTGCTTCCTTTATGCTGTATGAGGGCAAAGATAGCCATTTACAGCCAGCTGGATGCCCACCATACATGCCAATCAGTGGGAAAATTGTGGTGGAACTATCTAACCCACTCCTCCACCAAGGCTATCATGTGTATGTTGACAACTACTACAGAAGTATTCCCCTTTTTCGCATTTTTATACTCAGCCCAGACTGGTGCCTGTGGGACATGAGGCCAAACTGCAAAGGCCTCCCACCACAGGCGGTTAATAAAAAATTAACAACAGGGTAAATTGTACAGTCTCAGATGTGGTGAGCTCCTGGCTGTAAAATATAGGGACAAGAGGGGCGTCTTGATCCTGACATCCATTCAAAATGAAGCAATGGTTCCTGTCACAACCTCTGGAGAGCAGATCGAAAAGCCAGTGTCATAATGACTATAATAAGAAGATGGGTGTGGTGGACCTTACAGACCAAATGTTGTTGTACTACCTTTTACAAAAGAAAAAAAGAGGGCCTGGTACAAAAAAAGTATTTTTTTTTACCTCTTACAATGCACAAAGCTGTTGTGCTTTTTAGAAAGACAGGCCATGATGACAGCTACCTCCAGTTTCAGCAAGAAGTGTTAAGGTCGATGATTAACGAAAGTGCCCATATTACGAATTAATTCAATCCTATGCAATTGGATGACACAGTTCGCCCAAGTGGAAGACATTTTCCTGCCCTGATCCCCCCGAATGAAGTCAAGCAGAAGCCACAGAACAGATGTCTGGTGTGTACCAAGAACAAGAGGCGGTGTGACAGCAGATACCACTGTCCAAAATGCCCCTCACTGCTGGGACTCTGCGTTGTCAGCTGCTTTGAAGCATATCATACCCTCAGCAGTCATTAGACATCTTTTTTTTTATAACCCTAAATTTTAACTGGACTCTAATTTTTTCTCCCAACTTTTATTTGCCACTTACTGTCCCTCAAAAGAGCTCACAGTTTCCACTAGTGCACATTAACCCTCCACTGTTTTTGGGCTTGTGGGAGGAAACCAAGAAGTTTGGAGGAAACCCAAGACTCTTACAACCTGCAAATAGATTTTTTCCCCGCTTGGACTTTCTGCTGCAGGTTGAGAGTGTTAGTCACAAGACTTCACTCTGCAGACCACTCCCCCCCATCCCCAATAAAGAATTACATTGTTACATTTGGTAAAAAAGGGCCTTAAAAAATCTCAATGTATAAAGGGTATCATTTTAAACGTGACAAGCAAGAGAAGAGAATTTGGGGTGTTTGATAGATGAGACCTATGTCATGTGAATTTTTTCTGTGCCAAAAAGAAAAAAAAACTAAAAAAAAAGTACAATGATCAGTGCAATTTCAGCAAAACCAAGTCCAAATGATACAAATATGTATATCTGAGTAGGTCTGGGTCTCTATAGTTTTCAGAATGGTGCAGGGGCGTAACTAGAAATCACTGGGCCCCCCTGCGAATATTTGGATGGGGCCCCCCCCATAGGTGCCAAATAATCGTAATGTGGCAGCGTTTCACTGTAAATTAATTGTAAAGTGGGCAGCATTTTACCAGACAATCGTAATGTGGGCCAGAAAATCGTAATGTGGGCAGAGTTCACCAGAAAATCGTAATGTGGGCCTTTAGAAAATCATAATGTGGGCAGAGTTCACCAGAAAATCGTAATGTGGGCAGCAAACACCTGAAAATCGTAATGTGGGCAGCAGACACCAGAAAATCGCAATGTGGGCAGCAAACACCAGAAAATCGCAATGTGGGCAGCAGACACCAGAAAATCGCAATGTGGGCAGCAGTGACCAGAAAATCGTAATGTGGGCAGCAGACACCAGAAAATCCTAATGTGGGCAGCAGACACCAGAAAATCGTAATGTGTGCAGCAGACACCAGAAAATCGCAATGTAGGCAGACACCTGAAAATCGTAATGTGGGCAGCAGACACCAGAAAATCCTAATGTGGGCAGCAGTGACCAGAAAATCGCAATGTGGGCAGCAGTGACCAGAAAATCGCAATGTGGGCAGCAGACACCTGAAAATCGTAATGTGGGCAGCAGCCACCAGAAAATCACAATGTGGGCAGCAGACACCTGAAAATCGTAATGTGTGCAGCAGACACCAGAAAATCGCAATGTGGGCAGCAGACACCTGAAAATCGCAATGTGGGCAGCAGACACCTGAAAATCACAATGTGGGCAGCAGACACCTGAAAATCGTAATGTGGGCAGCAGACACCAGAAAATCCTAATGTGGGCAGCAGACACCAGAAAATCGTAATGTGTGCAGCAGACACCAGAAAATCGCAATGTAGGCAGACACCTGAAAATCGTAATGTGGGCAGCAGACACCAGAAAATCCTAATGTGGGCAGCACTGACCAGAAAATCGCAATGTGGGCAGCAGTGACCAGAAAATCGTAATGTGGGCAGCAGACACCAGAAAATCGCAATGTGGGCAGCAGACACCTGAAAATCGTAATGTGGGCAGCAGACACCAGAAAATCCTAATGTGGGCAGCAGACACCTGAAAATCCTAATGTGGGCAGCAGACACCAGAAAATCATAATATGGGCAGCAGACACCTGAAAATCGTAATGTGGGCAGCAGACACCTGAAAATCGCAATGTGGGCAGCAGTGACCAGAAAATCGTAATGTGGGCAGCAGACACCTGAAAATCGTAATGTGGGCAGCAGACACCTGAAAATCGCAATGTGGGCAGCAGTGACCAGAAAATCATAATGTGGGCAGCAGACACCTGAAAATCGTAATGTGGGCAGCAGACACCTGAAAATCCTAATGTGGGCAGCAGACACCAGAAAATCCTAATGTGGGCAGCAGACACCAGAAAATCATAATGTAGGCAGCAGACACTAGAAAAAAAAATGCACCTGTGAAAAAAAACCAATTCACTTACCTGACAGAAGTCTTCTCCTCTCCCGGCATCTGGCATGCAGCTCCCCGAGTCCTCCTGCAGCACATCTCCCGCGCTGACAGGCAGAGTGCAGGGCTACGGCAAGATGGCTGCCGAAGCCCTGTACTAGAGACACAAATAGTCTCCAGTGTAGGGCTTCTTCGGCGGCCATCTTGCCGTAGCCCTGCTCTGCCTGCCGGAGACTATGCAGGCTGCTGGTGGAGCGGGGCTGCGGGGAATGAACTGGCGCAGCGTCTATTAGACGCTGCGGCCAGTTGAGCACCTTGCTGGGGGGTCCAGAGCAGCGCTCCCCCCCACGCACAGTGAGCGGGCCCCAGAGCAGCCCCGGGCCCCCCTGCGGCTGAGGGGGTCGCATCCCCGGTAGGTACGCCAGTGGAATGGTGACATTTATGACCTGTATCGAATGTTCTGAGACTCCAGGGGCTTTGCTAGGAAAGAATGACTGTATTACTTTTGGTGCAAAAAAAAAAATCCATTGGCGCTGCTCAAGGTTAACACTGTATTGTGTGGCAAAAAAAGCTATCCGATTATGTATACAGGGTATCATTTTAACTGTGACAAGCTAGAGAAGAGAATTTCGGGTCTTTGACAGCTGAGGCCTATGTCATCTGATTATAGTGGCTCAACTCCCTTTCCTATACAGTTCTCTGGTGTCTAGTGGTCCACCTTTGCACCCATAAACAGTTCCCTGGTGTCTAGTGACCCCCATCCTCCCCTATACACTTTTATAGTGTCTAGTGCTTTCCCCATATGGCTTCCCTGGTGATCTAGGGCTAGACACTGAGACCAAGTTGCAAGCCAACCTCAATGTCTAGTGGCCTCTTCTCTCCCTTATAAAGAAGTTCCCTGTTGTCTTGTACCCCCTTGCTCCTCTATAAAGTTACCTGGTATCTAGTGGCCCCTCCCTCCCCTATACACATCCCCGGTGTCTAGTGGACCCATTTCCTCCCCTATAGAGTTCCCTGGTGTGTAGTTGTCCCTTTTGCACCCCTAAACAGCTCCCTGGTGTCTAGTGACCGCCCTCCTCCCCCTATACAGTTCCCTTGTATCAAATGCTTTCCTTCTTCACCCCCCCCCCCCTTTCCCAAATGGCTTCCCTGGTGATCTAGGGCTTCACCCCCAATAAAGCTTCCCTGGTGGTCTAGAGTAGGTCAAACATAATCCATAGTGGGGAAAAAACTTGAGAGCCAAATGTGATGGCTCTGCAAGGCCAGATTTTGCCCATGGGCCAGAGTTTGACATGCATGGTATAGATCCATACCAGGGGGTGCTTTTAAAAAGACTAAATAGGACATTAAAGGGAAGGTTCACGGTACTAAAAAAAACAAACTGCACTCACATGGGGCTTCTTCCAGCTCCTGGCAGTCGATCGGTGCCCTCGGCGAAGCTCCTCTCCCTCCGGGCGTCCAGCAGTGAAGAAGCCGACCTCGCCAGGTCTGGTTCCAGGTCGGCTTCCGTGCGCTCCACGGCGGGGGGTCACGTGGTGTAGAGACATCATCGGGTCTCTACTGCGCAGGCGCAGAACTACTGCGCCTGCATAGTAGAGACCCGATGACGTCACGTACATCACGTGACCCGCGCCGTGGAACGCACATGACGCCGACCCGGAAGCCGACCTGGCGCCCGGAGGGAAAGGAGCTGCGCCGAGGGCAACGATCGACTGTCAGGAGCTGGAAGAAGCCCCAGGTAAGTGCAGTTTTTTTTTCTTTTAAGTGCGCGGATCTTCCCTTTAAGGCTTTCCTATGAGGAGATGGATTAGTCCAAAGCCTGTGGGTAAGAGAATTAGAACAGTCAGTTCAATAATACCTTCTGTAAATTACAGCTACATATGAAATCATTTAATGACATTACACTTTGCTTCAGGACAAATACAGTATACTTTTTCTATGTTAAAAAACATGTATTTAACATTTTACAGTTGTCATCATATTACTCCTTTAACTAAATCTCAAGTTTCATATTTTTGTTTCTAGTTAAGATCTCTAGATGTGGATTTCTTTCATAATTTTGCCCACATGAGGAAAAAAAGAAAATGCAGTCAGACAAATTAACCTTTTTTTCCCGTCTATTTTAAAAAGAAACAAAAAGAAAACAACACACCTCTTCTATTTCTTAATTAAAAATCTTCGTGTTGTGCCTTCATTCTGTGATGTGCTTCCTCCAGCCATTGTCATACCACTTGTACCAGGTAGAGCAAATATTCCTTCACCAGCACCCAGCGCACCACTAAATCCATTTCCATTAAATCCTGCTGCACCTTGTGAACCACCTCCAGCACCTAGTGTACTGCCCCCTAGCATTGCTGTTCCGGTTGCAGTAAGACTGATATCTCCACCGAGACCAGTAGCTCCCATACCAGAATTTAATGAATCACCAACTCCACCTGCTTGCCCAACTAGTCCGCCAAGCAGACTTCCTTTTCCATCTTGTCCACCAAGCAGACCTCCTAGCCCAAGTACTCCACTAAGCAGACCTCCTTGCCCACTTTGTCCACCAAGCACTCCACTAACAGCATTAACAGCAGTATTTGCAACTCCATTAACTATATCTGTCACTGATGTAAGAAGCCCAGGAACCACTTCTGTGACACTTCCAAGTGCATTTCCCACATTAAGTCCTTTTGTTAGTCCTCCTACGGTATTCAGAACCCCTCTTGTGACTCCAGGAACTGCTCCTGCGACATCTCCAAGTATGTTTCCCACACCAAGTGTTCCTGTCATTCCTCCTGAGGGCCTTGCAAGTCCTCCTGTGACACCTCTAAGTGTGCTACCCAGCCCTCCAATGGTTTGAGTAACTGGTTTTATTAGACTACTTATCCCCCGAAACACTTCATTAGTCAAAGAGGTCCTTCCAAGTAGCTGTTGAAGAAGGTTGCTCAAAAGTCCCAGATTCTTGGAACCTATCTCAGCAAGAAATTGCTTCGGACCATCTATTCCTGTTGTCCTTCCATCAAGGCTTGGAAGACCAAGGAAATCCTACATAAAACAAAAACAAACAAACAAAAACATCAGAATGCCTTAGCAATAGAAAATGAAATCATTTAAAGTTCGTGCTTTTTGGTAATTATTATTTTTTAGTAATTATACAGTGCTGACATCTTCCACAGCGCTTTACAAAGTATATTGTCTTGTCACTCACTGAGGGCTGGAACCCACAGGAGCGCTTTTGGCAGCGTTTTGGCAGCACTGCGATACGCTAGCAGTTTGCCAAAACGCTGGGCTAATGTTAATGGATGGGGCAACTTCCACAGGAGCGTTTGCGTTTCCCAGAAACGCAAACGCAGGACCTGCAGCATTTTGGGAGCGTTAGCGCTTCAATGTAAAGTATTGAAACGCTAGCAGAAACGCTCAGCAAAACCTAAACTGAGCGGTTTTGCTAGCGTTTTGCGGTTCAGCACACTGTAACAAAATGAAAAATAATTCACAGGACCAATCAGGATAAAAACGCAAAACGCTACGCACCCGCTGGGCAAAAAAATACAATGTTGCAAAACACAACCAAAAAATGCGCATGAATCCGCTTGCAAACCGCTCAGACAAAACGCTAACGGTTGCGTTTTGCTATGCTGATTTCAGTGGGTTCCAGGCCTAACTGTTCCTCAGAGGAGTTCACAATATAATTTCTACCCCAGTCATGTGTCCACCCACTATAGTCTAGGGCCAATTTGGGTGGAGCCAATTAGCTTATCTGTATCTTTTTGAGATGTGGGAGGACATCATTGTACCTAGAGAAAATCCACGCAGACACAGGAAGCCTACAAACTCCATCCAGGTAGTGGAATTCAAACCTTTTCTGCATTACGTAAAGTGGAGTAGAGAATCTTCATTTTAAGTGACCATACAAAGGTCAATATTTTAGAATATGTAATCACTTTCATCAATGTTTTATTGATCCTGACATAGCCAATTAATCAGTGCTGCTCAGCAAGATTTCGGATATCCGAGTTACCCAGATAATCCAAATTTTTTCAGTTATCAGACCGGATTTGGATTTCGGATACCTGGGCCCAAATCCGGATAGCAATCCGCGGATAGTTGTGAGGCAATCCGGATATCCGAGGATATCCAACTATTGAGATACTCTAACTGAGAAGATGACGTCTATGACGTCATTGAGCCAATCAGAGGGCTCCCAGGGGCTCCCAGCAGAAGCCCTAGCAACCAATCACAGAAAGGATCCCTGGCCAGCCCCACCTGACCTCATTCAGCCAATCAGAGGCCTCCCAGCCTAAGCCCTAGCACCCAATCACAGAAAGGAACCCTGGCCCCCCTGTATAATAAGGAGCGGTGCCATGATGAGAAATATCGTCCTTGCTTATCACTAGTGCTCACTGAGAGACATGCTCCAGTGCTGCTGGCCTAGCAAGTGTTGTATACAGTGATAAACCTGAAGTTGTTCAGTGATTAACACCTTCAATATCACTACACTATTGTTCTATTGTTTATTAGGTAGCTAGTGGCACTTGGCACGTGGCACTCGGCACGTCTCACTTGGCACGTGGCACTTGCCAAGTGCCACCTGCCAAGTGCCACCTGCCATTAGCCAAGTGCAACGTGCCAAGTGCCACATGCCAAGTGCCAAGTGCAAGTGGAACATGCCAAGTGCCACGTACCACATCCGGCATGCTGCTGCATTGCCCTGCTCCTGCTGCCTTTGCTGCTCCCACCGCCAGGGTGCCACAGGCCACTGCTGCTGTGCTGATACCACCTATATTTAACCCAAAACACAATTGCTGCCTAATTTTTTGGAGGTGTCTGTGCTGAAAACTGTCATGTCCCAGATGTGCGGTTGGACTTTGGATACAATATGGGCTGCACGACTGCTGTCTGGAACCTAGTCCTGATGTTAATTGACAGATTTTTCTTTTTTTAGGGGGGGGGGGGGGAGTTTAAGTCCCCACATCATCAATTAGTGTTTTCCCTAAAAACATGATGCCACGTGCCTCATTTACCCTAAAACGTTTTAAAAGCAATTTAAAGGCCACTCCTACCCGGATATCCGAACCTGGGAGGATATCTGGGATACTGGGTTCGGATATCCGATTTGGATTCCAAAAGTTCAAACTCGGATATCCGATTTGTATTGGATTTCTGGGTATCCGGATCTGAATTCAATTCAGATTTTGAAAAGGGGTATCTGAGCAGCACTGCAATTAATAAACTTCCAATCAATGTGGGACAGTTTATTGGTCTGATCATGCACAGCAGTATATTATCATTAAGTGGGTAAGGGAAAAAGCAGAGGTGGCTTAATGGCCACATAGTTTTGTGCTAAACCAGGGTGTACATATGGCCGTACCGCCAGTGGGCTGGGCGCAGGGTAAGCCGAATGACAGCTCACCCTGCTAAATATCCCGGAGGCACTAAATACTATTCCCCCTCCAAGTTGTGGCAACTCGAAATTCAAGGTCTGGCGATCACCGGATCCCTAAATTACTCTTATGCAGGGGAGCAGCACAGCATTCCTGCTATGACTGCGCCCAGATTCAGCGCTAGGTGCTGGGGGCCGAAATAACCTGCTTTGAAATCAGGGCATATAAAGCTAGTCAGTGCAGTGATTTGAATGACTCCCAATCCTATTTCTACTGACATCTGATAGAGTGGTGCAAGGTGGTACAATGATTACCACTACCCATGTGATTTGCAATCAGGAAGTGATTGATCATTTGGCAGATTGGGCCAATATTAATTAGTGTAATCAAACACAAATGTACTAAGCGCTCACATAGCTCTAAGCAGTCACTAGAAAAGCATAAAAACATATAAAACGTCCAGTGTGAACAACATCAGATCTGGATTTAAGTCCTTTCAAATATGATGGAACGTACCTTCCCACTCGTGTAATGGTAGTGCAACATATATTGCAATAGGCTCAAACGCTCAGTGCTCATCTGGTGTAAGGCTATGTTCACATTGTAAATCACTAGCGCTATCGCAAGTGTTTTGTAAAGCGCCTTTCCCTGCGCTTTTAGCTTAGAAAAGTGCTTTTTTAAACACTTTTGCGGAGCGATTAGTTTTTTCACTTTCTGACATCAGTCAGGAAGTGAACTCTTTAACCCGGAAAAGAATATATACAATGGGGTGGATTCACTAATAGCGTGCCTTATCAGAGTTAACACTTATGCCTGCTAACTGGAAATGACGAGAGCTCTACTTGTCCTGATCTCAACCCCAGCGGGTCCAATCACTATATACTGTAAGCTGTGTGTTCTAAATGATGTCAGTATACAGGAATCATGTCTGAGGAAGGCTTCATATTCTTAGTCTTAGCTTACTCCTTTTCCACTAAGTTAGCCAATAAATGGTATCGTCCTGATTCAAAACTACTTTCTTTTACTGACGGCTAACACAGTACAATACTCCACTGCTACTACTTACTTAGCTAAGGCGTATTCCAGCCCCGTAAGCTTGTACGTCCCTCGCTGTCCTCTTCCTGTTTGGCCCTGTACAGTAGCCACGTCAGGCAAGTTGGAGACTACTGTGCATGTACTGGCCTGGTCAGCGCACCTCCTGGATCACGCTATCATGGCCAGGAGCACTCGGCACTTGTGCACTACGATAAGGCTAGTAGCCGCACATGCACAAAATGCGCCCAGGCCATGGGAGTGCAATCAAGGAGGTGTACCACCAGACCAGCGCATGCACAGTAGTCTGTGACTGTACTGGGCAGAACAGTGGATCAAGGAAGAGGCCCGGGAGGACAACAAGGGATATGCAATACTATGGGGGATGGAAGAAACCCCTGTGAGTAAAAGAACACTATTTATGTTCACCATGGGGATTCTTTAAGGTAGTCATACATTTACTGATTTTCCCAGTAGATCTGATCACTTTGATTGAAATCGAAGCTCCAATATGTCAGATCAATCGTAATACTTGATCAAAATTCAATCTGACATGACCAAAAAAGGGGGCGAGGCAGCAGCAGCGGATAAGTGGCAGACACGGACAGGTAATGTGTAGTGCACTGGGCACTGTGGGGGTACATTGAGCATTAGGGGGGACAGCGTCGGGTTGGCGAGGTGGCGAATGCAGTGTCACAAGGATGATTCCAGATTGATTTCATGCTGAAATTGATCGGGAATCAGCCTGTGGCGTATGGGCAAGCAACAGATCTCTTTCCAATCAGATTCGAATAGAGAGAGATCTGTCTCTGGGTCAATCTGCCCATTCATTGTCTGCTGTATGGGCATGTTTAGCAGCCATGAACGAGTTATCTTGTGTACAATAACTTGGGGCAGGGCTGCTCCAGCTGGCTATACCAAGCTCAGAGCAGTTGTGCTCGGATACCCCCAATCACAAATTAGAGTGATCACGAATTCGAATTTCACCCACTTACGAATTGCCTACTGATCACGAGTAGAAAGGAATATCCGACTCGAGTGTGGTTTTGAGTGGAATAACCGCATGTAATAACGAATCACGAGTGGTATTCGTGATTAAAAACCCGCCAACTTTAATGGTTAATAGCAAAGCCCCCTTACATGCCAGAAACACCAAATTTGCCAGATATGTTAAGAAGAACAGTAGGAACAAGAGGATTTTTTTTTTCAAAAAGACCTTATAGTTTTCGAGAAAATCGATTTTAAAGTTTCAATTGAAAAATGATACATATAAATGTGGTAAATACTTTAACTGTCATTTACCCCATTTTTTTCCTCTTGTTCCCATTGTTCTTTTCTCAAAAACTATAAGTTATTTTTGAAAAAAAAAATTCCTTTTGTTCCTACTGTTCTTCTTAACATATCTGGCAAATTTGGTGTTTCTGGCATGTAAGGGGGCTTTGCCTGATCGGCATTCGTGATCGAGAGCCAATTACGACCTTGTGATTGGAAAAAATGGCTCATGATCACAAGTTACTCGTGATCACGACCTCGTGATGAGCATCCCTGGCTAAGAGTAGTGCAGATCCTGCATCCAGAGCAGGTTAATCTCAAGCGCCCCCTGCTGCACTCTGCAATAGGTAGCGGGGTGCACACTGGCAAGCTGGAGAGCCACAAAAGAATGTGGAGTGCATGTAAAAAATAAAAATAAAAAATGGCTGACAAAAGGTAATTATACAGAAACATGTCACGCTAACAGCTTTGTAGCAGAAACTTGCAGCCAACTATTAAGCATTTGTATGCACGTTGCAGCTACTATTATCTACAGTACTTATTATCATCTGCACTGAACCTTCTTTGACTTTCCCCAACATTCCCAGCAGATTTGATCACTGAGATGGAATTCGCTGATAGTCTTTAGCACAACATGCCACATTGATCGTAATTTTTAGAAAACTTTTTAGAGAATTGCTGAAAATCAATCAAACTTATCAAGCTGACTGGGCGGATAATCTTGATTGATCGAGGCTGGTGGAGCAGCGATGCTTAATCGATAGCCCATAGTCCTGCATTCCATTAAATGGTGCAATGTTGTAATTCAATGGATTTCATGAAAAAACTATGTGTAGTAGGTGAAAGGATTCAATCCCTCTATAGGCCTATACCCACTTTGTGATTTTTACATCGATTTTTCCGACAAGCAATGATTTTGTGAGCGACGAGCAGTCGTTTCCGCGATCTCATGAGGTATGTACAGGCGTGCGATTACACAAACAATGTTTGGTAATAACAACCGTCACAACGGATGGTATTTTTAAGATCCCTGATGGCTCCTGTGCAAAGTACTGCAATCGTTTGATCTCCCGTTCTCACCTGTTTGCCGTTGCGTGTTCCTGCAGGTTCAGAAGATGAATCAGGGAACCTCATTTGTCGGAAGGGGTCGCTGTGAGGTTCACCAATCCAACTTCAGGTGAGTATTTAGCTTAGGATCAGATTCAGAAGATCTGATGTGTATGTGCACCTTTACAGATGTATATAAACAAAAAACTATGAACACACTATTTTATGCTCTGCGACTCTAACTACCCCTCACTGGTGCAAACCAAGAACACTTTTTTAAAACGCTAGCATTTTAAAAAGCGCTTGGCTGATGTATTTGAATGGGATGGATAACACCGGAGCGATGTGTTTTTTCCCAAACGCAAACGCGGGTCGTGCAGCATTTCTGCTGATTTCTGAGCCTTAATGTTAAGTATAGGAAAGTGGAAAATCGCTCTGAAAAGCGCTGGATCAGAGTGATTTTCCAAGTGTTTGTTGTTACAGAAGCTGTTCAGTTCCAGCTCTACTGTAACAAAAAATTAAATAATGCTACACCAAAACGCTCCAAAAATCACTTGGCATAATTAGAAAATCGCTAGGCACATGCCTAGAATCGCTCTGAAAAATCACTTCAAAAGCGCTGAGCGTTTGCGATTACGCTATCGCTTTTTGGTGTGCACTGACCTTAAGTTTCTAAATGTCACTGATCTGACATCTGGGCATGAGACACCTGTCCTCTAAAAGGGAAGGGAAGTGGGCGGGGTAAAAAATAGGCATTATTCATTTTGCTGTACAAGTAGTATGTACCTCGTAGATATGGAAATTTGTGGATAAAGCTGGGGACAGGGGGGTAGAGTTGCAGAATGTTGTACAATGCTTTTACTCTTTAGGACCCTTTCACACTAGCACATTTTCATTGCGTTGCATTACCCATTTTTAACGCAGGGTAACGCTACAGCAATGAAAGTCTATGGAACATTTCATACCTGATATGATGTAATGCGGTGGAAGTAGGCGAATTACCGCTAGGGCAACAGCGCGTTATGGGCCAGCATCTGCGGTGACGTTCGTTAGCCAGAAGTCATGTAAGTCAATGGTACCGCAAATATTTTTACTTTTTAGCGTTGCAGTGCGCATGCACTGAAGCAAAATTTGTCAATACACTTGCTTGCAATACGTATTTCCGCCACAAGAAGTGAGAGGTAGAGAGCCTCACTCATGGGGCTTGATTCACTAAACCGTGCTAACTCATAGCACGGCCGCGCTAGCGTTTTTGCGTGCAAACTGAACTTTCAAGTGAAAAGTTTGCCATTGTGTGCAAAAATTTGTGATTGTGTGCGAAAACACGCTCAAAAAAGCTAGCGCGGCCGTGCTATGAATTAGCACGGTTTAGTGAATCAAGCCCTAGGTATATTTTACAACATGAATTACAGCATGCATACAAAAAAGGCTGGCACCACAGAATAAAAATAAGCTCTTTATTGAAATGCCATTAAAATGACATAATAGTCAAAAAAATAGGCTTTGCCGCCAAAGCCTATTTTTTTGACTATTATGCCATTTTAATGGCATTTCAATAAAGAGCTTATTTTTATTCTGTGGTGCCAGCCTTTTTTGTATGCATGCTGTATGGGCCTCATTGGTGCTGAGACCTTTGACTTGCAGGAATGCAGGAATTTCTCCTTCTACTGAGTGCTCCTCCACTCCACGAATTTTACACTATGAATTACATTAATATGCATTACCGCAAGGATCTACGAGATTTTTTTTAGGGTTGCGGTGCGATCATACAATAGAGGCACATTGAAAACACCAGTTATAGATGTGAGACCGGTCCTAAGGTTTTGCACACACCAACCAATATAATTTTTATTTTCAAAACTGATTTATAGAATAGGAGCAAACATATATATATATATATATATATATATATATATATATATATATATATATATATATATATATATATATATATATATACAAATACAGAGTGTGCTGCAGCCCCTCTGTATTTGTATATTTCTGATGGAGTCTGGGGACTTCCAGTGCTGCGTGCATGCTTTGCATAGAATTGCATAAAATTTGGTTTGTCCTGCTTATCCCTTGGCATTTATATACCGTATATACTCGCAAGCAAGCCGACCCGCATATAAGCCGACCCCCCAACTTTTACCTGAAAAAAAAAAACAGGAAAAAATGATTGACCCTCGTATAAGTCGGGGGTAGGAAATGCTGGCCGCGTGATCCCCCCAGTGTGTCCCAATATAGCTAGTATAGTGCCCAGTATGGGTAGCTAGTGCCTCAGTATAGCTAGTAAAGTGCCCAGTATAGCTAGTAACCACGGACCACGGACCACATCACTCGCAAGCAAGCCGACCCCCCAACTTTTGGCCCACTTTTGGGGGGTCAAAAATTCGGCTTGCTTGCGAGTATATACGGTATATATATATTATTATATATTGTATATATACATATATTGTATAAACTAGCTGATGGCCCGGCGTTGGCCAGGCATGGTTTTGGCTGGTCACTCCAATATTCACCTAGGTGCTCCTTCAGTGTTGCTAACCTGGATGGGGTAGCTTGCCGGTGCACTCGTCCAGTAGGTTCACCACTCCAGCCACAGTAAATCCCAACAACAATGAGGGCAAGGCACTCCACGAGCTTCAAACTTGCATTTGTTTATTCAGAGCTTAGACACATACATGTTATGGGTCACCTGACTCATCCTCAAGTGAGGGTCAGGTGACCCGTAACATGTATGTGTCTAAGCTCTGAATAAACAAACGCAAGTTTGAAGCTCGTGGAGTGCCTTGTCCTCATTGTTGTTTTGATGTATTTGGCTGGTGTTGGAATGAAACAAATCTGACTGGCTGCGGCTCCACCTCCTTTTCTGAATTTGAACCCCAGTCACCCAACGACCAACTGTACCAGGTTTGAGGCTTGTGCCACTAACAGTGCAAGAATGGCTGCAATTAAATATTCCCCTTGAAAATAAAAAGGTGAATTTTGATTGGCTTTTGTAGGTTTCACCCACTTTTCTGAATACTAATCCCAGTCACCCAGTAACCAGCTGGTCAAAGTTTGAGAACCCTACCATGAGGGATGCTCAAATCCGACCCGGGAGACATCCGGATAGTTGCTATCTGGATATCTCCCAATAAAGCTGTGCGGGGGGGGGGGTCAATCTTACCAGAATGACATCTTCTTTCGTCCGTACGCGTTGCCTCCCACGATGCGCTCCAAGCGCCGCATGCCCCGGTCTCGTAACTACAAACACTTCCTCCATCTTGGGTGGCAACGCGTACGGACGAAAGAAGACGTCATTCTGGTAAGATTGACCCCCCCCCGCCACTCTCCTCCGGGACCGGCGCATGCGGCGCTTGGAGCGCATCGTGGGAAGCAACGCGTACGGACGAAAGAAGACGTCATTCTGGTAAGATTGACACCCCCCCCCCCCCCCGCCCGCACAGCTTTATTGGGAGATATCCGGTTAGAAACTATCCGGATGTCTCCCTGGTCGGATTTGAGCATCCCTGCCTACCATTAACAGTGTAAGAATGACTGCAGTTTACATTTTCCCAGTGAAATTTGTATTTGTCTCTGTCTACTTTTTGGTTATGGGGGTAAAAAGCATCCTATATGCTATTCCAGGTAATGTACTATGTGTGTGCCAAGTTTCATTCAAATCCGTTCAGCCATTGTTGCCTAATTGAGTAACAAACATCCAAACTGTTGCACTTATAATATTAGTAAGAGATATATATATATATATATCTTGATTTTTTATAAATACTCATTTTAATGCACCAGTGCTAAACAAAATGACAACATTTTCCACATATTATACTCACAAGATATTTGGATACTTTTTCGACGAGTGGTCGCTGTATAAAGGAAACAAGAGTTGAACATTTTAGATGAATCGGGTTGTCTTGATAATGTACAAAGTACCATAACATATCTGATGTCAGGATATTCAGAACAAATCAGTAAAAGATAAATTCCTATTGTTTTTTGGTTGTTACTTTGAGTTAGGTTCAGCATACACGCAAGGCCGGATTTACCATAAGGCACTATAGGCACGTGCCTACAGGCGCCTGTTGATGGAAAGGCAGCTTACTCCCCTCCCCAAGTGACTCCCTACCTCCTTTCCTATGCAGAGTCCTGAGCAGAGCATGAATGAGAGGTTACTCACCCGAGTCTGGCATTCCACAGTTCAGATCTCCCTTCAGTTGGGGGCACCTCTAGCTACCTAATGCTTGGGGGCACCTCTAGCTACTTAATACTGAGGATAGCTCTGGCTGCCTAATTCTAAGGGGCACCTGTACCTAACTATGACATGCAAGGGAAGTAAGGGAGAAACAACAGCTGGGTCAGCCAGCACACTGGTGTTTGTAGATACATGGAGGGCGAAGTCTAGGGTGCCAGGATATCGGTGCCTACAGGCTCCTGTGATGTAAATCCGGGCCTATGATACACGGGTCAATTACCGCCCAATATGCTAAGTTGGTTGCTGCTTCTCTGGCTGAACTGTAATAGGATAGTGATAAATTCCAATATATTTAATTAAAAATGTATCGGGAATCGATGGAATCATAAAGCCTGGTACACACATCCAATCTTGAGTGGACAATTTTACCACTTCCATGTAGTATAAGCACTTGCCTGAACAATCTGTTCATAGTATTCAGAATCTGTTGGCTCTCATGGTATATGGAGGTGGTAAAAGTGGTCAGCCATTGGCCAATCAAAATTACATGTGTGTACCAGGCTTAAAGGAAACAAAGTTAAATAATGATGGCCGGTTTTACTTACTTTGGGCTTCCTCCAGCCCCCTGTAGTTCTCGTGGTCCCGCACAGATTTTCCTCTCTGCTTCAATCAGCAGCTGTGGCCCTCCAAAAGCTGCATGAGCAGGCCCGAGCTGTGCAACTCTTGTTGGCATTCCCAAGGACGGGAGCGTTCTCCACTTGTGCAGCTGTAAAAATTGCATCTGTGCATGTGCCGTACACTCCTGACAATGGGGGTCCAATCGAGGAGGTGTGCATGCGCAGTAGCCTGCCACTGGCTCAGGTGGCCAGCTTTCAGAAAGGCACTGCTGTTGAACAGAGCAGAGCAAAAATTATGGTGAGGGGCCAGAAGGACTACAGGAGGCTGGAAGAAGCCCCAGGTAAATTAAACTGGCAACTTTTATTTCACTTTAGTTACCCTTAAAACGGTGTCATTTGATGTGCCCTTCAATTCCCCACAAGAGCTCCATATAGGGAAACCAGTACTGCAAGCAAGTTTGTTGCTCTGTAGAGTATGCAGCCATATGATGCCCATTAATGATACAATCCTGACTGTACAATCTTACAACCTTTATGTAATATGAGGGAATACCTGAAGTATACATTCAAAGCATATTCAGTCAGTTTACATTTCTACTACATACATTTGTACAGTCAGGATGATATCATTGATAAATACCTTTACACTAAAGCTGCATACAGACACCAGATCATAAAGACCACCTCGGGCAAGAATTAAGCATGTGTGTGTGTACAGAGGTTCTGCCTGCAGGCTAGAGACAAGTTTGTATAGAACTCTGCCACAAACTGTCATTCGAAGGATCAAGCCCCGATCCCTACCGGGGAACAGAGATTAAAGGTGTGTACATAGCTTCAGTTTAAAGAACAACTATCAAAGGAATAGTTTTTCTGTAAACCCCATATTCCTGAAAAAATGTTAGCCAGCAACACTAAAAAGCTTTTCAGACGTCTCTCACCACAGCCAGTATGAAAAAAATGCAGTGTTTACCAGCTGTTTGTAACAATTTTGTATTGGCATTGGGGGGAGGCAGATCTGTACTATGTAGCTAGGTTACACTTCTCCCTGGCTGTAAACTATTTACACTGCTAAGGCACAGAGAGAGACAGAGATAGGATCAGGCACACAGCTGCAGATGATGTTATTTACAAACTATGTGTAGGTATATGTCTGCTTTCTATCATTCTGAACTCATTTTACTCAAAGCATTACTGCTGGTGAGGACTGTCTCTGTATGCTGGATGTGCTGGACACAGTCCTCCATAGTAATCCCCACAGTGAGGACTCTATTCTGTCCTTTTTTTTTTTTTTTTTTTTTGTGGCACAAATGAAAAGATGAAAAAAAATCGCTTGTATTGCTATTTGCTAGTAATTACTGGAAATATATGTGGCATTTAGAATTTTAGCTAACTTTGATAGTTGTCCTTTAATTTCTTCAACTTGCTACAAATGTGATTCAAATCTACAATTGGCATATGTGTCTTACCACTGGTCTACCGGAAGGTGTATTTAACAATCCAAGGTCAAAAGAAGCCTGCAATATGTATGAAAAGAAGTTCATAATTGTTAATTAAACATTCTAAACACCAAAACACACACATACACACACATATTTACATTTCTATTTTAAAATACCATCTCCCTCTAATGTCTGTATGTGTACAGAGAGGTACTTCTAAATGTAATATACAGTATTGGAAGACCTGTCTCTCTTAGAGTAATACGCTGTTCATCTTGTATTGCTGCTGGGGCAAAACTGTTTATATAGAACTCTGCCACAAACTGTCATTCGAAGGATCAAGCCCCGATCCCTACCGGGGAACAGAGATTAAAGGTGTGTACATAGCTTCAGTTTAAAGAACAACTATCAAAGGAATAGTTTTTCTGTAAACCCCATATTCCTGAAAAAATGTTAGCCAGCAACACTAAAAATCTTTTCAGACGTCTCTCACCACAGCCAGTATGAAAAAAATGCAGTGTTTACCAGCTGTTTGTAACAATTTTGTATTGGCATTGGGGGGAGGCAGATCTGTACTATGTAGCTAGGTTACACTTCTCCCTGGCTGTAAACTATTTACACTGCTAAGGCACAGAGAGAGACAGAGATAGGATCAGGCACACAGCTGCAGATGATGTTATTTACAAACTATGTGTAGGTATATGTCTGCTTTCTATCATTCTGAACTCATTTTACTCAAAGCATTACTGCTGGTGAGGACTGTCTCTGTATGCTGGATGTGCTGGACACAGTCCTCCATAGTAATCCCCACAGTGAGGACTCTATTCTGTCCTTTTTTTTTTTTTTTTTTTGTGGCACAAATGAAAAGATGAAAAAAAATCGCTTGTATTGCTATTTGCTAGTAATTACTGGAAATATATGTGGCATTTAGAATTTTAGCTAACTTTGATAGTTGTCCTTTAATTTCTTCAACTTGCTACAAATGTGATTCAAATCTACAATTGGCATATGTGTCTTACCACTGGTCTACCGGAAGGTGTAGTTAACAATCCAAGGTCAAAAGAAGCCTGCAATATGTATGAAAAGAAGTTCATAATTGTTAATTAAACATTCTAAACACCAAAACACACACATACACACACATATTTACATTTCTATTTTAAAATACCATCTCCCTCTAATGTCTGTATGTGTACAGAGAGGTACTTCTAAATGTAATATACAGTATTGGAAGACCTGTCTCTCTTAGAGTAATACGCTGTTCATCTTGTATTGCTGCTGGGGCAAAACTGTTTAAGGACCACTATCACAAAAATATGTACAGTTTAAAACACATGAGAACACATAAATCAAAAGTACATTTCTGCCAGAGTAAAATGTGCTACAAATAATTTTTCTCCTATGTTGCTGTCACTTACAGTAGGTAGTAAAAATCTGACAGAACTGACAGGTTTTGCACTAGCTCATCTCCTCTTGGGAGATTCTCAGGGTTTTCTTTATTTTCAAAAGCACTTAGCGAACGGCAGTGTGTGAAAACAAGAAGGGGGGTGGTCTGCATCTTTGTATAGTTCTTTTCCAGGGAGTGCTTTTGTAAAGAATAAATTAAATATTCAGAATCCCCCATTAGGAGATGGACTTGTCAAAAACATGACTTTTTGTCACACTTCTACCAACTACTGTAAGAGACATCAACATAGGAGAAAAGTGACAGCAAAACAATTGACAGCGCTCCAAGGCTGCAAATGAAATGAAACCACCGGAGGTGTGCAGATTCCCCCCCCCCCCCCCCCCCCGGGCGAAAATTCACACCTTAAATACAAATCATATGCAAATGATGCACTAATCCCTAATCTAAAAATATGAATGCAAACTGAAGCACATGGATGCAGCTTGCTATAAGTATACTTAGGTTTGTTTTGTACAGTAGGAGAGATTGGCAGCGCTTCCAGACAGAGGCTGCACCCGAATACACTACCTGCATAGTTGTGCAGAGCTCGAAAAACAGGCAAATTACACAGCTTGCATTCAAAACAGGAACAGCAAAGGAGGGTGTTAGCTGCAGCATAAATAATATGTGAACAAATGATTCCCTACTAGACTCTTCCACAGCAATGAAGTGCCCCCACGGAAGAGACCTAACCTCTAGTTAAAACATAATTCTTACCTGGTGCTGCTAGTCATAAAAGGTATATTTTTTTATTTTCAAGAGACAGCAAAAGAGGAGGAGGAGTAATGTATGCCATTTTACTCTGGAAAAAACATATTTCTTATTTGTATGTGTATTTAAATTTTTAGATTTTTTCTTTTTTCTGCAATAGTGGTCCTTTGTGGTATTATAGCAATATAGCACTTGAGCAGTGGCAAGAGTTAGTGAAGGATAGAACAGAACGCATCCCACTCTTCCCTTTTAAGAGGAACTTTACTGAATAGAATGTAATGAGTAAAATTACTTATTTTTTACAATATTTATTTTGTAATTTATTCAGTCAGAGTCTGCCAAATATTTCATCACCCTGATTTGCATTATAAAATGTATCTCAGGAGGTGCCATCTTTACTGCTGGCAGGTGCATCACTGCAGAATGTTTGTTTACTGTGTGTTCTGAAGCCAGAATAAATAATGCCCTGAGAGAAGAATTCCACATAGATAAACAGCCTAGTCTAAGCAACACTGGCAGGGCGGAGCTACATACTAATATACAACAATACATAGATATAAGGTGTGTTTCTGATGCTGAAACCAGGATAATTCATGTAAAAATTGGGTATCTTGAATATTTTACTATATTCTACTATATGTCCATCTTTTACATATTACTTTATCAGAAGTGATGGGGAATCTCTCCGATCACAGATAGAACAAAAAATTGATAGACTGTAAGAGTTGGAATCTTTTATAGGTTTTATGGATGCCACTCTAATTTTTTAGGTCCGAATTCCTAACTCCACTACTCTTGACAAGTTGACAACCACATAAACGAAGGTCCTTTTACACAAAGAGGAACTCCAGAGTAACAAACATCCAAACATTCAAACTGTCGCATTGATAATATTAGCGATATATATGTACATCTTCTCAAAAAATTAGCATATTGTGTTAAGATTCATTATTTTCTGTAATGTACTGATAAACATTAGACTTTCATACATTTTAGATTCAAATACACACAACTGAAGTAGTTCAAGCCTTTTATTGTTTTAATATCGATGATTTTGGCATACAGCTCATGAAAACCCCAAATTCCTATCTCAAAAAATTAGCATATTTCATCCGACCAATAAAAGAAAAGTGTTTTTAAAACAAAAAAAGTCAACCTTCAAATAATTATGTTCAGTTATGCACTCAATACTTGGTCGGGAATCCTTTTGCAGAAATGACTGCTTCAATGCGGCGTGGCATGGAGGCAATCAGCTTTATGGAGATGAAGATTTCATTTTTCAGCACGACCTGGCACCTGCTCACAGTGCCAAAACCACTGGTAAATGATTTACTGACCATGGTATTACTGTGCTCAATTGGCCTGCCAACTCTCCTGACCTGAGCCTCATAGAGAATCTGTGGGATATTGTGAAGAGAAAGTTGAGAGACGCAAGACCCAACACTCTGGATGAGCTTAAGGCCGCTATCGGAGCATCCTGGGCCTCCATGCCACACCGCATTGAAGCAGTAATTTCTGCAAAAGGATTCCCGACCAAGTATTGAGTGCATAACTGAACATAATTATTTGAAGGTTGACTTTTTTTGTTTTAAAAACACTTTTCTTTTATTGGTCGGATGAAATATGCTAATTTTTTGAGATAGCAAATTTGGGTTTTCATGAGCTGTATGCCAAAATCATCAATATTAAAACAATAAAAGGCTTGAACTACTTCAGTTGTGTGTATTGGAATCTAAAAATATGTGAAAGTCTAATGTTTATCAGTACATTACAGAAAATAATGAACTTTATCACAATATGCTAATTTTTTTAGAAGATCCTGTATATATATATATATACAGGATCTTCTCAAAAAATTAGCATATTGTGATAAAGTTCATTATTTTCTGTAATCTACTGATAAACATTAGACTTTCATATATTTTAGATTCAAATACACACAACTGAAGTAGTTCAAGCCTTTTATTGTTTTAATATTGATGGTTTTAGCATACAGCTCATGAAAACCCCAAATTCCTATCTCAAAAAATTAGCATATTTCATCCGACCAATAAAAGAAAAGTGTTTTTAAAACAAAAAAAGTCAACCATCAAATAATTATGTTCAGTTGTGCACTCAATACTTGGTCAGGAATGCTTTTGCAGAAATGACTGCTTCAATGCAGCGTGGCATGGAGGCAATCAGCCTGTGGCACTGCTCAGATGTTATGGAGGCCCAGGATGCTTCGATAGCGGCCTTAAGCTCATACAGATTGTTGGGTCTGGCGTCTCTCAACTTTCTCTTTACAATATCCCACAGATTCTCTATGAGGTTCAGGTCAGGAGAGTTGGCAGGCCAATTGAGCACAGTAATACCATGGTCAGTAAACCATTTACCAGTGGGTTTGGCACTGTGAGCAGGTGCCAGGTCGTGCTGAAAAATGAAATCTTCATCTCCATAAAGCTTTTCAGCAGATGGAAGCATGAACTCACTTTTGAACCAGAAACAGCGGCAGAAGCACCTGACCTGGGCTACAGAGAAGCAGCACTGGACTGTTGCTCAGTGGTCCAAAGTACTTTTTTCGGATGAAAGCAACCTTTACATGTCATTCGGAAATCAAGGTGCCAGAGTCTGGAGGAAGACTGGGGAGAGGGAATTGCCAAAATGCCTGAAGTCCAGTGTCAAGTACCCACAGTCAGTGATGGTCTGAGGTGCCATGTCAGCTGCTGGTGTTGGTCCACTGTGTTTTATCAAGGGCAGGGTCAATGCAGCTAGCTATCAGGAGATTTTGGAGCACTTTATGCTTCCATCTGCTGAAAATCTTCATGGAGATGAAGATTTCATTTTTCAGCACGACCTGGCACCTGCTCACAATGCCAAAACCACTGGTAAATGGTTTACTGACCATGGTATTACTGTGCTCAATTGGCCTGCCAACTCTCCTGACCTGAACCCCATAGAGAATCTGTGGGATATTGTGAAGAGAAAGTTGAGAGACGCAAGACCCAACACTCTGGATGAGCTTAAGGCCGCTATCGAAGCATCCTGGGCCTCCATAACACCTGAGCAGTGCCACAGGCTGATTGCCTCCATGCCACGCCGCATTGAAGCAGTCATTTCTGCAAAAGGATTCCCGACCAAGTATTGAGTGCATAACTGAACATAATTATTTGAAGGTTGACTTTTTTTGTTTTAAAAACACTTTTCTTTTATTGGTCGATGAAATATGCTAATTTTTTGAGATAGGAATTTTGGGTTTTCATGAGCTGTATGCCAAAATCATCAATATTAAAACAATAAAAGGCTTGAACTACTTCAGTTGTGTGTATTTGAATCTAAAATATATGAAAGTCTAATGTTTATCAGTACATTACAGAAAATAATGAACTTTATCACAATATGCTAATTTTTTGAGAAGATCCTGTATATATATTATGCATATATACTGTATATAATGATTTATTATTGTATTTCAAAGTTTCTTTACCAGCACATCAGCCAGCACATCAGTAATGGCCCTAAGCATATATTGCAGAGTTCTATCCTTATCAGCAGCTAGGTCATTCTGTAATAAAAAGAGCAGAAAGGGCACATTTATTATAGCAGCACAGGTACATGACTGGTGGTATTACGCTTGAACTCCTACATCATAATCAGTGCCAAGGATGGCTACTTTATGCATGTGCAGTATCTGTCTCCAGAATCTGAGATAGAAAAGGAACGTTTGTACTAAAGGGTGTAGAGCAGAAACCTGTATGACATGAAGAAGATTCCAGGATGATCAGTGGAACAATCTACGACTGCTTCAACCTCTTCACATCGGGAAATGGATATAGTTCACCCATGTAGAGACACCAGCTGTATTTTGAATGGTCCCAACAAACCTTGCTTTTTAGCTTGACCGATGGGACTTGCTAAGTTGCTATCAATTTGAAACCGATTCCTGCTGCATCCATCTGCTGTGTATGTTTCATCTCTAATCTGACCTGCACTCAATTTGAAACCGATTCCTGCTGCATCCATCTGCTGTGTATGTTTCATCTCTAATATATTACATGTGGCTCATTTCTGCTGTCCTGCTCTGCTTTTCATATTAGTAGCGCCTAAGTAACATATTTACATTGTAATTTACTACTTGCTATTGAAATTCTGGCTTTTGTTTCACACTGCTGGCCTATCTGTAATTTCAAACAAAGTTGTAACACCTACAAGCTTGTTTGATTTGCAGGAGACTATAGTGGCCCTCCCCCCTGCTTAATTGCAAATCGTCTGCCAGACCATCCTGATTACTCATTTGCTCTGATGCTGTGTGTATATCAGGAGGTCTGGTAGCCGGGCCGGCCGACTTCGGGTCGTCTTCTAAGGGTCGTTTCAAAGGGTGGAAATTAACCAGAATTTACCAGAATTCAACAGCAATTCAGCAGAAATCAGCATTACACCAAAGTAACTTCCTCAATCTTTTAGCCTCACCTGCATTCCTGATCACTATCCAAACCTCACACACATTGCTTCCTCTCTCCTACTCCATGCATTTTCCACCGTTCTCTACACATCTACCTCTGTCCAAACCACTGCCAGCCTCCTCTCCACACAACGTAATGCACCCCTTCCCCCCAGTCCTTTCTCTGGCTCACCCACACTTCACCCACCATATTCCTACCAATCCTTTGCCACCCCTCCACCACTACCACATGCTATTCCTCCACCTGCTTCTCCAGCTGGTCCCAGTGCTTTCTCCCTCCATCCTCAACCCACCCATTCCTAGACCCTCACTGGTCCCCAAACTCCCAGCCAACCCCCTTCCAGCCCCTCCACACTCCTCTTGCATCCGCAGACCACACCATAATAATCTCATTCCCATCCATACAACCCCCAGGCACTCTCTCCCTCTGTTTTGTGGTCTATGGAATGCCAGATCTGTCCGCAACAAGCTCACATCCATCCATGAGCTCTTCCTCTCTAAATCCCTCACCTTCCTCGCCCTCACAGAGACATGGCTCACCCCCTCTGACTGTACCGCAGCCGCTGCTCTCTCCTATGGGGGACTGCATCTCAGTCACACCCCCAGACCTGACAACAGGTCTGGAGGAGGAGTGGGTCTGCTTCTCTCCGCACCATGCACCTTCCGGGTCCTATCACCGCCCCCTTCCCTGCACTTCTCATCCTTCGAGGCCCATGTAATCCGCCTGTACCAACCTCTCCCAGCCATTATTGCGGTCCTATATCACCCCCCATCTGCTCCAACTTCACTCTTCCTGGACAACCTGGCCTCCTGGCTCCCCCACATCCTGTCATCTGACCTCCCCACCATCATACTCGGGGATTTCAACTTACCTATCGATGAGCCTATCTCCACTGCTGCCAAGCAGCTACTCTCCCTCACCAAATCCCTTGGTCTCTCTCAGCACACAAATTCCACCACCCACCGCGCTGGTCATACTCTTGACCTCATATTCTCAAAGTCCACCTCCCTCAGCAACCTGGACATCGCACCTTTCCGTATCTCTGACCATCACCTCCTCACCTTCACTATCTCCCCACCAACAACTTCTCTCCCCACCCCTCAGCCTGGTCGATGGCAGAGAGACCTACGTAATCTCAGCCCAAATGTCCTAGCAAGTCCCCTTCTCTCCCTCTCCTCCCACCTACCCACCCTAACATGCCCCAATGAAGTGGCTGCACAATATAACCTTGCCCTCTCATCTGCTTTAGATCAAGCTGCCCCCTCAATCTTCCGCCCTATCAAGCCCCCCAACCCCCAACCCTGGCACAACACCCACACACGTAACCTCAGGAAAGAAACTCGAGCAGCCGAACGGAAATGGAGGAAATCACATCTCAATGCTGACTTCCTAGATTACAAGGCCAAACTGTTACTCTTCCACACTGCCCTCTCCGAGGCTAAACAAAGGTACTTTGCAGCACTGATTGTAACCCAAGCTTCCAACCCTCGACAGCTTTTTGCTACATTCAATTCCCTCCTCAACCCCACTCCTCCCCCTCCCAGCTCCTCCCTCTCAGCCAATGACCTTGCCAACCACTTCACCACTAAAATTGCAACAATACGCAATGAAATTTCCCCCCTCCATCCCTCCCTTACCAATGCGTCTCAGGTTGTCCCCTTGCCTTCCCTCCCAGCGGCTCCCTTGTCTCATCCACCCCTCGCCTCTTTTGCTCCTGCCACCATTGATGAAGTCAGCCTGCTGCTAGTGGCTTCCCCCCCCCCCCACATCCTCTCCCTGTGATCCGGTACCCGCGAATACTCTTCGTCCCCACTTCTCTGACCTGGCCCCAGTCCTCACCTCCTTGTTCAATCTCTCCCTTTCCACAGGCATCTTCCCCAAAGCATTCAAACAGGCCACTGTGCTTCCCCTGCTGAAAAAACCCTCACTCGACCCATCCCTACCCTCAAACTACCGCCCAATCTCCCTCCTTCCCTATGCTTCTAAACTCCTCGAACGCCTAGTCCACCAGCGCATTACCCAATACATCAACACCAATGCCCTACTTGACCCCCTACAGTCTGGATTCCGACCTGCGCACTCAACTGAAACAGCCCTCGCCAAGGTGGTCAACGACCTTACCCTTGCCAAGGCCAAAGGCAGTTATTCCATCCTGCTCCTCCTTGACCTCTCTGCAGCATTTGACACTGTTGACCACTCCCTCCTCCTCCAATCACTACAGTCCATGGGCATCCATGGGCTTGCCTTGGCCTGGATCTCCTCCTACCTATCCAATCGCTCCTTCACCACTTCCTTCAATGGCTCCTCCTCAACTCCTGCCCCCCTTTCAGTTGGGGTCCCCCAGGGCTCTGTTCTAGGCCCCCTTCTTTTCTCCATATACACTTCCTCAATTGGCAAGCTAATCTCCTCCCTGGGCTTCAATTACCACCTTTATGCAGATGACACTCAGATTTACCTCCATACCCCCGATCTCTCAGCCACCACCATAAACAAGGTCTCCTCGTGTCTCTCAGCAATTTCCTCCTGGATGTCAGCTAGGTTCCTAAAGCTTAACCTAGACAAAACTGAGCTCCTGATCCTTCCACCCCATGCTGCTGCACCCATCCCAGGTTTCCACCTCACAATCGACAACACAACCATTCTCCCTACCTCCCAGGCCCGCTGCCTGGGTGTCACCTTGGACTCTGACCTCTCCTTCATCCCACACATCCAAAACATCACAAGAGCCTGCAATTTCCACGTAATATCTCCAAGATCCGCCCATTCTTAACCCCGGACACGACCAAACTGCTCATCCATGCCTTCATCATCTCCCGCCTTGATTACTGTAACTCACTCCTTTCTGGCCTCCCCCTGAAACGCACTGCCCCCCTTCAATCAGTGATGAACGCGGCTGCAAGACTCATCCATTCTTCGCACCGCTCTGCATCCACATCTCCCCTTTGTGAATCCCTGCACTGGCTCCCTATCCGTCTCAGGATAAGTTTCAAGATTCTATGCCTGGCGTATAAATCTGTGCACAAAACATGCCCTACCTACATCTCGCAGCTTGTTCACAAGTATACACCAGGTCGCCCCCTCCGTTCCTCCAACGACCTTCGCCTCACCACCCCGCGCATTTCACACTCCCATGCCCGCCTGCAGGATTTCTCAAGAGCTGCCCCCACCCTCTGGAATGCCCTTCCACCACCCATCAGACTTGCTCCCTCTTTCAACACATTCAAGCAAGCCCTCAAAACCCACCTCTTTATGATGGCCTACCCACCTCCTACCACACAGTAACTCTCTAAGGAATATTTAACAGCCCCCCCTAGTGTTTCCACCCCTCCCTTTAGATTGTAAGCCTCTGGCAGGGTCCTCCACTCCCTAGTGTAATCTACAGGATCATGTGCTCCTGTCCTATGACAGCCTGTACTTGTATTACTGGGCCTACCTAACCAGCCCATATTGCATGATCATGTATTTTGTACAATTTGTATGTATAACTTTGTTCTATGTGTATAACCCTATGTATGTCATCCTTGTATCATTGTATATATTTATTGTCCAGCGCTGCGTAATATGTTGGCGCTTTATAAATACAATAAATAATAATAATAATAATATCTGTTGCCCAACAAAGTGGCGGCCTCATATGCAGTATGTATAAACAGTTATTTCCTAAGCAGAGGATGGTTAGAGTAAGCTGACAGCAGTATTTTTCTAAAAAAAGGAACCAATAAACCCATTTTTGGGGAGTCTAATAGTTATTTTCTCATTGCACATTTTTCACCAGGTCTAAAATAATCCTCTAATTTATAGGGTAAGGGTTCTGCTATATATAAAGTCTTCTGTTACATTATTTAGCATAATTGGAATGTAAGAAATACGATGTTACAGTTTACTGGTACTACTGGATCTACATTATTCATATAGATAGGGGTTTTTGTTACACCCTGGCGCCTCCTATGAGCAAATAGGGCAGAATTGTGATACACTTTGGTGGAAAAATGTCCTCACACTGACCCCTATTCAATAAAAAAGACGCTGAATCGAAAAAATAACTTGTGATATAAATTGTATGTGTAGTTGGGATATTGAATAGAACATTAGTAGCAAAGAAAAGAGTCTCTCGGGGAGATACGTAGAGGCCGTACTTCTTTTGCACAGACTGGCTGCGACTGGCTGAAGTTATGGGACCCGGTACCGAAGAGGGAGAGGACTGAGTACGTCGACGTGGGAGCGATCCATGCGCATGGGGCTGGAGGAAGCCCAAGGTATGTATAAAACTTTTAGCTTATCTCAGCTCTGGTTTCCTTAAATGCACAGGTGTTGAACTCCAGGCCTGGAGGGCCAGATCCATGCCAGTGTTTAGGATGGACCGAGAGAGAGAGGAATGTGTTCTACCTGAAGGACCACACCTTTCACAATTCAGACCCATCAATTAATTTCAGCCGTGTCAAAAATGTGTGAGGACAGAGAGATCTGCAGCAGCCCATCATATAACTCACTCAGGCTCGGGATTACCGCTCTGAGTTGTGGATTATTATCCCGAGCGTGACTCGGGATTACCGCTAAGGAGGTTAGGAGTAAAAAGGAAAGGCTGAGTTTCAGACCACTTTAAGTTACAGATGTCCTTTAAAAGATGCTTTATTGTTGAGAAATAGAAATATCTCCAGGGAGAAAACTCAGGAATAAATGTAATTGAATAGGGCTCCTTGTTTTTAAAATGCCTCTTTATGCTTCAACGCTGTCCTCCTCCCATTACCACCAAGGGGATTGTGATTCATAAAGACATAGAGGCTCTTGCAGTGTTATTTAAAGTGGTGCTGATAGAGACAAATAGTCACAGTTAAAGCGGACCTGAACTCAGAACTTCCTTTCTGCTTTAAAAGATAAGCAACAACATACTAACTTTTAAAGAAAAATATTTCTTTGTTCTGCTGATACAAATCCTGCAATAAATCTGTAGAATGTCTACTTCCTGCTTTCATGGAAGCAGACATTGGGTTAAGATCCTGTGTTTACAAATTAGCTGCTCTGCTGTGGCAGTCAGATGACACAGCTGGGAGATCAAATTACAACTTGTGATTAGTCACAGATGAGAGGGAATTAGGCTAAACTCGCTAAATACATACAGGGTGCATTTCTCTCTGATTTCCTTCTGTCTAGTGCAAGAGTTCAGGTCCACTTTAAAGAAAAATCTGATCAAACCAGCATCCCAAACATCTGCTGGAGTTTATTCCATGAATAGGAACTGGCCCAAGCTCAACCCAAGCGATACCGACTCACTAATGATGATCAAATGAATGTAAATTATGTTCAAATAAATGTAATTATGAAAATTATGCAAATAAGCTAAGAAACCATAATATTGTTCTTTGGTCCCATGAAAGCAACTGCACAATTACCGTATTTTTCAGACTATGAGACACTCCTGACCATAAGGCGCACCTAGGTTTAGAGGACAAAACCAGGGGGAAAAATATATATATACTAAACCTTGTGCATCCATGGTGAAGGGGCATCTTGTGGATTATGCCTCCTTTGTACCTCATCCCCCCTTGTACCTCTTGTGTCCCCCTTGTGTCCTCTGTGCCCCTTTGTGTCCCCCATCCTCCTCTATGCTCCTTTGTGTCCTCCTCTATGCCCCTTTGTGTCCCCCTTGTATCCTCCTCTATGCCCCTTTGTGTCCTCCTCTATGCCCCTTTGTGTCCCCCTTGTATCCTCCTCTATACCCCTTTGTGTCCCCCTTGTATCCTCCTCTATGCCCCTTTGTGTCCTCCTTTATGCCCCTTTGTGTCCCCTTTGTGTCCTCCTCTATGCCTCTTTGTGTCCCCCTTGTGTCCCCACTGTGTCCTCTTGTGTCCCCCTCTATCCTCCTTGTGTCTTCCACTATGCGCCTTTGTGTCCCCCGTGTCTTCCATTTGTCCCCATATTCTCCTCTGCATGGGAACAGTACAGGGAGTCCCCGACACTGCGGCGGATTGGAGGTTCGTATTGTCAGGCATTCACAAGTCAGGAACGCCCTGCATTTGGACTATAATACGCAGTGACTTTATTTCCCAACTTTTGGGTAGAAAAATTTAGTCTCACAGCAGAGCTTCGTCATTCAAGTGGAGATGCGTGCACATCGACACGCGCTATCTACTGCAAAACACACCCCCAGGACTGCACGCCAATTGGCATTAGTCATCCCTGGGGCTGCCAATTGGCGTGGAGCGGTCTTTAAGTACAGTAGTTAAAGAAAGTCAAGATAATCAATGGATCGGATACATACAACTGTTGTGTCGCCCCCCAGAAGACTTTCCAGACGTAATCCTGTCACCATCTGTAAAAGAACAGAACTCTTAAAGTGTGTTGTGATAGGGGTTTGTGAGATATGTACTAAAACATTGCTTAGTGATGTTTGTCTTCTTAAAACAGAAGGAAATTGTGATAATTTAGCTTTAAGTGAACATCCGTGGTTACCCACAATGCACCACTACAGAATATGCAAGTTATCTCTTTATGTCCCTGAAGCCAGGCTTGCATATAGAGCTGCTGGTGTCTAGCAAGCCTATAGCTTTACATTTTACAGAACCACACCAACCCCATACGCAGGCAGCCTGTTTCTGACATTTGGTTCTCCTCAGTGCACGGCAGGGATAGATATGGTTCTATAGGATAGGGCTTGGACCAATACAACAGAGTAACCAAGCAGCTCAGGGTGACTCAAAACCACAAGGGAAGTATATACTTTCCTTGTGGTTTTGGGTCACCCCGAGCTGCTTGATTACTCTGGTGTACTAAAAAAATGTTAATCAATATTTTGTTCTTGACAGCACTGCTGAGCTACAGTATAACCTTTCCTTTTGTTTTTTTGTTTATTTTTGGGCGAATTCTTTATAAAAAATATAACAAATTAGGAATAGGGATCGTCAGTGAGGTGCAAATTGTTACGAGTTGATGCAGGATTATGCAAATTATACGTACACATCTTGAAAATGGACCAATCGCATTCCACCGTGGCAGGATTCGATTGGTACATTTTTAAGCTGCACACATAATTTGCATAATCCGGCATCAAATCGGAACGAGTTGTATGTCATTGACCAACCCTAAGTAGTAATGACAAAATGAGAGCACTGCTCAGCACTAATTATGCTTTACACTATTATTCATTTAAAGTGACACCGAAGTGAAAAAAAAACGTATGATATAATGAGTTTTATGTGTAGTACGGATAATTAACCACTTAAGCCCTCAGTCGTTTTCACTTTATGCATCCGAGCAATGTTCAACTCCCATTCATTAGCCTATAACTTTATCACTACTTATCACAATGAACTGGTCTATATCTTGTTTTTTCCGCGACCAATTAGGCTTTCTTTGGGTGGTACATTTTGCTAAAAGCTACCTTACTGTAAATGCATTTTAACAGAAAGAATAAGAAAAAAACTGAAAAAATTCATTATTTCTCAGTTTTCGGCCATTATAGTTTTAAAATAATACATGCCTCCATAATTAAAACCCACGTATTGTATTTGCCCATTTGTCCCGGTTATTTCACCGTTTCAATTATGTCCCTATCACAATTTATGGCGACATTATTTTATTTGGAAATAAAAGAGTATTTTTTCCGTTTTTTTTTCACTATTTACAAGCTTATAAAAAAATATATATAGAAATATTTCATCTTTACATAGATATTTAAAAAGTTTAGACCCTTAGGTAAATATTTATGTGTTTGTTTGTTTTTTATTGTAATGTTTTTTGTATTTTTTTATTAAACTGTAATGATCCGCTCAGCTGGCTGCACAGGCAGACAGCTGTTTGACCATTCCTTGAGTCTGTGGGATGCAGGTCTCTGGATAATAGACCTGTCTTTGCTTTGCAAGCTTCAGACCTGCTCTGCTGCTGAGGCATTTGCATATACTGATTATGCAAATTGCCAAGTCGCCTCCCTTGAAGACTTGCAGCATAAATACCATGTGATCCCACAATCCTTTGCTGGTCATCATGGTTTGTTACTGTTGAAACAATCCTGGAGTGTCAGCCTTGCTATTGTTTGCTAAAGATTATCTTAGAGTATTCCTGGGGACTGCATTAGGCATCCCTCTAGTACAGTCAGGTTGTATTATTTGTATTGCCTGTTCTGTCTTCTGTTTGTCCTTGCGATTGCACTGTCGCCAGCGGTTGGCAATGGTGAATCGTTTGTTCCAGAACCTGGATCACACTTGCTCTGGCGGAAAGAGCAGTGGATCCTGCTAACTCTGTTTCCCTACTTGGTTCACACTCGCTCTGGCGGAAAGAGCAGTGGATCCTTCCTGTCCTGTCCCTGAACCTAGATCGCACTAGCTCTGGTGGAAGAGCGGTGGATCTTATCTGACCTATTCCTGTTTCTGTTCGTTTGTCTGTCTGGATCGCACTCGCTCTAGCGGTAGCAGCGGTGGTTCCTTTTGAACTCTGTCTGGGAGTGTAGGCCAGAGCTGCGGTTGCTGCTGGCTGCTCCTTCTCTCTGTCTTGTCTGATACAAACGCTTGCTGTAGGCTCGGTGGGGTAACCGTTAAGCAAGCGTTCACGTTCTCTGTTTCGTGTTTGTGTCGCGTTGGTTAGTGAGGGTGGCGTGCTTGTCTCTGTTGCGCTTATCGTGCGGAGACCGTGCCGTAAACGCGTTCGCTGTTGCGAATGAGTGCGGTGTTCGCATTTAGCTAGCGTTTGTTATTTTCCTTATCTTCTCATTGTTGTTTGCTGTGCTCATTCTCATTGGCAATCGCATCTCTTGCGATTGCGTTTTCACTTGGTTTCCACTGTTGTGTGTTCACCGTCGCAGGTTGGCGACGACATTGGTGGACATAAATACATTCCTTCTCTGTGCTTATTCAGTCTTGTGTCGCTGTTAGCAATAGCCATCTCTTGCGATTGCTTTCCCACCTGATCTTAACGGTTGTGGGTTCATCGTCGCTGGATGGCGACTAGATTGGTGGACACACATACACCCTGTCACTGTGTGCTCTCTCTTTAAGGGCTATCTTGCCCTGCATTGCTTCTACTCGTACAAACCCTATCTGGCATCTGTGGCTGTGCAGAGGACCTGTTCCTCTGCACTCCACGGCTCCATCTGCCGGCAGGAATTCCCCTCTACAGGTGCATTGCACCTTTTGCTGGGTTCTCTCAGATTATACGCTTGTGGATGATTTCCGCAGTGTCAGCGCGCATCCTGTGCGCTGACCACGGAAAGAATTCCACAATCGTTACATAAACATTTTATGTGGGTATTTTTGGGAGGGTGGGATGTAAATAGTGTTTTATTTGGGGAAATATATGTGCATTTTAATGTTTTTTTACTTTTAGATGTAGTTTTACTTTTTAGCCACAAGATGGCAACCTTGAGTTTGTTTACATGACGTCACACTAAGCGTACAATGTACGCTTGGAGGGACATAGGAGTCAGAAAAAGCGAAGCTTCCGAGAGAAGCTGTCGCTTTTTCTGCGGGGGAGAGGAATCAGTGATCGGGCACCATAGCCCTATTCATTGATTCCTGGGATAACGAATCCATGGCCGGGAGCGCGCGTACATGTGCGCGAACGGCCGCGGGAGCGCGCATGTCATCCTTGAAGTATAACTACGTCAAGGAGGACAAAGTGGTTAATAGAACATTAGTAGCAAAGAATATAAAATATTTTTATTTTCACTTGTATAGCTTTTCTTTTATAACATTGCATCATTCTCTTATATTTGCAATTTGCAAACCACACTCTGTATTTTAAACTATTTAAGAGAGCAGAGCTAATGACCCTTTGAACTTCCCTGTAGTAAAACCTTATATGAAGCTGTCTGTCACTGTTTCTTTGATGTATAAGTGCTTCAGAATACAGCACTGTAGCCAACCCAAGTTGGGTCGGAGAGCTCAGAGAAGCTCTCTTGCAAAAGATAACAACTGATGTTTCTTAACTCTTCCTGTACTGGAAACAATATGCGACTATTTTTCTAACACTAGCAGAGCATTTCATTTTGTTTAACCTCCTGGGAGTGGGGACCACACATAGCAAATCCTACACCACACTTGTGGCTGCCTAAGCCTGACGCGGCGTAGGATTTACGCCACCTGCTTTTACCGCTAAACAGTATACAATACAATATCCATTTATCATTGTTAAATCTTTCCTCACCCAGATTTCTAGTCTGAAATGTATCACTGGTGGTGACATATTTAGGTCTGCCAGATGATCTGTACAGAATGTCTGTTACTGAGAGTTCTATGCACTGAGGGAGATATTACTTGCTTGGCAATTGGAAACAGCTGTTATTTCCCACAATGCAATGAGGTTCACAGGCAGCAAACTGCCAGGACCCAGGTCATGACATCACACTGTGGGAGGGGCTTCACCACAATATCTGCCACACAGGCCCCGCTGATGACCTATTTGAGAAAAGGTAAATATTTCTCATGGAAAAAGGAATATCAGCTACTAATTGAAATGACGTTTTTGGCTAATTTTACACCAGGACGTTGCGTTAGAGGGGGCGTTAAGGTCACATAACGTCCCCCTAACGGAACGCCTGGTGGTGCTGGATCTGGACGTCAGAGTGAGCCGCGTTGTGCAGCTCACTCTGGCGTCAGTGATGCCGTGATGCGCACTCTTGTGCGCATGCGGCATCACGTGGTCCCGCCGGCCAATCGCCGCACAGAGCGGCCGCTCCAGGAAGTAAACACTGCACGTCACAACGTGCAGTGCATATTAATTAGCCATGTGCCTGGCCGCTCTCCGCTCCTCCCCAACGTTACTGAGCATGTGCAAGCAGTCTAACGTGGCTCAGCCGCGTCTAAAGTACTGCATGCAGTACGTTGCCTTGTGACGCAGCGTTACAATGTAACGCAACGTGGGCACTGTGAACAGCCCCATTGATTTTTCATTACTGTGCGGTGGGCTGCGTTACAGGCTGCTCTAACGTGCGCCTGTAACGTCCCACTGTGAAACCAGCCTCAATCCTGAGTTCCTCTTTAAAGTAAAATAAAAGTGGAGTCTTACTGGAGTCATTGATGTGTTGTGCATAATTAAAAGGTTTGTATAAATCCAATATTATTATTATTCATCCACAAAAATAGATCCCATTCTAGTTTTTATACAGATAATCATCTTTAAGCTAAAACACTGGTCAAGGGATATTTTGTATTTTAAAGATAAGAAGAAAAAAAAATTACCTTAAGATCTCTTATAGAATTTACTAATTCGTCTATGTTGCTCGAAGTCTAAAAAAGGAGGGAATATTGTACAAGTCAGTGTTATGGACAGATGATCGTAATCAGCTAATTACGATTATGCAAATGTATGCGTACATTTTTGCGTTTATGCCTATACATAATTACAAATTGTAAATTTAACCACTTAAAGACCAGAGGTTTACACCCTGCTAGTGACCAGGCCATTTTTCACAATTTAGGCCACTGCAGCTTTAAGGCCTCCCTGCAGGGCCGTACAACTCAGCACACAAGTGATCCCCCCCCCTTTTCTGCCCACCAACAGAGCTTTCTGTTGGTGGGCTGTGATTACTGATCCTGTGTTTATTTATTTTCTTTATAAATATTTGATTGTATTTTTTAAAAATAAATATAGCTTTTTTTTTTTTTATTTGGAGGGCAGGCCTCCAGGGGGGGGGGGGGCAAGACAGAGGCGAGAAATGCTCCAGCCTCAGGGCGCAGTGTATCATTCCCCTATCATGTTTGAAGCAGAGAGAAATAAGGAAAGGGGATACATGGCAGTGACTGCAAGCCAGATAACTAGAGATTAAAGGGACACTTAAGCCAGAAAAAAAATGAGTTTTACTCACCTGGGGCTTCTACCAGCCCCCTGCAGCAATCCTGTGCCTTCGCAGCCACTCACTAATCCTCTGGTCCCCCGATGTCAGCTAGTTTCGGTTTTGCCATCAGGCCCGACAGGACTGGCCACGCGTAGCTTTCTCCACATTCCCTACTGTAATTAGCGCTATTGCGGGCCACAACGCGTACAAAAATATGTGTTGCCGCATTTCTATGCATTGGTAATGCGGCAACGCGTATCTTTGTACGCATTGCGGCCCGCAATAGCGCTAATTACAGTCGGGAATGCGGAAAAAGCTACGCGTGGCCAGTCCTTTCGGGTCTGACGGCAAAAACAAAACTAGCTGCCAGCGGGGGACCAGAGGATTAGTGAGTGGCTGCAAGGGCACAGGACTGCTGCAGGGGGCTGGTAGAAGCCCCAGGTGAGTAAAACTCCATTTTTTTCTGGCTTAAGTGCCTTTTTAAGTTGTTGGGGGGAAGGGGGGGTGGTTGAGGGCCTTGGGGAGCCTCTTACTCTAATAGCAGTCAGTGTGTGGCAGCTGGGGTGGGAGGGATGGGGGGCGCACTTTGGTGTCTCCGCCTAGGGTGCTGGAGGACTTTGTCCCTGTCTCCCTCTCCCCACCAGCCAATCACCGTGATCGGCTGTCAGAGGCATCAGCCTCTGACAGCTGATCTCTCCTGAGCCTGCCAGGGGGACAGCCGTGTCACACTGTCCCCAGTACACCGCTGCCGTAGATCTCAGCACTGAACAGAGTAAATAGACGAGAAGTTTCGCCATCTAACAGTCTCCTAGCGGGACTGATGACAGAGCGGAGCTCCGTCATTCAAGCGGAGATGCGCATGCATCTGTATGCGCAATCGCCTGCAAAATCACGGCCTAGGACTTCACGCCAATTGGCGTTTAGCGGTCCTGGGGCAGCCGTTGCGACCACGCCAATTGGCATGGAGCGGTCTTTAAAAGGTTAATTGACTTTCTATAAGCATTCGTAATTATGCATGAATTTACGCGCCGACTTTGGCGGTGAATAGGCAGTATATTTGGCAATGACTTTGGCGGTGAATAGCAAGTCCCATACATACTATTGCTATCAAAACTGCTACATATGTTAAGGAGAATAGTGGGTACTAGTCAAAGTAATAATTTTTCAAAAAGACCTTGTAGTTTTTGAGCAAATCGATTTTAAAAATGCAAAGAAATTTTTTTTTTTAAACTCAAAAAAAAGTCAGTTTAACCACTTGAGGACCACAGTCTTTCTTCCCCCGTAAGGACCAAAACCTTTTTTTTCCATTCAGACCACTGCAGCTTTCACGGTTTAGTGCTCGGTCATACAACCTACCATCTAAATGAATTTTGCCTCCTTTTCTTGTCACTAATACAGCTTTCTTTTGGTGCTATTTGATTGCTGCTGTGATTTTTAGTTTTTATTATATTCATCAAAAAAGACATGAATTTTGTCAAAAAAATGATTTTTTTAACTTTCTGTACTGACATTTTTCAAATAAAGTAAAATTTCTATATACATTTTTGTCCAAATTTATTCTGCTACATGTCTTTGATTAAAAAAACAAAAACATTCAGTGTATATTTATTGGTTTGGGTAAAAGTTATAGCGTTTACAAACTATGGTGCCAAAAGTGAATTT